>NC_082381.1:76870812-77177301 GCF_027477595.1 Haemorhous mexicanus | reverse complement strand
TCATTCACCTTGTAACTGTCTGCCAAATCAGTTCTTCACACTCTTTCTAGTAAGAGAAAGTTTAGCAAAAATATTAGTTTAAGAGGTTCCCGCCTCTTGACCCATAGCATGGACCAAAGTTCTTTTGATTGTGCTAACACTACTGTCTGTGCAATCACATTATAATGTAGATCAATGAACAATTAATTTTAAAATGAACCCTTCAAAACCTGAAGATTTCTTGCACTTCAGATTGTATTTAAGAAAGCATATGCCACTGTAATAAATAATGAGGATGTTGTGTGGAAAAATCTGTTATAATTTTCAGTTGGATTCAGATCAGGTTTACTCATTGGCTTTGGCAAGCGAACACTCAGGTCACACAAAGAGCACTGTAAGTAATGGATAATGCAGTAAATTGCATGTGGAATACTCCAGAGAGCTCAGACAGGAAAGGTGGGATTCATCTCACTTCATGTTACACCTCTGCAACAAGGATCTCTGCTCATTTACAGATAATGGCGAGAAGCAGCCTTTTAAAAAGGTGATTAATTTCAGATGATAAGATGAATTGTGTTCTGCTAAGTGCCTGTTTCTCACCACTGATTGTAAGGAAGTGTGCAGTGACTAGCTCAGTTCTGGGCATCTGTGTTATCCACAGCTGTGAATTCCTGCCTGCCTTTCCTGGCAGAGAAATGTCACACTCCTGTGTGTGCATGCACAGGCACACACACACACGCACACACCTACACATACCCATACACACACAATTCATTCCAAGATAACATACTCGTATGTATGTGTTAGTTCCCATGTATAAGCCCTCTGATTTGCTGCCACTTCTCTTCATAAAGTGAGCATGATATATGTTGCAAATTATGTGAGTTCTTCAAAGCTGAGAAGAAAGGCAACAGATCAGGCTTCCTTCTCTTGTCCAAGTCCTCCAACTTCACGCCTGCTCACAATTAGCAGCTCTCAACTGCCAGCAACAGCTCTCTCCTTGCAATCAGTTACTGGGGCTGGCTAAGCACAAAATCAAAGCAGCAACAAGTGTTTCAATTAGCATAAAAGACAGACAGTCCTTGGATGTCCATGCTGCAATAGGGAGTTTAAGCACTCCTCCTGTGAGCTACATTAAATGATGTAAGGATGTACAAACTCCAAATGTCCAGTGTTCTCCCTTTAACTAAGAGGAAATTTCAAGTTAAAGTTAGCTAATAACCATGTGGTGAGTCAGAGGTTGTTTGCTGTGTATTCTCCTTGCACAAATGTGGGTACTGTTTGCTGTGTATTCTCCTTGCACAAATGTTCATATCTCCTTCACTATGCACTAGTAGTTGGTAGAGAACTAACTACTGTTAGTTAGTGGGTACTGTTTGCTGTGTATTCTCCTTGCACAAATGTTCATATCTCCTTCACTATGCACTAGTAGTTGGTAGAGAACTAACTTCCCTTTCCTATGCCTTGGGACTTAATCCACTCATTTCAGTCATCTAAACAGATGGAGGTTCTAGGGCTGAGACAACCTCCATACCTAGAGGTATCTCTTCAATCTGCATTATTCAGTCTGAACTTCACTGTGCTCCTCTCTCAGCCTGGAGGCACTAACTGTGTTGGACCTGCAAGACTGAGTGGCATCAGAAAACCTTCCAGTACAGTTTCATCAGCAGAAGTGAAAGTTATTCTCAGGTTCTCCAGCATGTGGAGATTTCTGGGCCCACCTAGCTTCTTCCTACAGAAATATAAGGGATGAAATAAAATTTTTACCTTCTTCCTGCTTCTTTTCTATGTATTTGGCCGAAACCCAAGTACACAATATACTGTGACATTGCTTGTCAGAATGCTTTCCTGCCAAAGTAATTTGCAAACTCAAAATATACATCACAACCCCATTGCAAGGTGAAAAGAAAACTAAAAAGCTGGCAAAAAACCACCACTTGTTGCAGCAATTTCATGTGGGTCAGAGCTTACATTTGGGTCTAACTATTTTAAATGATGGGTCAAAGCAACACTGATGCAGATGACAGGATCTCCATACTCCCATCAGTGTGAATGGGGATGGAGGCTACTCTGTACTTACACAATCCTTAACTTCGATTGTGTCACCCCTCAGTCTCAAAAAGCCAAACTCTTAAAGTATTTAAAGCAGCAGAGTAGGGACTTGTAAGGTCTCAAAAGCATTTACATCTCCACTCCCATCTAAAATCCCAGAGGTTCAACCTGACTTTAGATACCTACATACTCTTTTAACATGGCTTTAAATATTGCACATGTAATAGAAATCCCAGAGGCTGTGATTCTCCATGTCCTGAACAAACACCCTGCCTCCAGAACTGGATCTTATCCCTTCTACAGTATCCCACTGTCTCCCTGTAATGTCTGCAGACACTGTGGCACCATTTGGGCAATCTCTAGTGGTCGTCTTCTCTGCCAGTTCAGTGTTTGTAATTTTTATTTCTTCCTGGTTTTGAAGTGGCTTATCTGGCATGATGTTATTACAATGTTATTATTTGCGGGCCCAATGAAAGTATGATTAAAGAAAAGAATATAAACAGGCTTTGGAAAAAGATGTAATTTAAATTCTTGTTGATAAATTTAATTCCTCTGTAGTCTACCACTGAGTTTAGAATTAGAGGTGGGCCTCAGTCAATTTCAACATCTGGACCCACAGCCACAGGATGAATTCATCCTTTAAAAGTCTTTACAACAGAATAAACTACTCACTTACTTAACCTTAAACTTTCCAGAAATTGGTACATTCAGATGTCATTGGGAACTGTGAAGTGTCAAGCAAGAGCCCAGAGCCCTGCTGCTCTGCAGTTATTCCTGACTTTATCTCCTGGGAGGACCCTGGGTGATGATGCTTTCCAGAGTTACAGAGTACATCAGAGGAACAGTCAGAAATTGCCCACTGGTAAAAATGAAGTGTAAAACATCTTTTCTTCTACTACTACTACCTCACCTGAAACTCAACTCTCTCTTTCAGTGAATGCTTGAAACAGAAGGAAGAACTTCAAGCCCACTAAGTACAGTCTTCTGGGAACTATCAGATTTATTCATTATGAATTATTCTCGGCTGCCCTTCCTGGGAGGAGCAGGATGAAAGAACCTATAAGCTTTTTGTAATTGATTTGTGATGGGTCAGGTTCACACAGCATAAAATAAAATAAAGAGCCTTCTATTAGGCTGAAGTAACCCAGTCACTAGTGCAAGGAAAAGCAAACAAAGAGCTTCCCTTAGCTCAAACACTGTGGTATTCTCAGCCTGTGAACACTGTCTGACTTGCTGTTATGCACATATAGCCAAGCTCTGGCCTTCCCCACGTTTGTCTTTTCAATAGCCACATCCTGGCTGGCCCGCAGTGCACAAACCCAGCACGACCACCCGGGCTGGGAGTGTGACAGTGGCAGATGCAGGAGGGGGAACAGCAGCTGTGGGCAGCAGGGAAAAGCACCCTCTTCAAATGTCATAAACTGCTGGATAAAAGATGCAGACACGGAAAGAGCTGGAATCCTCCAGGTCGAGGGCATTCTCCTCTCGCCACCAGCTTGGCTGGGAGCCACATTCCTGCATTCCTGGCTCTGCCACAGAACAAGCCAGTGTTGTAGAGGCAAAGGCCAAATGCTTTGTTGTGGGTAATGTATGTCAGGACGGCTCAAACAAAAAGCCAAAGTTTTACAGTTCTTCTGCTGGCCATATCCTGCGACCTGAATTTCACAAATTATTACTAGATTAAGTTATTCTGTAGCCTCTTTTGATACAACCCATTGAATTTAAAATTGTTTCTCTTAAACTGGGAAGAATTTCCTTGGATTAGAATACATCCTTCCTTATTGAAATGTTTATGAATTGATTTAAAAATGCCATGACACTGGGACATCAATAATTTTCTGCTGGGATTACTATACACCCTTTTACCTTGCAAGTTGAACTCTGAGATTCACCATTACTTCACACAAAATATGACAGGAGACTCACACTTTCATCAGCAGTTTATATGCCACTAAAGCCTGTCTCTTTTATGTGCTGAAACAGCAGAACAGATAAGGAGTAGGAACATACACAGTGTTCTGGTATTTACTATGTTTTAGCCAACCATGCCTTAGGTAAATTACCCATCTACCTGCTTTCCAAGGGGTGAGAGATATGGGATTTTGGTATTTGGACATGGTGTTTTCATGCTATGTGATGGCTAAGGCACACAGGCAAGGGAAAAACTGGGAGGCCGGATGCATTCTTCACTATATTCTCTCATAAACTCCTTTTCTTCTTCACTTATAAACCCTAGGGAATAGAGAATTTGCCAGTACTGCCACTACCATATAGGATCTTCCCTGGCTAGGTGTGTAGGGGAAAGGAGAGACACATCAGACTGTCAAAATGAAACTTCATGATTACAACACAGATACCCTGGAACCCAGAAAATTTAATAACTTAAAAATTTACTGCACTTTTTCTTTTGGTATAGTGTCCTTAGTGGTGGCACTTCAGGGAGAAACTAGGCTGTCTTCACACCAGTAAACAGATCCAGGAAACTTGTGTGATTCTTGATGGGCTGCCTTCACTGTTGAACTGTTCAGGCAGTGGGACAGTGGAGCATGGCTTTGGCTGAAGCCAAGTGGGGGTCTCCCAGACAATTCCCAGGATTCAGTCACAGCTAGTGGTCTGGGTACAGACAACAAATCTTGGAGGGCAAAATTGGTAACTGGATAGACACAGCTACTCTCCACCAGTTAAACTCAGTGCCAAAAATAATTTTTTTTTTCCCTATTACAGGATATTGCTAGTCTACATTTACTGTGAAAAACCTGGCCTTGTCATGCTGAAGACAATTGATAGAAATGGAATTTTAGAAGGTTTAGCTTTCAGGTGCTTTTTTTCGTTCCCCCTGTTCCTTCTGCTCTCTCTCCCCCCCTGCAAAATCTGTTAATACATTTCATGTAGTTGTCTAAAGCATGTTAAAATCTGTGAGTTATTTGGGTCCTGATGAGAAAAAGGAGGTAGGTTTAGGTCTAGGGCACTGAGGGTGGGAGAGAGAGAGAACTGTTGATGATGGAAATTCTGAGAGAGCAGGATGGACAAACAGCAATAATCAGAATGGATGTTTTTGTGTGTGAGCAGTACAACTGCAGTTTCTTTTTAAAAAGATATCCACCACAGGCTCATTTACTATGACCTGAACCAGAGAATTGCATATGCCTTTATTAATTCTTTTTTTTTTTTTCTGCTAAAGTGGACAATGCAGGACAATTTCAAACTTTTTTTTTTTTTCCAACCAGTTTCCCTTCAGTTTTTCAGTCTGAGGAGACTGGATGAAAACTTTTGAAAAAAGTTTGTTTTCTGAAATATGATTTGAACCAAAGGCCATTCAGAATAATTTTCTTCATGGAAACTGTTCTATTTTTGTTAAATTTGATAACAGCTTGTTTTTACAAAATAAGACATCGATGCCAAATTGAAGCTGGCAATATAATTTAAAGAAGTGTCACTCTAGATATAAACAGGAAATGTTTAGAGTGCTGATCCAATGATTAATGAATGTTTCCACATCTATATAGCAGCCAATTTTCCCTTTCCTTGGAGATTACTCCATTACATAAGCTACAGAAGGGCCAGAACTTTGGTTCCATGTATTGAAGTATACAAAAAATACTTCAGTACAAATGCTGGCATGGTTTTCTCCCTTTGAAATAAATTACAGGCATCTTCACTGACTCCAATGGGAGTGAGAACCAAGCCAATGTCTGAAAGTTTCTATGCTCACACCTCTTTTTCAGAGCCAAAGCATTTTTCTTCTGCAGGATTTTTCAGCCTTCCTCCAGTTCATTCATAGACACCACTCCTTAAAAGTCTGACTGTAGTTTAGTGAGAAACCCCTCACTTTCCTCCCTGTTAAACATGATAAGGTTTTTTTGCTGAAAGAGGGATTGAGCAGTTCTGAACCCTATTGTATGGCTCCAGCCAGACACCCACAATAATCTTTTTTGGCTGGCCCTAGTCGAAATACACATTAAAAGGGAGCCTAACAACAGAGCCCTCTAGTTGCCCGAAGAGTACCAATTTACGATAACAATAGCAAAGGGCAGAACTTGTTAACTAGCACATGCTGTCCCCAGACCAACAAACCAGTGAAAAGAAAAAAATAAAGGAGGATGTATTTTTGTCATCTTTTCTATTCTTTTTGTAAGGACACAGAAACCTCAGGCACCCAAGGGAGCCCAAGACCTTCAGGACAGCTGCTTAACTTAGCACTTTAAGTTGCAAGCCAAGCATATCAGCATTCATTTGGTGTAATTTCTGAGAAGCAAAAACTGCACTGACCAGAGCCTTTGTAGGCAAACTGAAAATAAATATCAGGTGGAAGAAGAACAACATGCTAATGTTTTTCTAGTGAACTCATAGACAAGTTCAGACTCACCCTTGAGAGCCAGCCAGGTGCTCCTAAGTTTCTGCAAGGTGTCAAGAGAGCTCTGCTTATGCTGGAAAAAGTAGGAGGGAGGAAAACTTCACAGAAGACAGGATTACAAGTCAGCATTTGGTTTCATTTTGTCTATCCTTTTTGGAGATGTTTTTCTTCAGTTTTTCAAGCCTAAGACTGCCTTATTTCTGCTTTTGCCATATTCTGGATATCCAGGCTCTCCAGTAGCCCTTTTGTGAGGAGGAGAAATCTCTATATAAATATTCACCTACAACACAAAAAGTGTCTGAGGTAATGACTTGGCAGAAAAACTCTCTTATGTAAGAGGAGTTGCCCCAACCTAAAATGTCTCTACCACATAGCTTTCAGGAATGAAGGGTGTTTAAAGTTAATAACTCACTGTGTAATCTTTAACTTGCAAAAACGTGATTGTTCATAACTGAAATGGGTTGCCTTAGGAGAAAAAAAAAAAAAAAAGAAAATGGCATACATAACCCTCTTTATTAATGCTAGGTAGGAAGGAAAACCTGTATGTAATATATGGCTTTATTTTGTAGGAACACATGCGTTAAATATATATTACATATTTATTCTGTGGATGTACATAGCAGCTAAATACTCCCATAAAGGACCTGATCTCAAACTTGCTGAAGTCCATGGAGCTGCTATTGACCTGAATGGCTTTGGGTAACTCCTAGTCCTGAGTACTTAAATTTAGAACTTAAATCTCCAGTAATGACCCTAACATGATGACTTAATTAAGGCTTCAAACTGAAGTGAGACTTAGGCACTCTGAAAGTCTGGCTTATTTCTCGAGGCACTTTGACTCAAACTGCTTCTCTTCTAACCAAAAGACTGCCTCACCTATATGAAAAACATTCCAAGGCCCTTGTTGCTGTTAGCAATGACACTGACTTTAATTTGCAACAAAGTAAATAAACTGAACTCTGTGTTTATCCTTTCTATTTTCCCTGTTCCGCTTGAGTGTGTGGGAATGTGTGTATTTTCATTTCTTTATTTATTTTGTGATCACTTTTTGCTTGCTGAAGCCACAGCTTTCAGAGTCATACCTGAGTGTTCCCAATATAGTAAGACACTATTTCAGGGAACAGAAAGTTTTATTCTCCCTGTTCAAAGAGATTGGCCATGTTGTCATGTATCTGTAGCACAATTTCTTTTTCAAGTACAGACAGTTATTTGCTCCACTACATCCCAGTAGACAGCTGTCAGTTTAATTGTCTCCTTCTCATTTAAGCAACTTGAGCCATCCTACTAGCATAGATGTAGGAAATAATAAAGCTCTAGGACTCTGACTTAAAGAATGGGGTGGCATTACTGCCATACATAAAGTTATATATTTGGAGGGAAAAAAACCAAAATATATTAATCTGTGCAAAATAGCAGCATATTCAACCCAAGAGTGAGGATGCACTGCTTTTAGTCCCATATGAGCTCATAGGAATACAGAATTATTCTGTATTGGAGCTCTTTTGTTCCCTACCAACCACGAAAATATTCTGCAATAAAGTCTATGCAGTATTTTATGCAGAAATGAGATTGAAATCATGCATTTGAAATGTGGCATAGATAGTTTGAGTTCTCCCATAATTGGAACAGAGTAATTTGGAAGGACAGTGGCAACAGTGCTTTGGATAGACCTTTCAGGGTACAGTGAGGACTGGCTGCTCCTTAAGGGAAGAGGAGCCAGGAGTTAAGCACAGTACAAGTCTAGCAGGGCATAGCCCAAACCCCACCCTGGCCAAGGAAGATGAGCAGCATGGGCTCAGAGGTGGCAGCCAGAGTCAGCAAAGGATCCAGAGTCAGCAAAGGATCCAGAGTCAGCAAAGGATCCAGAGTCAGCAAAGGATCCAGGTGAATTCATGGTAGTATGTCGGGTCTGATGGTAAGGCATGAAGTAAATCCACAGATCAGGACCAGGATAAGATTTGATGAGGGCATCCCAGGGGAAGACACAGCTCAACAATCATGGAGCAGGTCCAGAGTAATGAGACAGGTCTGAGAACAAGCAAGGGAATCATTCTGCAAGCAGGGATCATCAATGGGATCCACTGCTAGACTGGGCTGTGGCTGAGCCAGAGATCAGAATTCCCATAACATAATTCCAGCAGGGACTAAATCCCTGACATGAGCTTTAAAGAGGCACCTAGCTGCAGGGGCAGAATGTGTGTGGAGGCCCCAGGTGAGGATAACCAATGCAGTTAAGGCCTGTGGGTACACCATGGGGACATGGGGACTGACAAGATCCTGTCTCAGTAGCCATAGTCCGGAGATTTAACTGAGTGATTCAGTCTGTAACTACTGATCCTGCATGTATGAGGAATCAGTTCCTCCTAAATTCACCATCTGATAGTATGATTTTTTTATTTTAAACCACATATAATATTTTAGATATTTTTGTGAGTTTATTTATATAAAAAAAGTATAGTGTAATTTTAAAGTAATAAAAATGTGACTTGATTTTTCCTTAACTATTTTTGTACTTCAGCTTGGCTCATTCCTGCCTCCTGCTCAGCCTTCATTCACTCTCATACTGACATTATTGGAAGAAAATTCATTTTCAGTGGCAAAAGAAAACATTTTTTCTCCATGCCCTTATAACCATACCACTGTTTTTGGTGGATTGAGCTATCTGATGTTCATGGTCAATCAGCCATCTGCCTCACAAGAATCCTCTCCAACTGAATATTTGGATGCAAGCTTCAGTCAAAAACTATTTCAGAAATAGAGATGTCTGGTCAGCTACTGCACAGTGTTTTTTCCTGCATGCTCTAAAGAAGGGTTTTATGATGGTATCCAGCCATGACCTTGATAATGAAACACAGACTCTCCATGACAGGAACACCACAAGTAGCTCTGAAGCAGGGTCAGAGAAGAGAACGAAGACTCAAGAATAATAACAAAAAAAAGCTGTAAGAGATTGGTTTATCTCTAAACTTCAAAGAACTTAAGAGCAGGTTTGTGTGCACACAACTTTCTAATACTTGGTTCTGTGTTCTTTCTAGCATGTCTGGTTTGAGTCTCCAAATAAACAACCCAGTATTTCACAGTAGTGTTTACAATCAGCTCTCTCATTTCAGGCTCTCATTCAGAGTTAAACTCAATCAAGAGTTCAAGAATGCAGGGTCTTCCTTTGGAATTGTCACAAAGATTCCATGCTTATTAATATTGACTTTGTTTCAAGATACTTCCAGTTACACCAAGTACCATCTCTTTTGTTTATGTGTTCATATGACACAGGCACAGGGTGTATGGCATTGTTCTGGGAAACCCTGTCCTATGCCAGTATACATGAAGGCTAAAGGTTAAAGGAATAGCAGAACTTGCAGATTTATGGCCATAATAAGATCTTTTTTCACAAGATAAATTTTGGACTTGAGGAGCTACTATGTTCCTCTACATCCAGCTGGAGCTTCTACACTAGTCAGAAGGAGCACAGTAGAAGGAATACTGACCTAAATCCCTTTAAAACCTTTCATTTTCATTTATACCACACACAGCTGCAGAATGTTAAGCCAAATAGTGTAAGTGCACCTTAGCTGGCTCTAGTCAAGCATTTTTTCTCCTGAACAGGACCATAATTTTCACTGGATTGTTTCAACTCTGGAAGTTTGTGGCATTGTGTATGACATGGAGATCATAGTTCAGCAGCCTTCTCTTGTTAATACATCCCTTAAGTAAAACAACATCCTGATTTCTTGTTAGGAAATGATCCAGAAAGCTTGTTTGTCCTGGCAGTGCTTTGCATGCAAGTTAAAACTTAGCTATCCCTCTCTGCACCTTCCTGTCTCAGCAGATTCTGTATCTGTAAAGAACAATAGCCTGTCAGCTGAAACAGTCTGACAGTCTTTTCTGGAGAAATCAGACTTGAACCCACAAGCAGAATGGTTTTTTCCACAGCCCCGACTTTTATTTCTATAGTTACTTTGTCTGGTGGCTACTTTTCAGGCATGTCTTTCCTTATTAAGAACCATTAGCAATGCTTTGTCCATCCCAAAGTTAGGAGGACTGTTTCACCAATGTATATCCCAGATTCTCCACTGTGTAAGACTAACAAGGAGTAATGTTAGTGGTGCATAGGCAGACAGACAGGTAACTTATTGTCAGGTAACACATATACTCTGCTTAGAGATTAAAAACTCCAAACAACAATGATAGAAAGAGAAAATACTCATGACTTTTTGCATTTCTGTGAAACAAGGGAAGGGGGGGGGGGGGGGGGAAAGTAAGGTTTGTCCTGTATGTGGTGCTGAGTAAACCACTACTGTTCCATATCCCAGGACTGGAAGTCTACAAAGGCAGTAACAATGGATTCTAAAGTGCAGCCACAATAATGAAGCTTAAGTATTAAGGAAAACGTTCCTCCAAGAAGAACAGTGAAGATATATCATGGCTAGTTGACAGAATGCAAGGCTGAAATCTTCATCTTTGGAGGATTTAAAGAATAGGCTATGAAAATTTCTGTTAGGAATGAGAAGGAGGGAAGAAGATGCTATTAACCCAGGAAAAGGACAAAACTGAAGCAAGCTCTAAGGGTCTTTTTGCAGGATTATTTTCTGGCTGTTTCTCGGTCAGCACAGATGATACACAACCTAGAAAAACAGGTTTATTAAAGGAGATTAAAAGAAGTTGACCTGAAAGAGATCAGAAACTCCATAGGGTAAACGTCTTAGGATGTACCATAAAGAGGAGTGTTCTCATTTACCTAAGTCACAATTTAATATATCAAGGGTCTGGGCAAGTGTTTGTTGTGGGAAGCTATTCTTAGAAAAATTTAGAATATTATATGGAAGCAATAGTAATTAGAGTGCTGATGGCACATCCTAACATTAGCACTTGGTGTGCCTCTTAACTGTATTGCTTATGATAAACTGTCCTCAGCTAATTGTCTAGGTGCCCTCTAGAGCCAGTGAGGAGAGACAGATGGCTCTTGAGATGACAGAGCCCATCATTCTCAGAAATGTCAGCCTTCAGTGCCTGTTTCTCTGTTAACTGGAGAGTGAACCTGCACAAACCCTGAACATTAAAGCTGGCATGATGTAAAACAAATTTCACACATAAGGTCTTTACATTGGTGTGTTTTCTGAAAAATAAGCAATAGCTCAACTGCAAGAAAAAAAAATTATCCTTCTCCTTAACTGTATGAATCAAAATAAGTTCCTCATGGTATCCAAATGTCAGAGGTCCATACATCAGTCAGTCAACAGCAAACCACCAGATTTTACTAAAATAATTACTATAGTCCTATCCATATCTGACTTCTATTAATAAAAAACCCAAGAAATAGAGGCCAATTAGATCTCATGGTTTTTACAAATCAGAACTAATTCACAGAAATATTAAATATCAGATTTTTCAAGTTCATGAGGTTGATATAGATAACACATTCTTTGAAAGACTTGTTATTTATATTACCTGATAGTACAGTTATTAGAGTTGAGAAGGGATGCAAGATGTTGCAATTTGCAGCAACTTAGTGTGGCTAAAAATGAGCAAAAGCTAAACTTTATGACTATAGAACATCCATAGCAAAAAAATCCTAATCAAACCAAAACATTCCAAAATCTTGAAATAATCTCATGAGGAGGTTTTCTCATAAAACCAATCATCTAAACAGAAGAGTTGTGTAATGATTCTGACTTATAAACATACGAAAACTAACCTAAGCTTTCTGTGCTGTTGAGAAATGGTCTGTAATAGTGAACTTCAGCACCTTTGGTTCCAATTTTCTCTACCAATGAGTTACATAAGATTGTAGCTACAGCCAGTGCTGTAAGCTACCAACAGTAAGCTGACAGTGAATTCTCTCACCACTGCTCACAGTCCTGTCTCACAAATGCACCAGGTAATGACTTATTGGATTAAGTCAGCTGAGAGTGAAGAAGTGGTTGTGTCAGAAAGAACTGAGCAGGTATTCAGCTGAAGCTAGTATCACCAAGCTGACAGGCCAGAATGTGTTTGTTTAAAAGTACAATTGAAAAGAACTTAACACACAGCTTGCCGCTTTGTAGAATCTGGATGAAAAGATATCATACATTATATTTTGTTCTCAAGACATATGTGCTGCACTAATGATTAAAACTCATCTGGAGTTAAAAACTGTCACTACACCTTTCAAAAATCCTACTGCAACACCAAGTGTGTCTCCTGAGCAATGCCTGCAAAGTGACAAGCACTGCTGGTTCTAGGACTGTCCAGTGATTTCCTGACCCTGAAGATGCAGGTATCTGGATAGGGACAGCAGTGCAGTGGAGACTGTGGGCATATGGCCAGAGCAGCAGACGCTTCCCAATGTTTCCAAGCCAGCTAGACTCAACTGACACTTCCAGAGCCAGGCCACAGCGCAGCCTTTCATTTTCCCTATGAGCCATGTTTTGTTCAGAAAGCAGTTTCCTTGCTGCACTGTTTGAGGCCAGCCATAGGGCAGAAGTGTCAGAATGTCCTGTCTGTTGGGGTGGATAGCCTCCTTCATCACCAGCACACTAAGAGCAATGAGAAAGACCAAGGCATGTGTGCTGGGCCACTGCCAGGAGATCAGGAGAGGTACACATAGTACAGTCCAGAAACAGGACAGATTTCATGTGAATCATGCCTTTATTTCCTTCATGGTGAGGCAAAGCCTTGCTAGAATGTAAACTGATTCCCTTCCAGTAACCAATGTTTCTTAAGACTTGCTGATGAGAGCAAGTTTCTGTTGATTTGAAAGAAACCGGTAAAAAATGTGACAAGGTGACGCAAAACTTATCTCAGCATTTCATGTTGCTTTATTTTAGTTGAGAGACCTGTTTTACTCAAACATTTGGAAATAAAAAAATTGTCTTTATGGTTTTCTCTTTCTTTTCTTTTCTTTTCTTTTCTTTTCTTTTCTTTTCTTTTCTTTTCTTTTCTTTTCTTTTCTTTTCTTTTCTTTTCTTTTCTTTTCTTTTCTTTTCTTTTCTTTTCTTTTCCTTTTCTTTTCCTTTTCTTTCCTTTTTCTTTCCTTTCCTTTTTCTTTTCTTTCCTTTTTCTGTTCTTTTCTGTGGTTTCTCAAGAGAGCTGTATTGTAGAGAGAAACCAGCTAGCAAAGGGCAGAGACAGCAATCAGGAATGATTACACCATACAAAAATGTCAGTGGCATAACATGATTTAACTGTGGTGCCACAAATTATAGATGAATGTAGAGGCAGGAAAAAAAAAATCAAAACCAGAAAACACACTGTATCCTTTATATTCAAATCCCCTGAATTTTTCCAAATTCTTCCAACCAAATCCAGGCATTTACAGAAAGTAAATGCACTTCATCCCCTGAGAAATGGGTCTAGAAAGAAGTAGAAAAGCTGACTGGAGAACTCAAGATTAAGCACTCCTCCTGAAAGTTGGACAGGTCATATTTGCTAACAAGAAAAGAGCAGATTCCTACACCAAATGTGCTGATGTAAAGAGGTTGGAAGCTGTGTGTAAGAACAGAATGTTTCAAAGAACATACAGAACACTGGGGTTCAAAGGTCTGAAACAACATGACCTCTAAAATTCTGCTCCAGCCAAAAAAGAACCAAAGACCTGAAGGAGGAAAAGGGGGATGTGGAACCTTGCTCTCAGTGTTTTACTACCTGTCTTTTCTTATTGATGGACTATCAGCATGTTCTTGAGCTGAAACGCACCTGAGTGCCAAATGCACCTGAGTGCCCCCACAAACAGGGGGTATCCTGCTCCTGCATGCATTTTCTAAAGCATAGAAAGATCCTAGAGACTCTGGAGGGCCTCTGCCTTTGCTCCATAGCAAGCTTATGTAATACAGGGCAAGAGTGTTTTGAACTCTTGAGAAGAGACACCCAGAGACAACCTGCCTAGTTTGTTGTACATGATGGACAGTGTAACTGCTCTGAGAAAAAAATTCATGAAAACTTCATAATTTGGCTTTGGTCCACCTAAGAAGGAGAACTAGATAGTCATATTTTTCTTTTAAAAGTAATCCCAATCAGCTAACAACCCAACTGAAACACTAGTGAGTCCATTTGAGCTGCTCACTTTGCTCTGACTCTGCGGGAAGATTTGTTTTATGTTATTTCTGTGAGAAAAGCACAACCCTACCTGGCCATTTCACAGCCTGTGGTGGAGTGCTGAGGTGGGAGCCTGCAGCACACTTCCATAGTCACTAAGTCAAGACAAGCAAATGCTTTCTTGGCCTTCCCCTGTTTTAGTTCAGGGTTCTGTCTGGCTTCACCCTAGATTATGGCAGAAGTTTTGTTGGTTCAGATAAATGGCAGTCTTTGCCTTTGAACCCTGCTACTGTCCATCCAAACCCGTTTACTACTGCTTGAGAAAGACAAGAGTAAATTGTTTTTTAAACATTTTTGAGGACCCTGCACTAGCATGTTGCAAAGCATTTATTTTAAAGGATTAGATGATTCCTCATGATATTATTAAATAGTAGTATTGAGATCTTTTGTGTACAGACAGGGGAGGGCTGGGTGTAGCAGAAACATCAGCTCTAGAGCCTACACGTTGGGCATAGGAAAGGCTGAGAAATCTTGTTCTGAGGGTACAGCTTACTGCTGTAAGCACCTTCCTCCTACATATCCTCTCATGTGAGCAATGGCAGAGACAGATATTGCCTCCTTCAGCTTCTCCACATCTTACTGAAACCACTAAGCACAAAGTTATGTACTTGACAGAAGACTCTTCAAAGACAAGGGCTTAAAGCTCTCAGGTAAAGGATAAATCTTGGACAACTCTGATTCTTGGCAGATATTTGCCTGTTTGTCTGGTCCATTCTGTGATGCAAACAATTTTGAAATGGCAATTCTGGAATTCCCCAGAAAATGGAGAAAACAGTTCCCACTCAACTGCAGTGTACACAGAATCACTTGTAAAATACTTTGCAATCCCTCACAGTCTTCATAAAAAGCATGAACATATGTCCCTCAACAACAGGTAAGGAACATAAAAGATACTTGGGGTACAAAGCCAGACACTACAGGGAATAACTTTGTAAAAAAGCTACTGAAATTTTAAGTAATTTTAATTTAAACGAAATTTTACATGTAGTTCTCTCCATTCTGTTATGCTCTTCTTTCACTCCAGTGTTTTTTCAACTGAGTCTTTCTTTCCTCCTGAATAATCTTATTGAAAATAAAATGCATGAAATCTATGTGCAGCCTTGTCTTCAGCTAAAAAAACCCTTTGAGGTGGTTACAGAATCACATCTTATTAAAAACTGCATGAATGATTAAGACTAAAAAACTTGGCCAGCCCAACAAACTCTGCAAACAAGGGTAATGCCACCAGCCAGGAAACATGCAGTGGCCCATAAGGTGGCTATGGCAACTGTTAGATTTTTTTTAGCTCCCATGCTTTTTTTCACCACTAGAACTGCATGACATTGTGAATCTCTCCACTGATATATTAACTTGTCTCAGTCAGCAAATCCTTCAGTTTTTCCTGAGAGGTTCAGAGATGATTGTAACTGAGCCCTTTCATCAGCAGTGGGCTGTGCAACAGATAAATGGCCTAATTCTCACTTGTGCCAAAGTGCTTATGCTGATATTGCCCCTAATATAAGTGTGATGATAAAGTTCCTTACCACAGTACAACACTGTTCTCTTCTAATACAGAAATGAGCTTTACTGATACAGCTGCACTCACACTACAGCCTGCCTAAACTTAGAAGTTTTACTGGCAGAGAGACATTGCTTAAGAGTGTGGGGAAAAAACATCACACACCTCTCTGACAACAGTGCTGGCAGACACTCCGGAGGAGTCCCTAGATAGACAAAACAAGTTTCTGCAGGGTAGCTTCAGCCATCTGTGTACACTCTGCCTGCATGAGAAGCAAGGTAGTTTGAATTAGCTTCAGTCCCTTTCACTGAGGCTGACTCAAGATCTGAAGCCATGGTCATACCAGCCTAAAAGTGAATTGTCATTGAATTCCAGGAACTGGTAAGGGCAGTAACAGCAAAACAACCCTTTTTCCAGTGTACATATCTCTTCCCTGAGGAAGGAAGTGCACCGCTATAACTACTATAAATAAGGCCCGAAGAGCCTGAGTTGTATCTATTCAATTATAACAGGAAAGTTTAAATAGCCAGGCTAATCTGAGGCCACCTTCTGAGTAAAGATGACTGCATTAAGAGATGCAGTAAGAGACGCTTTAGTGCAACGTATCTAAAAGTTAAGCAGATCATATAAATATACTAAGCCACAGTGATTTATTAGGTGGTAGAAATAACACTGTTGTATGAGAGAAAGAAATTTCAGACTCAGGCAGTGTCAGGGAAGCTGACACTCAAAGAGCAAAGGGGGTTCTGAAGAATGGCAGATTTGGATGTCTCATTTGTGACTCAGAAACTGGGTAGGCTGCACAATCTTCCCTACTCCCTAATCTACAATATTCTGCCATGTACAATTTTCCTACCATTGTTTTAAGGGACTAAAATTAGTTCCACAAGTGGCTGTGGAAAACATGTATGGAAATAATGAAACTTGTATATTGTGCTCTCAGTGAAAAAAAAAAAATTAGAAACTGCTTACTTTAGATCTTGATCATCCCACTAGACTCTATGTATTTCTGCAGCAACCCCTAGATTATCCTCAAGAAATAACTTTTTTTGACCAAAGTCAGGCAATTGAGATGTCCTGTATGAAACAGCCAAAACCTTTATGTGGTGTTTCATTTAGTATTTCACCGATGCTTTTTTATCACTAGAATTTGAGCCAGTAAAGATGGCAACCTCTCAGGGCGAGGTTATGTCTTCCATCCAGATCTCCCCTGTGCTCTTACTGCCTTCTTTCCACAGCACATTCCAAACACATCACTTTCCCTCTTCCCACCCCTCTGCCTTCAGTGGCAGGCTCAAAAGGTTCTTTGTCCTGGCAGCACTCACCACTATCACTATATTATCCCTAGAGGGCTCTCGGGGCAATGAGTGCACAGACACCTCAATTAGCCAGAAGAGGCTTCATCCACTTCCTAACAAATATCTTCTTCCTTTCCATTCCACCTTTTCAGTTCCTAGGTATGTGTGAAAAATGCTAATCACTTGTTTTTTTAAAAAAATTAAAAGTTTTATAGTAATAAAATGATTATAAAAATATTAATGCAATTAGAGTAATAATAAATTGGACAATTTAAATTAGGACAATATGAGACAATAGAAACAAAGAGTTACAGATGTCCGGGTACCTTTTTCTGGGCAGCACAAGCCCAAAAAAGGACCCCTGTTAACAAAGGATTAACCCAAAAAAGGACCCCTGTTAACAAAGGATTAACCCAAAAAAGGACCCCTGTTAACAAAGGATTAACCCGTAAAAACAACAGCCTGTTGCATATTCATACACCTCATACATGATGGGTAAATTCCATTCAGATACAGAATTCTGTCTGGTCAGTGGCAGCTTCTTCCTCTGAATCCTAATAGCCCCTTTGAGGTGGGAAGAAGTTAGTTTCTTCTGAAAAGGGGCAATAAATTCTCTTTCTCTGAAAGATTTGGCTATCTCACTGCAAGTCCTTTCTTTAAAAAAAGTATGTTACATAGCATAGTTTCTATTTTAACTTTTTCTTTTTATAATCTAAAACTATATTTAACACACAACTTAAGAGAATTAATACAGCATTACTTTCTAACACAACACATATAATATTCATTTTAATATTTGTGAAAAGCCAATAAAATAGGCATTTTTCACAGTATGGCAGTCCAAGAATGGCTTGCAATACACTAGTTATTGAAAACTCCTCTACAGTTCATGAGAAAGCATCTAGATGATGCTGTCAGTGATATGATTTAGTTTTATGTAGCCCTGTGAGGATCAGGGAGATGGACTTAGTGATCCTCATAGGTGCCTTCCAACTTGAGATCTTCTATGATTCCATGAAATATAGGAGTCTAGAAATTATGCAGAAAACCTTACAGAAAACTCAGAGGCTAAAAGACTTTGTGTGCAGTCTCTTGTCACTGCTGGTAAGTGTGGATTGGGAAGAGAAATAGAGGAAGTGAATCGAGTGAATCATTGCACAATCAATCAAAAGGTGCCAGACAAGCCTTCAGGGCAAATACAAGACAGCGTGACAGATCTGTGCACACAAACCACTGCAGACACAGAATGGTTTCTGCAGTGTTTCACTGCCCACAGCCCAAGCTCCCAAAGGCAAGCTTCTCTCAGGAACAACTGTTTGACCAAGGACACAGAAGATGACCTTGTTTCAACACAGATTTCTGTGAAACTATCTGCAGCAGGGGAAAGATATGCAAGACAGAAGCCCAGGAGAAGAATGTAAAGTCAACATGTGGGTTAATTGGAGGGTGGAGTGGGTGTTAGGAAGTCCCCGGAGACTGAAGTCTGCACTTACTGCTCAATAAACACAGCAGTGCAGTGTTTTTGAATGCTCTTTTGCCAGTAAGTGTGACAACCAGGAGGCCATAGCTCAGCAGGGAGGCCGAATTTATATTCCTTTCCTTATATGTAGCTGATGGCTGTCTTGCAAATTATGGGAAATGTGGCACTTTCCTTTAAGAGCAAAAATGAAAATGGGCTTTTTGTCAGAAGAGATATACTAGAAGTCCCATTAATCTCACTTTCTTGGCACTAAAAAGCAGAGTTCAAACATCCTGCAACCTTTACTGAGAGCTAATAACTTGGCTCTCTCAGAGCTAAGAATAAAAAACGTAGAATTCTTACCAGAAAAATCAATGTGGCTCCTCCTCTTAGTTGTACCTTCCATGGAGTGCATATATTGAATGCAAAGATTTGCACACTATTTTGACACCACTCGGCAAAGTAAAAAGCAGTGGATACTGCAACTGCAGTATCTGCTGCTGAGTGAGTAGAAGGGTGTTTTCTTGTGTCCTGCAGGTTCCTAGAGCATCTCCACTGCTACTTATGTGCTTGCTCAGTTGTTGAACATTAGACATTCACACTGAGTACTTGCAAAACTGATCCAATGACATAAAAATCTTACAGTCCCACTGCTGAACTGTTCCTAATTACTTTTGCATTTACTTTCTCGACCACAAAAATATGTCAGTTAACCTTAAAAATGTATGTATGTTCGAAGTATGCAGGAAGACAAACTATACCAATAATTATTTATGATTCATATGGGATGTTTAGCTTTGCAGCATTAACACAGCACTCTTAATACACACATAATTGTTTAAAAAATAGTCACATCAAAGGATAATGATAGATGAGAACAAGAAAATGAAAATTCCAGCAACTACTTCCATAAAAATCAAGTGATTGGAGGTTCATAGGAAAAAACGTAATCATCAAAGTGATGGGAAGGTAGACTGATCAAAGCAAAAACAATACAGCCTGGAAATCTGAGCATTTTATCAATTATTCTTCAAGCCTTACTGCCAATTAAGTAAAAACAGTTTTCTGATAATCATGCATGATTTCTAATATGTTCCATGACACATGGGGTAAACATTGATTTATAACTCTGGCTTCAATTTTGCTAGCCCTTCACATAGGAAGAGGTCTGACAATCACCAGTGGGACAATGTCTTTCAATTAGGAATGGCCCAAACATGCCCAGAATATCAAATCCACCTATTAGTGTTTGTGGTGACTTGTCATTCCTGTCAGCTGGGAATAAATGCATTTGCTGAACAGTACTAATAACAGTTCAAACAAACAACAGGCTCCTCTATGAACGTACACACATTGACCATGCTCCCACCTAGGTACCAAATCACAGGTATCTACTTGCTATACAATCACACAGTTACAGAATGGTTTAGATTGGAAGAAATCTTAGAAACAGTTCTAAGCCCCCTGCCATGGGCAGGGACACCTCCCACTAGACCATATTGCCCAAAGCTCTATCCAACCTGGCCTTGAACAGTTCCAGACAGGAGGCATCCACAAACTTCTCTGGGCAGCCAGTTTCAGAGGCCTCATCACTCTCAGTAAAGAATTTTTTCCTAATAATTAGCCTAAACCTGGCTTCTCTCAGCTTAAGGCCGTTCCATCTAGTCCCATCACTACATATCCTTCTAAAAAGTCCCTCTCCAACCCTATCATAGGTACCCTTCAGGTACTGGAAGGGTGCTATATGGCCTCCCCAGAGCCTTGTCTTCCCCAGGAAAGCCCAGCTCTCTCAGCCTGTCTTCAAGAAGAGGTGCTCCAGCCCTCTGATCATCTTCTTGGCTTCCTCTGGACCAACTACAAGAGGTCCACATTCTTTCTGCACTGGGGACCCCAGAGCTGGATGCAGTGCTGCAGGTGGGTTTCACCAGAGCAGAGCAGAGGTGCAGAATCCCCTCCAACAGCTGCTGCCCACGGGGCTCTGGATGCCCACTGAACAGTTTGCTTTCTGGGCTGAGAGTGCACAGGCTCATGTGTAGCATCTTATCCCAAAGTCCTTCTTGGCAGGGTTGTTCTCAATCCTTCCCCCACGCAACATGTGTTTGGGATTACCCTGATCCCAGGGGCAGAATCTGGCACCTGGGTGTGTTGAAAGTCAGGTGGTTTGCAGCAGACCATGTCTCAAGTCTGTCTAGGTCTAAGCCTTGAACTGAAGGCAGCTACAAATATGATAAATAATCAGAAATAAAATCCGTGGCATTTATATAAAAACATTACCATCCCTGGCCCATACCCTATTCATCCTCTCCAAACTACACAATCCACCCTTTCAAAAAGATCCACTGCCTCCCTGCTGCCTGGTCCATCACGTGGGCATGCAGATTCCCATCACAGAGTCACTGGTCACGGGGTCTTTCTGAAGAAGCAGCATATGCACCTCTTCTACACTTGATCTGGATTTAAGAAGTGCTTATGGGACGGTGTAAAATCCTTTTAGTCTCCCAGCTGTCATCTATGCAGTTTGAGAGGATTGGTTATTTAGAGTCACACTCTGGAAATCACACTGTGGCACAAGATGCCAAAGCAGATCCCAGCTGCTTAGTGGGAACCATGGAACTGGACTGAGCCAGCTGGTTCTTTTCTCCAGAAGATGCACTGGGGCTGTTCAGATGGTCACAGAATAATTCCACATCTGGAATATATTTCATAAATTTGAAGGAACCAAAATTGTTTTCCCTTGCTCTTATGCCACTGTGGTAGGTTGTGTATCCTCTTTCTAGTATACACTGAACAGCTCTACCTGACTGCTCCTTTGCTTGGTTTATGTAAAAAATTATGCAAATATCTGTATCATTACCTCACCCTCCCCCTGTAATGGGGTTTTGAAGTTTCCTCCCTTTGCCAGACTTGCCTAAAAATAAAGTCATGTTGGTACAAGCTAAATTTTGAAAACTTGCCTTATTATCAGACATCTCTTTCATGTAAACACCTGTACACTTTAATGTAAATGTCAAGGAAAAACTAAACCTAACGCATAGTTCACTTGTTTTGTGTACTTTTTACTTTATTTATCTATACAAAGTTCATATTTTCTTTTTCATGTTTAAGAAATAAACATTTCCTTGTTTCTCTGCCTGCACATGAGTTACACATATGCTTGTATAACTGATTTCTTTTGTAAAAGCAATTATTTCCTCATCAAATTCAATGATTCTACTGAAATGAGGGAAAAACTATTGAAAACTGGCTTAGCAATATTTGGAAATAAATGGTCCTTTCATTATGTAAAAGCATTAGAGCATCTCCAAGGTATTCCAGATATAATAATTTATAGTAAATGAGATTATTATTGCTGGGAAAAGAAGCACTTAATGTCAGTTTTCTGTGGGAAAAACCAAAACAGACTAATCCAACAGGGGTGCTCAGAAATATGCAGCAAATATTTAAAAGCTTCGGAGATCCAAAACAACAAGGGAAAAACACATGCTGAGGAAGTAATTTGGAACAGGATGCTTCTATTCATCCTTATCATAGGGAGGTAGCCTTACTGTCCTGAAAATAAGAATAGGAGGCCTATTTTATCATTGTGTTCTCCCAGTTTACACCAACTTGTCTAAAGTAGTTCTACCAACACAATTGTGGAGTAATGCAGTGTTGAGTCAAGCCTGCATACAGGGACCTGAAATAGAAATTGTTTAGCATTGGGAAGATGTGAATTGCTGTCTGAAAATTTCACAGACCTCTGTGGCTGCTATGAGGAAAACAGAAATGTCAGAATAAATTTGGCTCAACATACTGCTATAGCAATCAGCTAGTAATGGCTCACCTTCCAAAGATAGCATTACTTCAAAATTAGTAATCAGCTATACAGCCACATAGCTGAACTGTTAAAAATCCAAAATGAACCTTGAAAATGAGAAATACGTGGATAATATTCCCTAGATATGCATTCAAGGAATGCATCAGAAGTTGATCTGTATTCCTTGCCATTTTTACTTTTAAAGTATGACAGTCTCCTTCTCCCATAGAAGCCTTCGTGCCCTGCCAAATATCTCAGCTGCAAATCTTAAGTCAAATGGGATAAAGGGATTTGGAACTGCAAGATCAGTAGTGCAAAACAATCTGTCACATGGACATTGAGGAACAGTCCCTATCCATTACAAAGTACATTCCACCTGAACTCAGTCCCATCTTGTACTTGTGCTCTCACATGCTCTGCTTTGGCTATCACAAGATGGTTCATGAGACACACTGGGGGCTCAGGATATTTATCTCAAAAAACTACAGAACTGTTATCAAGTTTCGCATATCTGATATTCATGCTTCCTTGCCACTGCTCCTCTGTCTTGCCTACTGAACCACCATAAGGAAACTTTTTTAGTTTTGATGTTTCATATGCCTGTTAATCCAGAAAAACTGATTAAAGCAAAGCACATGGAGAAATTCTGAATGGCTCCTACCAGATCTCCTTTAAAGTTTTTCTAGTGTAAAGATCAATTCTAGGATTGGCATGTAAAATGCCTCCTAGCATGACTGTTTGCAGTTTGAAGAACTTTTTGCACTTTCCATGCAATATGGGTTTGGGCTAATTAATCCTCATGAGAATGCCATCTTGAAGACAACAAAGTTAAGAGACAGAGAGATTAAAGCTAAAATGCAATGCAAACATTTGTTTACCAGCTAAATGGCCTCACTGACCTCAGGAATGTGTTTGAAAGCTACTTAGGTCCCTAACAGCTGAGTATCTTCTGCACATGCAGCCAAGTTTCTGAAGACATTTAAAGAGCCCACTGAATTTTAAATATGAAGTAGGTAGGAATTAGATGACACAAGAAACCTGACACTAAGAAATTCATGTAAGACCTCATGGTGAAGACTGTGAGCACACCAAAAGATCTTAGAAGCTCTGACCAGCATCACCTGGGACTCCACCCTTAGCCCACATCGAGGAACTCTCTGTAGGCTCAGTCTGGGGCCTCTCATTCTCTGGCTGAGCTGTGTTGTTAGCCCACCTGCCTTCTGCCCTACCTCCTAAAGGACTCTTGGGGCAATACCACGGCCTTGTTAAATCCTTTGCCTCATCCCATCTCCTGTTGCTCCTCACAAGACTCCCTGTATGGTTCCTCGACTGCTTCCCCTCTTCTGCAGGTGCAGAGCTGTGGAGGTAACATTCTGCCCAGCTGTTATGGTTGGTTTGTCTTGAAAAGTGGTCTGCTCTTGCTAGTCCTTGACACAAAAGATAGACAGATTTTATGAGTTCTTCCCCTACTAGAATGAGTGTATGTAAGTCAAAAACAAAACTAGGTGGGTTTTTTTTTAACTAGATAGTTGCACATTTCTCTTCATCGCATTTGGTCAAAATGCAATCTCAACATCTGCATTGTAAAAACAGAGAAATGCCCTATAGTTCTCTGGTACACAATGAAACTTACTAGAAGGCAGAAATTGTCCAGAATGGCATGTAATCTTATGTTAATGGTTAAATGATCAAGGTGGGTGTCACTGATAAAAAATAAGAGCTCTGTTTTGAAGACCTGTGAATTGTCTTCCCCACATGTTTGGTTGTTTGTTTTTTTTCTTTTTCCATTAAACAGATCTGATAAAAGCTTTGGAAACATGCAGGCCATTAATATATAATGAGAAAATACTGTGTTGATTGTGCAGTTGAGAAGAAAATCAAGATAGTAGGTAGAAAGTAGGGAGGAGAAGAGCTCTTAGAGAAAAACAAAATGCAAAACATGGTCAGAAAAAAGTGAAGACAGTAAGTAAATTAATAGAACCTTCCACAAATGAACAAAGTCAGGATCCAGTTTGGCAGGCGGTGGTGGTTGTGGAGATCAATGCTGTATGTCAACACTTTCTGCTCGATCCTTCACAGCATGCAGAGCAATTCCATTGAAATTCAACTAAGGAGGAAAACCACATGATTAAGAAACACGGACACAGTGACTGCAAAATATGCAAATTGTGCTGCAATTTTTAATGACATAAAAGGTGAAAAAGCTGCAGAGAAAACCTCATGGAGGGAAATTAGTTCAAACACCATTAGAAGTACATTTCAGCTGAAGGCGTGAGGGAATTCAGCTGTAGAACTTTTATTAAGCTTAACTGGTGTCACAGTGTAAAGTCCCTGTGCATCAAGTTGCTAATGTACTCTATGAAGAAAGGCTTTGTGCTTCTCTAGGTGCATTGAGGAAGTGAGTGTGTGCAGTGATTTCACTGCATTATAGGCTCTGAACACCTAAATTCTTTTTTCTTGATCATATACTAGTATTGTCAGTTTTGACCTACATGATAGCAAATGCCATTTGCAGTAGAAAAAAATAATTTGTACATTGTTAACCACTCTGAACCAGGAAATGAGCCAATTCCTTTCATTTTTTTTACTCAAGGGATTGGTTTTGCTTCTTTTCATCATGTTCATGAATTGTAGTAATGTTCTCATTATGAATATTCCACATGTGAAATAAGAGCTCAGCTGAATGCTTCAAATTAGGCCCCAGTTTGTCTAGCTAAGTTCAATATGTTGACATGTGTGCTGTGACAGCCCAGGGGGTGAGTGATTTACTGGCATCAGAAGATGCCAATGGAAAAAAATGCTCCCAAGTTAGCATTCCTTTGTATTCTCCACAACAAATTGTTGACATGATGGGGTTGTGGATTTAGAGAAAGAGACATCTGAAGCCATTTACAGGGTGAATGTACTTTGCACCTTCAATATTTATTGTTTTTCTCAGATTATGTATCAATCTTTATCCTGGCTGTCTTCTATCTTTTGTAGGAATGAAATGGCCACTGAGAAGAGGAATGAGAAAGTGTGAATGTTTGTTATACATGCATATGATATGCAGTGCTTTCAGCAAAAACATCTTCTCATTTTAAATGCTAATGTATTTCTTGTTCTTTCTGATTGAATATTTATTTTTAAAGAGATGAGAAATCAATTTTTATGAGACAAGTTATACTGCAAAATGCACTGTTTCAATGACAGATGATATGGTTACAGGAATTTACACGTGCAGAGAGTTAACATTTCCATTTTCAGAAAAAATATATTCAGATTTTTGAAAACAGGGAACTGAAAGAACCTACATATGTTTAACCACATGTAGCCTGTTCTAGCCAGTAGGAAGAGTCTGAAATAATGGAGTTAAATTCAGTGTGCAAAACTGAGTTGTCTGAAAATGGTGTTTATCAAGCTTGTCAGGACTTGCTTGAATTAGATTACGATGAGAGATACTCTGAAAGACCAGCCTTCTTTTGAGGAGAATTTTTTTTGTCACTACAGCTCCAATTAAGGAAAAGTTACTTATTAAAACAGTTATCAACAGTTACTTAAAAGTTACTGCATTACCCATGTTTTGTGACTCTGGCCCTATTCCTGAGTAACCTACTATAGGAGTGTAATGGAAATATAAGTTTAATGGAAGAAGTTTACAAGGAAGAAGTATAGAAGACAACTCAGAGAAGAATGAATAAAATTTTACGGATAGCATATTCTGTGGAGCAATGAATGTATCCTTTTTAGAACAGCTGAATGAGTGTGTCAGAACACGGGTCAAGTGCAGACCTCAGGATGACTCTGTGAAGGCTTCATTGGATTGAGTTTGGCTAAGCTTGAACATTTTTGGGATGTTAATGATAAACTACGGGTATAAACTTGTTTTAAAGTAGAGAAGATCATACTGAGGCAGATTAGACATTAAGCAGGTTTAGAAGCATCCTAATTACCTTGGGGTTGGATTCAGACTTTCACTCCATCAGTAAAGGGTTTCTGACATACAACCAGTTCCATACAGCTACTCAGGTTCAGAAAAAAACCACTCTTTCTACCATCTCTGAGTTCTGGTTGGGGTGTGCTTACTGATTTTTCTCATCAGCTTCCCAGTCTCTCTGGATCCATTCATTCTGCTAAGTGACACAAGGGCAGGGACTGTTCCCATACCCTGTGCCAAATGGCAGGGTTCACACTACACAGAGCTGGCTCTGGGTCTCCTTTGTGTTCCATGTGGTGATTTTTTTTTCTAAATATTTTTTTCCTTTTTCTTTTTTTTTTTTTTTCTTTATTTTTTCTCTCTCTCTCTCTTTTTTTTTTTCTCTCTTTTTTTTTTTTTTTTTCCCCTTGGTTCAAGTTGTCTAAGAATAGAAAAAGGACTGTGTTCAAGGCTGGGGATTCAACATATGAATGCCTACTGAGAATAACTTGGCACATGCTATTGCCTGCACCATACTCAGGCAGTATTTCAGAGGGTGCTAGCTGCCACAGGCCAAAACTGTACCAGCAGCTAAGCTCCTCTCCTGTCTGTCCCATTTAGAAACAGAAAAATGGCTTTAGTGCCTCCTTTCTGCCTGTTCCACTCCATGCTGTGCAAAGGGCTCTTTGCCCATCTTTCTGTCCTGCTCCTGTCAGACACATGCAGGTGCTCTCCAAGAACGGAGGGCATTGAATGACCCTTTTTGGCCATGAAAAGCAGACATCCTCTCTGTTACTTGACCTGCTTCCCCCAGAGGAATACACAGAAAGTTATAGTAAATTGCAACCCTTATAAGGCTGAAGAAAACACTGAAGAATATTACAGTACTGCATCTGTCAGTGACTGTGAGGCACTGTCCAGACGCAGCCACAGGCTCAGGAAGGCACTAAGCTGCCAAAGACCAACAACTAGGACAGGGAACCTAGCAGCAGATCACACAGTTCAAGATCTTGCTAGGTATCTGTTACTGTTCCCTGTCACAGACAGGATTCTGGGCAGGAGGTTTTGTCAGAGCTTAACAGGCTTGTCAGCATGACAGCTCTCATTAAGTGACTGGAGTAATGATTGGACCTTCAAGAGAGGAGGAGGAAGGGGAAAAGATATTCTTCAGCTTGTCTATCATATTGGGTTTGGGTAGAAGAATGCCAAAGAGGTTCTCTGTCTTGGGAAACCTTGGCTCCTAATTTCACCTAATCAATACCAAATCTAAGTGTACTCTTGTTATCAAGCATGTTATAAGGATTTTCATGTGTTTGTAAACATTGGCCTCCAAGGAAGACAAAAGTTTTTTAATTATATGAATGTTGTAATCTTAAAGCCTACATTAAAATAATATTTCTAGCTGTTTTGCATACAGATGACTCAGTTTTAGAAAATCATACCTTTTTCACAGACAACCCCTATCCAAAGGCAAAACACATGACAGAAATTACCTGTTAGAGTTTTTCATTTGGGCACACTCACGCAATGATTCTATGATATTTACTTGGCACTGGCGCACAGCAAAATGTGAATAAAATTATCTTTCGGTGTTTAATAATGCATGCATTTATTTCCGTGCAGAGACAGTTTGCCTTTTTTCCACTTGATATATTTAAAAAGATGGTCATTTAAAAAAATAACAAGCCATGAGATCGACCCAAAGTGATAGATTATTATCAGTTTATTATAATTTTGCCAGTACAGGCATGAGGCAATTTATACCAGAGCTAGCTGAGGTTTTTTTTTATTCTTCCTGGGCAGCTGTAGCTTTTTAGCTGCATGACATTGGACTGTACATATCACAAGTAAAACCTGTGGCTGACATGGCCCATGGAGCTCATACATAATATGGAAACTTACCTCAATGTACAATTTACTTTGGAAAAAGTCAGAGACTGGTCTTATTGCAAACTCTCTGAAAGAAGAAAGGAAGCACTCTATGTTTAAGAAAGTCACCATGAGACATTTGTAGACCTTGCAGGTGACTTTCTCTTTGCTATTGACAGATGGAGGCATGCCAGGACACATGATGGGGAGTATTTCCTTGAAAAAGAGGGTCCACACGTGACACAGGGGAGCAGAGCCTGGCTGCAGCCTTTCAGTGTGTCTCTGGCAAGGCTCTTGTATTTCAAAGGACATGATATGAGGTACAGATTAATTGTCCCTTCTTGCCTTGGCTATAGCACTGCAGAATGATCATTACCCTGCTCAGGGCCACATGTGCTGAGTGCTTTGAATTAGAGGAGCAAAAATCAGACCAACCAGCTGCATCTTGTATGTGCAGCAGGAGAGAGGCCATTGTGCTAAGCTCATTCCTGTGAGAATCTATTGAATAAAACACGTGTGTATCTGTAGTTGGGAGACAGAAAACAGAATGTGTCTGTGATGAGACTGGATAGCAGAGTACATCAGAGTACATTCTGCAGAATACACCAAAAATGGAAGAAATTATGGCTAGCTTTTAAAATATATTTTGGCAACTCAGTCTCAAGGTCTTCTGTAATTTTTAGATTGTAGTCATGCACCCAAGGCATCTTAAAATGCTTTTGTGCATTTTAAGAGTCTAGAAGCAAATGTCACTGTCCTTTTGATTTACTTTTTCTCTCCTCTCTCTGATAAACACTGGCATAGAGGTTCTTTATGTTTTAGAACCACCAGCTGCAAAAAAGGTAAAAGGAATTGCCCTTAATGTTTTCCTTGAACTTTTTACCTAAAATTCTTAACAGGGCTAGTGTTTAGGGAGGAATAAAAATCCAAGGCTATAACCCCAAAGAGTATAGACAGGGATTTGCCAAATATCATGCCTAACTATCTCCAACACCTCCAGTTTCCTTGCTCTTTTCCCCAGATTATCTTAACCAGAGGTCTCCAAGTGTGCCAGCTATTTACTTCCCTAAGAAGGTATGCAGGAGAGAGCCAACTGATAACACAGTACAAGTCACTTGTCAGCCCAGAACAAGAACAACATTTCTAAATACTTTGTTATTAATAACATTGAACCCAATGGCTTTTATAAGAAATGCAAAGGTCATACTATGTTCAAACATGACTTTTCATCGGAGTAAGATATGAGCTTCAAGTTAAAAGTTGTCAATGTTTCTAAGAAATCAATTGATTTATCATTATCCTTTCTCTATGAAGCAAAGATCTTAAATGATACTGACTGATAAGCAAGAGACCTAGCAATATAAAATTGTTTAATTTATGTAATTGTATACCTTTTTTTTCTTTTGTCAAAAGTTTACCTCTTAAGGAGCATTACTACAAAATTCTAGTTTGTTCCTAGTTTTGGCAAAACACCACCTCCATTCCTGAAAGTAAAACAAGGAGAAAAAAAATCTTATCAGATTAAAAAATTTATTTCAAAACCCTCAAGATTTAGACTAATTCTTGCAATATGTCAAAGGACAATCTGAGAATGTTAGACGTTGTGTTTCTTGCATGAAAATCTGTCCAGCTTTGGTCAAATCACAAACTAATAGAAATACCATTTACAGGAAAATGTATGAACACTTGAGCTAAGTCTGAACACAATGCAGTGCCATGCCAATATGGTTATTTGCAGTCCAGTGTCTCTGAGAGGCACTGCATCGTATTTACACACATTGCTGCCTAAATTTCTGCACAATCTAAGTAAAGCAAGCAAGAACCATCTGGCTGCACATGGTCAAACATTTCCCCCAATCACTGCTGGCAGAAAGCCTTAGTCTCAGCAGCGAGTCATACCATTGATCTAAAAAGTTTCATAAACATGAATCATCAGATCAGAAGGAAAATAGATTGCGCAGGAAAATACTGCAGTGAACAGCTGAGAGACCTATTTCTATCTACCAAAACCCCACCAAGTAGTGATAAGCAAACTGTCAGTTCTGTTTCCTTGTTATGTTACTTTACTACAGAATTAGACAGCTCCTTGCTTCCCTGATTGCTCTGCTTCCTGTGAATCTCAACACATTTGTACCAGCTGCCCTTGGCTGGGCTTAGACCAGCCCTGACTATAGTACTTGTATGTTTGTTTGTCACATACAGCCTGAGAATCAGGAAAAACATTACATACTGAACTAGTGACATGGTGTGATGAACAGTTGTCAATGTTTTACAGGGTTTCCTCTGACTAGCTTCTCTGCTTTGAATCTGTTGGCAATAAATGCTAGCAAAGCAAACCCAAGAGATGCAAACATGAGGAAGGAAAGAAAACAGTAAGCTGCTTTTATCACACAAGTGTTAAAATTGCAAAACTCTACCATAATTCTCCTCAAATATGGGATGCTGAAAAGGGTTGAAAGAGAAAAAGGCCCATCATTCTGTGCAAAATGTTCAGTGCAAATCTCTCAAATTAGGAGAGGTCCTTCATAAATATGTCCTAAAATACCTTGTGTGTATTTTCAGTATGTAGAGGTACCACAAAAATTACTGAAATCGCTACCAGAATAAAGCATGAATCTGTATAAGTCATCTCCCTCCTATCTACAGTTTCCATGTCACTTGGTGATTCTTGTCTAATTCATAGTTTAATTGATGAGGCTTCAATGCTATCTTAGGCAACTTAAGCCAGAGACAGATTACCTAATGCTTCTACCACATTATCTCTGTTGTTATAACTCATACCCACTACTTCCTGTCTTCTCTGCAACATTGTATTCCTTTCCCTTTTTCCTGCAAATTTGAAGTTGTGCCACTCTTTCCCACAGTCTTTACTCCTCCAGACTAAACAACTGCCTTTTCTTCCATCTTTCCAAACAGGTCATGTTTCAGACCTTTTGACCTGTAACTTTACTGCAGTACTAATCACCCAAGGACATTATTCCCTGAAATGATACAACTCAGATATACCAAAGTTAGGCAGGCTGCCCAGTGGAGGCAACAAATCATTAGGTTAAAACCATGCTCCTGTGTTGCTGATTCCTCATCCTCAGCTTGCCAGATTGTTTTAATCATCTGTTGGATGCCATCATAAACTTCTCAATCCTCTTCCCAATACATCTGAGCAGCACATAGAACAGCCAAGCCACACAACCTCCTTCTGGAAATTCCCGTGGCCCTTTGTATAGACATCTAATAGCATTCAGAGTTCTAGCTGAAGCCCTTTACAGGCTTGACAGGTGCCTGACCTCATACACTCTTTGTGCAAAATCACTCAGCAGCACTCAGGTGGAAGGGCTGATCAAAGGATCAGGGCTTTTATATAATTTCTCCCTGGCATCTTTCCAGCTCTCTAGGAGAAGAGTTGAACCTCCCTGTTGTGGTCTGACAAGTACAGCAGCTTTTTCTGAAATCCTTGTTGTTTCCCATACTAGCACACTGACATTTTCTTTATGGCTAGAGACCAGAGCTGATGGCTGCTGGGAGTGCTAGGTAGACATGAAATGAGTTCCAATGGGTGGAAGAGGGCTAAGAGAAACACACAGATTTATGAAGATGAAACACAGGTAGTGCTGCATCATAACAAAAGTAATGGTTTTGTGGAGGATGCTGAGTTTAGCCTTTTGGCTGCTCGAATGGAACAAATTGGTAGAAACTATGTGTACAAAGTAGAACCAGGCCACAGACATGTAGGGGCTGTACATTCCAAACATCACCTTCTGAGTCATGTATTTTAGGCAGTCTTTATATCTCGAAAATGGGAAAGCTACTCCTGACTGCAGTGGTGTATGACTTTGAGATCACTGTGAGAGCAGGTAGGTAGAAAGTATTTTCATCTCTGTTGCACAGGTGAGACCTTACTTGTGCACTTCCACAATCCAGTACATATCTGCTGTACAAAGCCTAATAAAACTGCTCCAAGACAGTCAGTTTCTTTTCCTTACCACTCAGTTGTACTGGAACATTTTCTTGAGGAAAGCCAGGCCAAAGGAAAAAAACATATTATTAAACATTAAAACAGTGTTTGCTTTCACTCACAGTGGCTGGAACAATTCTTCCCCAGGAGACTTTCCCACAAGATCTGTTCTCTCTTAAAATGCTCACTTACTCATTACTTTCACTTCCTTTGTCTTGGAGTTTCTAAGCAAATTATTACTTTAAAGTTTTCAGAAAATATTTTCCTTTTTCTAAAGGTGATCTTACTTGGACCCTCTGACTTGGTTTTCTGTTAACCCAGACGCAGAACAAACTTGTATAAAATTACGGTTATCCTAAAAACAAATGAGGATGTTCCTATAGGGTGGCTGCACCACATTAAACATACAACTCTATTTCAAAAAGTTTCTGCACAGGAGAAAATACCCATGGCTTTATGGGGGGTTCTGATTTTCTCCAGAAAGAGCAGTAACCTATGTCTGGATTTTCCCAGAACAAAGAAAAGGCATTGCAAAGCTCTAGATGTCTTGCAGGCAAACTTTGTCCAAGCTTCCCTATGTGACAGCTCTGACAACATTTCTTGAGAACAATTCTGTATGTTTGGGATGCCTGAAGGTTCATGCCTTTGGAGGGAGGAATATACTAATCCAATTGAAGCAATTTTGAAAAACTGTTTCATTCTCTGAAACTTCTGAACCTTTCTGAAGATGTTTAAGGGCAAGACGGAATTTGCTACTGGCGTTCTAAGCATGCTCTGATTCTCTTGGTTATGGTCAAAAGTGCTAAATTTGATGTTAGAGTGGGGACAAGGCATTGTTGCTGAAGTACATTCTAATTGGGAAAAAAAGCAGGAGTCAGAAATAGATCAGGAATCAAGTAGAGCTGAAAATTAGTGCTAGAAACTGTTGAAATCTAATGTACATATTTACTTCTAAAATAATAATGGATAATGAACAGACAACAATAATAATAAAAACACATGGATATATTTCAGGCTTAGCTTTTATTTTCACCACATAGCTTGATGCTCTTTTACTTCTCACAGTCTAGGAAAAGGATCTTTAAGTTTTTGAGAATCAACCCTTTTGTCTTTACCTCTTGTGTAGAAAAAAGCAAGAAATATGGTTTATGGAGAACATGAGGACAAGGAAGTGAAACCTGTTTTAGCAGCTGATAGGCCTTGGAACCATGAAATACTGTCTCTCTGCAGGAGTTGTCAGAAGCCTTCAACTGCTCCTAGGCATTCTCTGGCACTCAGAGAAGCCTTTAGGGATAATAGCTATGCAAGTGCCTACATGCAATGTAGGAGGACATGGATTTAATTATAGCTCTTCCCCGAATCTGTATGCAGGCTAGCATTCCTAGCATTAGCTGGTCTGTGTTTTCTCTCTTATCCTCTGCTAGGGTGTAAAGCACAACTCAAGAGAACACAGAAGAATCTCTGATCTGTATGTCTCCCTGCAGTGAGGCATTATGAGCTCCAAATCTTTCTAAAAAGAAGAAAGTCCTTTACATAAAGTGTCTCGCATCCAGTGAGGAGGAGCTTTGTTTCCTCAATGTGACCAGTTTTCTGGGATGGGCCAGTTAATGTTAGTGCCAGTAGTAAGAAAAGGAGGGGGTACCTGTGCTTATCATCTGTAGTTCAGTATGCTGCAACAATACTTGGATAACTTCAGGTTATCTACAGCCAAAAAGTGCTCCAAGAGATAAGTATCATTATTTGATGTTTCTGCCAACCTCTTCCACTTCTCAAAGGCACTATGTAGAGGCTTGCATTAGTTGTGCTCTAACATGGAATCAGGGCTGTCATTCTGGAACGGAGTGCTCAAAAGTACTTAAGATTTGTCTAATTATACTTCAGATGTTTGAAAGATGGAAGTGGTATTTATCTCTAAACTTTGCATTATGAAACTACCGTTTGGCAAATTAAAAGCCCTCATTCTCTCATCAAACATTTACAGAGAAATTCAGGCGGTGTCATTTCACTATGTCAAGAGAAGCATAGTAATGTCAATAGAAACATAGCATGTTAGTCATGGCAGTGAAAAATGGATTCTTAAAAGTCTGGAAAATAGAGACACAGAATTGCTGCTTATCCCAGCAACTAAAGTCATAAGCTGAAATCTTAGGGTTTTTGAAAGGTAAGCTGCATGGCAAACTCTTGGTGTTCAACCAACTCAGGTCATACAATCACAGAAATAGAGAATCATAGAATGGCCTGGGTTGGAAAGAATCCTCAAGACCGTCTTATCCCAACATTTCCAGCAGGGAAAGGGATCTTCCAGTAGACTAAATTATTTAGAGCCCCATTCAACCTGATCTTGAGTACCTCAAGGGTTGTGAAGTCCACAACTTCTCTTGGCAACCTGTTCCAGCTCCTCAACATGCTCACATTAAAGAATTTTTTCCTAATGCCTAATGTAAATCTCTTCTCCTTCAGTTTAAAACCATTACTCCTTGTCCTGTCACTACACTCCCTTGCAAAAAGTCCCTCTCCAGCTCTGTTGTGACCCCTCTGGGAGGGGTAGTTAGGTACTGGAAGGTGCTGCAAGCTCTCCTGTGAGCTTTTGTTTCTCCAGGATGAATGACCTCAATGGTTTCAGCCTTTCCTCACAGGAGCAGTGCTTCAGCACCCTGATCATCTTTGTGGCCTCCTCTGGACTTGCTCTGGAAGGTCCATGGCCTTCTTCATGCTGTGGACCCCAGAGCTGGATGCAGTGCTCCAGGTGGGTCTCACCAGAGCAGAGCAGAGAGGGAATCACCTGTCTCAACCTGCTGGCCACACTGATCTGGATGCAGCCCAGGATACAATTGCCATTCTGGCCTGCAAGTGCATGTGGCTGTCATACTGAGGGGTTTTTTGCACTAACACCCCCTGAACTTTCTCTCCAGGGCTAATCTCAATCCATTCTCCACCCAGACTGTATTTCACCTTGGAATTGTGACAACCCCAGTGCAGGACCTGGAAACTGGCAGTGTTGAACTTTGTACAGATCTGCCTGTTGAGACTGTCCAGGTCCCTTTGGAGAGAATCCCTTCCCTCCAGTGTAGTTACCACACCCCATAGCTCAGTGTCATCAGTGAACTTGCTGAGGGTGCCCTCTATCCCACAGTCCATATCCCTGGTAAATATGTTAAACAGTGTCCTAACACCGATCCCTAAGGGACACCACCAGTCTCCACTTAGATATTGAGCTGTTGACTGTAACTCTTTGAGTGTTACCATCCAGTCAATTTTTTAACCAAGTGGCCCATCTCTCCAGTTTAGAGACAGGGATATTGTGCCAGACAGAGTCAAATGCTTTGCACAAGTCCAGGCAGAGGACGTCTCTTACCCTGCCTTCATCTGCCACTTCTGCAAACCCATCGTAGAAGGTGACCAAATTTGTCAGGCACATTTGCCCTTACTGAAGCCATGTGAGCATGGTGATAGGCTGTCAACAATCACCTCTTTGTTTTCCATCTGCCATAGCACAGTTTTCAGGAGAATCTCCTCCATGATCTTACCAGCCACTGGTAAGACTGACTGGCCTGTAGCTCCCTGGGTGTTAGTTGTTTCCCTTTTTAAAGACAGTGCATTATCCAATGTTTAACTGGACTGCCACAACTTCTCAAATATGATGACTGAGGTTGACTCCTCAGTAACTTCCCCTGGACTCATGGATGTATGTCATCATGGACTTGTGCACCTTCAAGTTCATGAACTTAGTCATGTCCTACAGCAGCCAGTTCTTCATTTTCCCGCTACTTGCTCAAGGATGGCTGTCATGATCTTGAATATGTGTTTTTCTTCCTGGCAAAATATCACAAAAATGGACTCAATCTCAAGAAACATTATGTGAGAAGACAGAAAGCATTTCTAAGACATTATCCCAAAAGAAAAGGCACAGTTCAGCTCTAGAACAACAAAAATTATAGACACCTAATGGGTTTTTTTTTACCTTCAGTGATTGATATAGCCAGGCTGGTATAACACTCAGCAGTTCTGCTCAGAAAAAGTCAGACTTCAGAAATAATTCACATGGATAGTTCTTCTATATGCTTAACAGAACTATGGAACTATTGAAAGCCTACAAAAATCCCATGTGTGTTGAAGTAGTAGCTCAATCCATAAAATACATCGCACTGAAGCATATGGAACAAAATTTTGTGATACTGCAACATCCTCACTGATGGCATAAACATCCCATTTACCATCAGTGGATATGGATTGTATAAACTTGAAGGCAGTAGAAAGACAAGTATCTTCAAAGGTCCTCAAATCTTAAAATATCACACAGAGATTTCAAGAAAACTTTTGATCCTATGTTTAAAGCCTGAACTCCACCTTCCCAAACCAGATAGGGAAATAAATTATATTTCTGCACTGAATTACTCCCTTCAAAGCCAGTCACGATTAGCTCAGAAACAGCTGAGGGATTTCAACAGGTCCCATAGCTATAACCCTCTCTTCTCTTCTCTCTCTGGTCTTCTTGGGAAAATCTAGTTAAGCTCCCCTACATTTACCAGATTGGGTTTTAGATTGGGGTTTTTTTGTTTTTGTTGTTTGGTTGGTTTATTTATTTTTTTTCTCTGAAGGCTACTGTATAATACTTATCCTCAAATGCTCAATCAATCCTGAGACAGAACAATAGTGTAATTTTACACTGAAAGCTTAAATTGAAATATTATCCCCTTGTGAAAGCCCAGTCTAAAGCATAAACCACTAGTTGGCTGTGCCCAAAAGGCTGTATCACATTTGCTCTCATTCACAACTTTTAGACTGTTGACAGTATCTCAATCCTCAAGTAGGGCAGACACAGATTTGAACAAAAGACTGAGAAAAGGATCATTTTCTTCAACACTTAATAAATTTGACACAATTAAAGGGAATTTTTGTGTTTGTGGACAGGAAATCTTTTATTTCCAGATGCCAAAACTAAAGGATGACGCATTGTACTAACTGCAAAAGTAAAATGCTACTCACCATTACTTCCAGCCTAGCTTTTGTACTAGAACTAAGTTATTGTATCTTCTAGATTATATTCCCTTGTTTTTCTTTGCATATTATGTCCTATTTAATACTCTTCAGTTAAAAATACACCATCTTCAGAGATTATCAGTAGGATTGGCTATTCTAAGTAGCTTTGATTCACTGCACATTGAGCTTCTGAAGGACTGAAGCATGGTTGGTTTACCGACATTCAGTTAAGACCCTCTGAAAGTGATGGATGTCCTATTTACAGAGTAGCTTATAACTAAGAGCCAGTGTCAGGGACCTCACCAATCTTAGGCAAAAACATATTTGGGAATCCCCCTTTTTCTACCCCAGTTCTTGGCTGTATATGTATGGTACAAGCACACGGCTCCCAGGTCCTGGAGAAGATACACATTTCTTAAACAGTAATTTCTCAAAGTATACTTCTTCCCCTTTCCCAAGGAAACCACTGGAAGTTTTGCCATCTTTCCCTATCATCACTTTCTAACTACCTGTAGAGAGATCTGTTCCTGGTATGAGGCATTGTTTTTAGCTCTGTTAAGATCCTGCCAGGATTTTGACTATCCCATTCCATCCCACCCCATCCCATCCTGTCTCACCCTGTCCTATCCCATTCTGGCTCATGCATTTCTTCCACCAGCTCCCTTTTCAATGTGCACAGTTTGCAGCTCATCAGTATGGGAAAGCTTTTCAAGGGAGAAGAAATCACCCATAGCTGTGCTCTTATTTTAGTGCTGAAAATGATATTTAATTGCCAGCAATGCATAACTAATGCAGCTATAAAAAACAACACTGAATTCTGTTTTCTCTCATATATCATTGATAAAGCTGTCAGCTAAAGCTTTTTTTTTACTTTGGTCCCTAGAGAGCATGACTGACCTAAAAGGAACTTAGTTGGCTTTTAGAAATATGGGTACGTTTGAAGTCATGATGAAGGACAGATGGAATTAAAATCCCACAGAACTCTTTTTAGAAAGAGTTTTCTAATGACAGCTGGATTTTGGCCAAGCCATTGTCTCTGCTTCTGAATGTTGACAGCACCAACACTAAGCAAGTACCTATATCTGGTCAGATGACAATCTCAAGAACAAAAGCAGATAAATTGTTCCAGCATCAAAAAAAAAAACAAAACAAAACAAAACAAAACCAAAAAAAAACCAAAAACAAAACCACAGGTTGTTTAGGTAGTTATTACTCCTTTCTAAAAGTAGTGTTTGTGCTTCATTTCTGCAGAAAAAGAAAAAAATATTAGAAAAAATAAGGCTGCATTAGAAGGAAAGTATTCAGGGGAAAGGGAATGTGCTTAGGAGGTAAACAAAATCTCTTCTATAAAGAAACATATTTCTTTATAGAAATATTAAAAACATTATAATAATATACATTATTAGAATATATTAGAATATATTATGGAAATATAAAACCCACAAATCTATTCTTGTAAAGAAATACTATAAGGAAATATGAGAGTATGTTTTAAATCTCCTTTTCCAACAGTTACAAACACACATTTGAATACTCTCTTTCCCGCTGCCTTCAGAATCAAGCAACAAGATTCAGCTTTTGGGTCAGTCAACATTAAAATATTTATTTTTATTTTTGGAATCACAAGCATTCTTAATCTCATCAAATTTGAATGGCTCCTTCTTTGGAGCTATTTTCTCTCCTCTTACCTACCACTGACTGCACCCCTGCTTCCAGTCCTTGTACATTTTTCAGGCCTCCTCTCCTCTCTACACTTTCTTATTAGAATGCAAAGAATAAATCTCACTTGCTGTCAACTCCAGTTTCAATTATGCCACATTTTGTCTTTTTTCTTTGAACAGTTTGAACAATTTGAACAATTTTCTCGTATTTATTTTCCTTCAATTTGGACCTTTCTCAAAGACTGCCTTACAAAAAAAGCAGAAGATAGGACTAGGAAGTATTAGGATCTATGCTGCTGCCTCCGAGTTTCTTTGACTCTTTGTCCTCTGCTTGAGCCTTGTGTGTTAATCTTGAAGAGTGTGCTGGTTCCTTGAAGTCCTTGAATCCAAGCTGAGATATTCAGGACCACTATCAGAGTGACTGTGAAACCTCTTTTGTCAGTATACTGGTATAAACTTTATTTTCACAAAATTATTTAGATGCTCTGAGTGTTGCAATAGAAGGAAACCTTCGAACACCTTTGAACCTCCTGGTTCTCTCTTTGGAAGATCAGAAGGTTTTTGCAGTTCCATAGAAAGTTTGTAGCCATTTAAAGGTGTGCTCACAATTTTTTTTTCCAATTATGTCAATAAATAGGGGAAAAAAAAAATTCCTTCACCTAACATCTTGAGAAAAAACAGAACTATAGTACAGTCTGAGCAGCTCAAGTTAACAGTAAACTGAATGGTGCTCCTTCTTCAAGAGAGAATTGGCAAGGCTACAGCAAAGGGGCTCCATCAACGAGTTTATCCTTGTGACACAGTTTAGCTGCTGGAATGGGCATTTCTGCTATGTCGCCAAAACAAATTAACCTCTGGTATAAAAGTCATTATTCTTTAATCTAATACTACAAGTGACTTAAACATTCAGAGCTTAATGATGACATTCCTTTCCAAATAAACCCATTTTACGACACAAGAGAGAGAACTTGACTGCTGGTCAGAGGCCCAGAAAAAGGTAAAGTGTGAGGACTTCAGATCAATTAATAACTTTCCTTGCAACATGTACTAAATAATTTGATCTCTTGTCCAGTGACTTCAACACCTAAAAAACAAATGGCTAAAGTCTGACATTTAGAACAGTTCTTAATTGTGGTTGATCAAGTGTAGCAAAGGTTCTCAGGTATAAATAGAAAATTAACTTGGAAATTTCTAATAATAATGAGCAGAAGGCTATTTATCAGGACAAAATAAACATATCTCATGCTGAGAAGAACACAAGTCTACATGCTCCCAACACAAATAGCCAGTGAAGGAATGCTGACAAAACAGAGCTTCCAGACATATTCGTCAGCTGGAAACTGAAAGTCAGTTGCTGCCACAAAACCTACCATCAATGCTTTTCAGACATGGCATCAATGTTATTTTCCAAGAAACAGGTCACACAGACATAAATATAGAGGTTTTTAGGTAAGGACTATGTTACAAAAAATGTCTTATCTACAAAGATTAAACTAAGAGGGGAAAGCAATTTGCTCAGGGTCATGAAAGAAAGCCATATCTCCTAATCAGAATTGAAGCAAATCCAAAACCACTCAGTCCTTACATACAACACTAACTACTCTCTCTGTCCATAAGAAAACAAACACAGTGAGAAGGAAATAAAAATAACAGCAAAAGGATTATATAAATTAGACCATTTTTGATAATTTAAATATCAGAAAGGTATTGTGCAAAGTAGTCAGCATTCAAAGATATAATAAAAAATAGAATTATTTTATTAATAAACAGCATAATTACACCACAAATAGATTCACACCAAATTGCATTATTTTATTACTTTTTACATATTATATATATTTATTAAGACCTAGGAAAACGTAAGTTTAAGTAATGCAGGCTACCAAAGAAAGTTTGTATAAGCAAACCCCTCAAAAAGTGTGAAAGAAGTGCTTTTAGAATAAAGATACAAAAACCACTCCTATTTCTGAGAAAAAATGGAAAATACACAGGAGAGCCTTTTGTGTATTTTTACATCAGGATGTGGAAGTTACATGACTCTACATACCACATCAGTCTTGCATGTTGTACAGGAAAAATCTCCATAATTAGTCTGCCTAATACTCTAAAATTAGAAATAAACTTCAAATCCATTTTTTACAGAAAACATTTTAAAAAGCTAATGCTGGCAATGTAATATAGAAATTAGCCTAAATTTTGCCTTCCTCAATAACTGAAAAATTTCCTATATGCTCCTTACATTTCTTTCAGGAAAAAAAAAAAAAGGAGAAAAAAAGAAAGAAAACAAAATTTTTGGTGCCTGTATGTTTCCACTTCTGTCATTAAAGTCCTGTTTTCTAGTCCTGAGTCTCCTACCTGAGTGCCCACATGCTGCTCTTCAGGAGTGCCCACTTATGACAGGCTTATGAGTGCTAGTGTAAACACAGGAAGTTTACTCCTGCTAGTCTAGTGTCCAAGGCCCAAAAGACTTCCTTTTTTAAATAAAATCTCAGACCTACTTTTTAAAACAGATTTTAAGTGGTTCATAACATCATAAATCTTTTCTACAGATGGCAAGAAGGGTGAATGGCTAGCAGAAGGATTTTGTGACCAATTAAACAAAAGCAGATCACAGGCATGTCAGCCAAGTTTATGGTCTCAAGATTTGCCATTCTAAAGACAGCCTGTGGTTACAGTAAGGGGCACTTCAAAAGGAAGGCTACATTTCTTGAATCGAGGCATTGACTCATGCTGAAAAAAACTCCTTTCTTAGCTCAGTCTCAAATGAGACGGCAATGGTGTGATCTCACAACTGTTTATGTGAGAAATCCTGCATCTTTGTGACTGCACAGCATGCTTAGAAAGAATAAGCAAGATCAGTAATTATAAAGCTGCCATCAGAACTGGGCTGTGAGAAGACTTTGCCTCACTTCAACTTCGGATCTGACACACAGGTTCTAACATTACATCCACTTCTCCTGTAAGTGCCCCAAAAAGAGAGGTCCAGGTACTACAACAAAGAGAAACAATCTTTACAAAAATCAACATTTTTCAAAGCCATTTTCCAAGCAAAAAGATGGGACCATTTAAACACAGGACAAAACTGGGTCTATGACACGTACAACTTTGAGAACTTAAGCAGCCTCTCCCAATTCCACCTCCATAAGTTCCACCCCAATTATCCTCTGATCCAGCATCTTATGGGAATGTACAGAGAGGCCGCAACCATTTCTTGTGCTCAAGATAGATGACAGCAAATATGCCTTTCACTTCTGCACATGGGCCTTCTATTTCTGGCTCTCCCATCTGGCTGTGACTGGAGCCTATATTAAAAAATTGTGGAAAAATTCTGCCTACTGCTGCCCTATATATGAAACTGCAATTTCATGTGTACAAATGCCTTTTCTCACAAAGCTGAAATTCTAAATTTACGTGGATCATCAAAGAGCCTCTGTGAAAGTGCTAAGTATGAGAGTTACTGAGGAAATCTTATTGCAGAGGGCAAGGGATTCATTCCTGTCTGTTCTTTATTCTTGTGTGACTGCACTGCATTGCAGTTTTCATTTATAAAAACGATAGGCTGCAATGTCCCTTCGCTCTGAAATAAAGACGTGGATACAACTGCCAGACATCTTGGACAAATGCACAGAAATCCTGCTGAGACTGGACAAATTTTGATGAGTCTGCAGTGTACACAAATGTCATGCAAAATCTTTTGGCAGCACTGGCATCTCTTAATGTTTTCAGTTGAGAACCGGTCATATCCTGTAGCATCCTCTACTCACACATGCACACACTGATAAAGATAAGACATGACATTTGTGATGGGGACTTTAACAGCAGATTAAAAATTCAATCATTTCTGGCAGGCCTTACAATTCTAATTTCTCAGAAGACTTGCAGGTGACCCATTAAACTTCCTTCAACTCAGCTCTAGGAAATAAACTGATCCAATGCTTCCCGCTTTGGCCTGTGATTCAGGGCTGATTTGTGGAGACAGAGCTGTGGTTATTAAAGTTCAAATTAATGTCTTACTTGATTTGCACAATCAAGATGCTCTCTGTATAGGTTTTATTTTCTCTTGAAGAAAGCTGACCATGTCTAGATCACTTTCATTCCCTGTTACTAAGTAGACTCTGTGCCAAAGCACAATATGGCCATTGGAAAACTCTGCTTGCCTTTTCACTGCATCTCTGTGTTTGTGTGTTACAAAGAAAAAAATAAAGTGCTTCTTTCAGTGCAGCATCTCTAAAATCACATAGTACAATCAGGCTATTGTTGGTAAGGTTTGACCATGGGCAATTTTTGTTTGGATTTGAGATTATAATTCTAGGCAGATCCTGACCTCCCTGTGCTTTATAATGTTCCAGAAATCTTTTGTAAAATGCAAACATGGCTGCCTTGTTTCAGTGTGCTTCTTGAAAGTCCTCTAGTCCAAACTTCCAGTAGGAACTGATACATTTGTTAAGCACCAAAAAGGGCAGAGACATGAAGAATGGGAAAAAAGAATCAAATACTGTGCAAGATAAAGTCTGTATTTAAGAGAGAAACTGAATATATGTGACAAAGGATATAAAGGAAATTCTTAATTGCTCACATGCTAAAGCAGCAACTCCAGGTAACTGAAAGATGAACCAACCCTGCAACTGGTAGGAATCGTGGGAAAGACTTGTGCAAAAGATCAATGACTCTGGAAATCCTGAAATCTCAAATACTACACATATGAATCTGTGCAGCGATATAATCCCTTAGAAGGTAGTGAAGGTCCACAAGGAGTGCTCATCTAGACAATTACAATGAAACCCTTTGTAAACATTCAACTTAGTAAAGAACTGTTACAATGGTTAGGCATACATCTTCTGTTCTAAGACTGTTGAATGCTGTTTGCAGATGAAGAGAAATAATTTTTATGATTTCAAAAAAGACTGAACCAAACTGCTTTTGCCAGTTTTCCAGGACTGTATGCTATCTCATATTTTCAGAAAGAATTTTAATTTGAAAATAAACGTGAGTTTTTTGGATGACAAAAAATTAAGGGTGTTGCAAGAGAAAAGAAAGGTAAGCAGAAAACAGCCTCAAATCATTTGGGTGAGCTGAACTCCTTCATACTAGAAACTTAAGTGGGTTTAGCTGAACAAAAGGAGGCAAAAGTATCCTACAACAAATTTGGAAAGGGCATGGAGCCAAGTGGACAAGGAACTCACTAGAAATGTCAGTGGTACAGTGACAGAACAGTAAAGAAGGAGGAAGAATCCGAACAGAGAGAAGTGGCAGTAGTACTGCTTCTACATGTAAAATTATGAGATCACTGTCCAAATAATTTAATTCTACAGTCTACATTTTCAGGAGATTTTGAGGAACTGAATGAAAGGTATTTCAATATGGAAATACCACATACCGATGGAGCTATTACACCATCATGGGGTGTAATATTCACCATTCAAAGGATCCACTCACCTTTTACTCCCAAAGGATCTGGTGGGCCTGAATACCCCTGGTAGTAATAACAACTTAATGGTTCACTCACACTCTACTAACCTGAAGGGGATTTAAATGACACAGGAAAAACAACACAGACAAGATGTATATATATATATATATATATCTATATATATATCTATATATCTATATATCTATATATATCTATATATATATATATATATATATCTCCTTACATTGTGAGTGGTGATGGTGACAACTATAGTCAAAATACAAATCATATATCTGTGAAGCACAGATTACACAAAGTTGTGAAATTTAAGAGGTCTTAACCCATTAGGCCATACTGATTTTGAAGTCTGAATATAATCCAGAAGATTAAAAAATTTCCGAATATAATGTATCTTCTTTCAATTGCTACTTCTAATATCCTAGATGTTGTTACTGTTTGCTGGTCTTGTAATATCTTTGTTTTCTCCTGTTTCTCATCCATGGTTTCCTCCTTACCCAACATTCACACAACTACACTCCATTCTCAGTACTACAAGGTGAGACATCCACCATGAGGTAAGCCACTTGGCAGATCTCATGGTATCTCTCAAGGCATTTTATTACTGCACATTACCACAAAGAAAACGTGCAGCTCTGGACAACCACAACAGAGTTATCATGATCCTTTGATCTCTTCCTATGAGTCAAAATTAACCAAACCCAGGGCAACCACAGAGTCTTCAAAGTACATCTAAAGATTCACTAGACTCTCAAAAGATTAATAATGCCAACAGGCTACGCAAGAAAGAAATAACTGGTCTCTCACCATTCCTCTTCTGCCCACACAGGATGTTTGGTATTGCTACAAGATGACATTTGGTGAGGTCAAAAAAGAAAAACTGGTACCATCAAGCTGTTATTCATGTCGGATTTATGCATCCTTCACAAAACTTCCTGGGTGAACAGAATTCAGATGCAGAGAAAGCAGATGAGGTGGCATTATGGTCTGACACAGTACATAACACAGATTTGCTGAAGGAATACTTCCCTTTTATGTGGATTGATCAAATGAAGTTTTTATTATTTTATTCTTGGATAATGACTCAAAAGCATGAGTAAGCAACAAAAATATTTATTATATGAAACCTATCACTTGCAAAGATGTACAAAGGAATTTACATGAATTTGAGGGGAATTCTTTATTTCTTCTCTGTGACTGCTAAGAATTTAGAGCAAAAATTAAAGCAAATTTTTAAATACATGAAGTTATAAGCTAGTAATTAGCAGAATATTCAGTGTCTGGGACAGAAGACAGAAGTTTCACTGCTTCACTATGGATGAGTAATGATACACAAAGAATTGCTCTAATTGAGCAGAAAATGATACAGCACAGCAAAGAACAGGAGAAATATGTTGAGGGGGAGTGAGAAAAGGGCATGACACATGACTGCATCATCAGCGACTAAGTCTTGGTGTTTCAATGATGTCCATGGGGTTTATAAGGTAAGTTTTGAGGTATAAACCACAGTAGGAAACCCTCATAAGGTTCCCTGGCATAGTCTTGATTCTACCAGGTACCACAGAATCCAAAGAACAATTCCTAGCATAGACACAGAATAAGCCCCATTTACCCAATATGAGTGCTGTGCGGCCCATTCAGCAGAAGAAAATATTTCCAGAAATACTAATAATTTATCCAGTTCTTTTTATTGATATTTACTTCCCCACATTACTCTTAATTTTTTTCCAATCTTAAAACATTTGCTGGTAAATTGACGGCACTCAACCTTCTCATAAATCTACTACATATCCCCCACTCTCATTTTATTAGATAACATCACTTAGTCTCTTAAGTCAATAACCTAGGAATTTTCATTGACTACACCCTCCCTTGTCTTTACTGACAGGTTAGATCTAAATTCTAAGCATCATTCCCACATAACATTTTTACAGAATAGGCTCTTCTATCTACACAGATAGACTGCTCTAAAAAGACTGCTGAGTCTCATGTCAGCACTTAAGAAAATTTCCTTCCTGGTCTTGTCCAGATTGATCTGCTCATATCTGTCCAGTATATTATAACCAGCATTTTGACTGGTTATCTTCCTTTAAGTACCACTTCTCTGACTTCCCTTCCTTGTCTTTCAAGGCCTTTCATGAACTCAGCCAAGCACAGACACCTTTGCTGACCCTTAACCCAGAGGACTAGGAATCACAAGGCACTCACCATATCCCTCCAAGATCTGAGCAGAACAAGAACATTGTCCTAAAAATATGGCAGTAGCCCCCTAGAAGGCCCACAATTCTCTCTGTGGTTTGGGGTTAAGCTGAGTTCTAGCATTATCTCACAGTGCCAGTTTCAGAAACCCTTGCAGTTTACTTTCTCCCACAGAGAGGTGCTGAGAATACTCAGCAGTCTGTTCCACCCCAACCCTGGTGACAGGACATAGACTTAGAATGGACCCCATACTTCAATAGCTTGAGAAACTCATGTTGTCTGTTTGCTACCCAAGAGCAAATTCACACTCAATATCATAAAGTTGGCAAAATTTCAACCATAGCTGGAGTATCATATAATTCTGCTATCACTACATATCACATAAAAATATTGTTTGTTTGTGGTTTCCTCTCTGCATATAAGCATCAGCTGTCTTTTATTTCAAATTTCCTCAACTATTTGGAATTTACCTTTATTTTGTTCAATATTTGTGTAGGACCTGGCACAGAAGAGATGGAGGCTTCAGAAGAGAATTTCCTCAATAATTTAAACACTCAACTACTGCTGGCTCTTTCACCAGGGGGTCACTCAAACTCCAGAGTATTTCGTCCTGCAGAGTTCTGCATGTATCTCTTATGATTACACTGTATGAAATGTATGGACACTGCCTCAATAGAAAAGCTGCTACTTAAGTAGAAGGTATTTGCTGTTCTAAAGCAGCATCACCTTGGTTCACACTTCATTAAATCTTCACAGATTCTTTCAGCTGCTGTCACTTTCCACATCTGTGGAATACAAATGTTACTTTCCTTCTGGTCCAAACCTTCCAAAATCAGTGTTGTAGCCATTGAAAATACCACAAGCAGCTGGCATAGCTATTTTAAGAGTAGGAACCCTCAAAGAGTGGATCTAAACCGGCACCGTCCTCAACCACATGACAGAACAAGCAGATTATCCTGTAAAAAGTCAGGAATATGAGCGGTGAATGCTGATGAGTGGTGAGCTGAGATTCCTGGGATTCGTGAAGTTAGTTTGTTGAGCAATTGCATTTCTATCTCGGGGCAGAGGCTGGCAGCAGAGAGCTGCTCCCACCATGTGCCCGCACTCAAAGGAGTGGCCACATCGGACAGAGATGTCTGGAGCTGCACAATATGCTGTGGAGGCAGATTGCAGGGAAGGACTTAAAATCTACCACATAAAGGTTTTCGTGGCCTCTTGCTCTCTTCAATTTCCCTCTGTTGTCTTCAGCTTTTGTGCTTACCCTGTGTCTCAGAGCAGACAGAAGATACTTTGCTTGCAGGCACTCAGCTTTCACACTGGTGTTTACAGAGCATTTGTAATTTCCACAAGCCATTTCAGGATTAGAAAGCTACATACATAAAAAACCAAAATAAAATAAAAATTAAAGAAGGAAATGGGCTTTTTCCTACTATCCATTACAGCCTGCATGATAATAGCTTTATCCTGCCAATGGCTGAGAATCTCCTGTAAGGAAGTGAGTTCTCTCATTATTTTAATGTAATTTGAGTGCACTCAGTGCTTTGCAAAGGCACTTGACACCTCAAAGGAGCAGATGCTAAATGCTCAGTACATTAACCATCTGACTGTTACCCTCAACCTTTTAGATAATAGGGGTTATTTAAAATGCCACATACTGCTGCTCAAATATTAATAACTCTTCTCCTGAACTTTTCTAAATAATATAAATAACTCACTAATTGTGACTTAGTTATCTTCTGCAAATAACAATGCATGAAATGGACACTTATCTTGAACTTTTTATGTAAACAATATTTTCTATCTGAGAAACTGGCAGTTATATTCCACTTAATGCTCACTAAGTAGCTTCATAAAACTGTCCGGTTAGTTCTCCTGAGGTTTTCAAAGAAAAACAGAAATTTTTCACTACTAGACTCAGCTTTCGTTTTCATGGTAGGCAGAAGAAATACTGAGGGCAAACTAATAATGTATTTTCAAAAATATTTCCTTTTCCATAGACAAAACAGCTGACACTGAAGATTTCTTTAATGTTTGGTAAGTATTTGGAGACAGTGGTTTATTGGTATACAAAATATCTATAAACACACTACTGCGGTATTCAAGAGGGCAGTAAGAATGAAATAAACTCTAATTTTCTCAAATTAGAAGCAGCCAGACTCTGTTTGCCTTCAACTGTACCTCTGCTTGGAAGGGAAGGTACAAAAAATGAGGAAAGTATTTATGTTGTTTAGTCCAGAAAGTACCTTGGAAGCTTCTTCTCTAAGGACTTTTACTTGGATAAGTATGAAAAATAATGACTCAGAAAAGCCACAAAAGGTAATAAGATCTTTGACATTAATCAATGCACCAATATATCTATAAACATAGGAGGCTGTGGAAATTTACAGGAATTTGAGGACCTTAACATTTCAATGCATTGACCTACTGCGCCATCTAGCCTTGTCTGGAGGACATTTTCCCCTGGAATCTGATGCCATGGTACAATGTGTATCAATCAAGAAATGGATTTAAATACACTGAGTATGCAGTGGAGTACTTCCATGGGTAGAACACCCTAGTATGACAATGGTATTTTGCAGCTTGTGTTTCTCATCTCTAAAGGCTTTATAGCTAAATCAGAAAAGCTGCCCTTTTAGAAAAGGACATGATCTGCAAACCTCTATACATAAGTCATCAGAGAAAAAAACATCATACTGCTAAGTTGCACGAGTGCAACTTTGTGTGGGACCTACTCCCTATGCAAACACTCTCTATGTCACCAGAAAAGCCACTGGCTGGCAGCAATTCTTTTTCTCAGGGAAGCAGTGGGAAGAAAACGGAACTTTTTTGTTCTGGTTTGGTCTGGGATACAGTTGTTTCTTCTCCATAGCTGGTACAATGTTGTGTTTTGGATTCTCATCAATATGAGAATCATATTGATAACACACTAACATTTTGATTTCTGCCAACTAGTGTTTGTCCTAATTCAATGACTCTTTTTTGTGTCCCATACTCTGCCAGTGAACAGGTACATAAAAAAAGCTAGGAGGAAGCACAGCCAGAACAGGCGACCTGAACTGCTCAGAGGGATATTCCACAGCATAGAACACCATTCCCAGTATATAAACTGGGGAATTACCTGGAAGCAGGGCTGAACAGGGTGCAAGGACTGGGTCTGGCATTGCTCAGAAGGAGATGAGTAACTCGAATGTGCATCAATTAGTTTTGCTTGAATTTTGTTTTTTCCCCTTTTTATTTACTATAAGTCATATATTTTACTTTTTACTTTTCAATTTACGTTTCAATTACTAAACTTTCCTTACCTCAACCTACAAATTTTACTTTTGATTCTCCCTCCCATTCCACCGGGAGAGGGGGTGAGTGAGCGGCTGCGTGGCGCTTAGCTCTGTCTCCGGTTATAACACGACGAAGTTCCTTCTCCATCAGAGGCTTGCTGATACCACTTTAGGACTGGAATAACTGCTGTCGGAATGCCCACAATCCCCTGATGCACGGACAACACTTGAGAGCGTGCCCATGAGCAGCTCTAATGACATATTCTTTGGGCAGCTCCTCGCCGAGTCTGCCTCCCCCCCACTTAATTGTCATTAACTGGCACTATCAGCCACGGCGCTCCCAACTCCTGCCATCCCACACTCAGGAATGATTGCTTGGTGCTCTCAGTCCACGAATCCAGGGTGTGCTTCCAGTGCCTCCACAAGCCAGACTTCCTTAGCCTAAGTGCACTGTGCAACACAACACAATACAACGCTGGCCTCACTACAGATTCTTTGACTCAGTGTGGCAGATAAGGAAACACTGCGCTAAATTTCATCAATCTACTGAGCCTAGGCACCCAAGGAATCAAAGCTGCAATTTTCTCTAAATAATTGAGCCAGGCTTGTATGCATTATTGGTGCATTCACACTATACCATCTTCTCTTGTGAATTTATTATTAATTTGTAATTGATTAATTGCCTATTCATTCACTAAATACACAGCCAAGTTTAAACAAGTAATAACATTATTTATGGTGTATAATTTAAATCTAGGCATGTACTTAGAATGATAATATTTCTGCTCTCCAATTTCTGCCCTCCAATTTCTTGAAATTTCACACATCCTAAGCCAGACTCTACATTTTGGGGAAAAGGGGAAAAAGATAACTAGTTAATTCTCAGTGGTGGGAATTTGAATTTCTACTTCCAGCAAATCCACATAACACCCAGCTCTTTTTATTTTTCTGAAAAATGCAGTAGGTTTTTCATCCAAGATGTTTCAACAATGTATAAAGAAAAGATCCCAATTGTTGCTGAGGTATCCTGAGTTACATCTGAGAAAGACCACCTTGTCTTTTGGAGCTTGACTCCACTTTCTACAGACTCTACTGAACAAGACTTTCAGGAATAATAATGTTGAATACAGCAATTCAAAGCCAATACATGGAACAAAACAAACATTTTTTTTCCATTTGCATCACCAATAGGCTTAAAAAGTCCTTTTCCAATTAGTTTTATTGACTACTGTGAACTGACAAGCAGGCATATAGAGGTAGCACTACCATTTCAAGATGCTACTGTCAGTCATTCATTCAGTTGAAAAACTCAGTTGTTTCTTGCAGGCAAGTTTGGGTTCTTAAACTCCAGTACAAGTGACTTAGCAGCTTTTAGTAGTCATATTTAATGGAAAACCAGACACTTGTTTAGAGCTGCCCCACTGTCTCCAATGCTTGACTGGAAATCCCCCTGATCATTTTAAATAACTAGGTAAGAAGCCTGAAACCATCTACTTGCAGCAGCCCATTCAATTTCAGCCCATTCAACTAATTCGGATTTTTCAAAGTGGTCTTCAGCAGACATACCTTAAAACTGTGTGCAAAGCAAATAACTGTGTTATGAGTTAGAATAGCATAGTATTAGTTGGAGAAAGTGGAGGATTTGTGTAAACAACCATTTTGTTGTAGCAAGCCTCACTTTCTACACTCACTCTGTGGAAAACAGTCTCTTGCCTCAGTCTCAGCTGTTGCCTGTATTCTATCACATTTTGACAGTGGACTGTGGTGTCCCAGAACTCAGGAATCCATGACTCCATCAGATACCAGGCAGATCTGTTGTGCCACACACAACAGTATGAGGGTCCAAAGAACAGCAAATTCTACAGAGGACCTTCTTCTCTTCCTTCTGAATATGCTCAACTCCATTATCCAGTCAAAAAAGGCAGTTTTTTCTGGACACTGATATAAAATGTACTGTATAAATGTCCTGAATAAGTGCTGTCTAATGCAACCATAAGGGTCGTCAAGTAGCCCTACAACTGCTATAAATAATATTCTAATCCCACAGAGAGAAACACTGTGCTCCTTTTTCATCCTAGCAAATTATCTCACAGAAAAAAAACCCCATACAAACCCTACAAATAACAAGTATGCATAAACCATATTTGAGCATACAGCCTCATTATACAAAAGGGGACAGCTATTTTGTTCTATCGCACCATGCTGTTTACTCTTTTCTCCTGAAATGTTACATCACACTCTCCATGTTTTATTGTCCAAGAACGGAATGAATTTTAACCCTTGACTTCGATGCAAACCGAGAATGGTTGCTTTTGATGTCTCTTCCTCTAGACTACCACAAGATGGTAGTAGAGAGCTTCTCCCGAGGAAAACTGATCTGAAAATAAGGCTGAATTGTCCCAAGTTTGGGCCCCAGAGAATGCATGTTTCTGATGAGCCAGGAAACTACACAATTACATATCGAGGCTCTTAGGCAGAAGCTAATTTGCCTTCTGGAATCCTATCTAGCTAACCATTAACCTGAAAGTCTGAATGCATTTGGCATCTCTACACTCAAATTCCTTGAGGAACTAGACTTCGTGTGTACAGAATCGTTGCAGTGTGAGGAGCATGCAGCCTGCAAAACCGCTTTTGGGATCAAAAGGTAGGTGTGGGGATTCCCAGAAAGCTCATTCTCAGAGTATGACTATTGCATGTTGCATATACTTGTCCTTCAGATGAAGATGTTGAGGTCCACTCTTAAAATGCGAAGGCACGCAGTCCTTTTGTAACAGCCTACTGACCAGAGTGCTCAACCTGAAAGTAAAGAGAAGGATTCAATTCCCTTTTCAGCTGGAAGAAGTTCAAATACATGCTTGGAATGACCCCAAGGAATGACTAAAGGCAGAGATTGAACAGTAGTGTAAATGGATACAGCCACTGTCCTCCATTTAAAGCTGTCAACTCTTCAGAAATACACAGAAGCATGTGACCTGAAGAGACAGGCTACTTGTGTCTCATCTGATCCAGTGGGACAGAATAGTTCTGGGACATGATTAGGGTGCAATTTATCTACTCAAAGGAGAACTTAGGTCTTCTAATGATTCTTAGAAGGTGCTGTTCTCTAAACCACAAACAATCTCAGTCGTAAATAAGTGCCTAAATGATGTAAGTAGTTATTTGTTAGTAACGAATCTATTATCTTGCACTGCTGAACCCAACTGCATTTTTAATAACGCTACAAAATTTTCATAGCTTTAGTTTCCAAGTAAGTTAGGCAGGGAAAAAGATTAGAGACCGCTATTAAATTGATGTACATAAATTTGGCTTATATGACATTGTGGATGAAGGACTACAGACAAAAAAATATTATAGTGACTTTTTTTTTTTTACGTTTTTGAGCTGGGTTTAAATATTTCAGCATAAAAAAAGCTGCAGACCTTCCACTTGACATCTGGGAGAAAATAAAACGCAGTGGTTCTATAGAATCAGTGAACTTCATGTATCTCAGTGTTCACTACAAAACTGGACTTAGTCAAAAAAATAGATCTGACATAATTTAGCACAATATAAACCATGCATATAAATAAAAAGACACTTGAAGTTATTTATTAATTTTAATACTACATTTCACTGCTTTTTCATCTAAATAGCAACCATTTACAATAGGGATTGTTGGGCAATTATTATTTAAAGGCAAATGATTGGTAATTTCTTCTTCATTAACCCCATAACTTATTTATGCTACTGTGGTTTTAATTCTTTAGAACAAACCTACACCTGTTACTTATTAGTTAAGATCATATCAGATAATACATATGTAACACCTGCACCCTCTCTTGTCAGGAACTACAATTATTACTCGATCAAAGATGTATGCTTGGAGGAGAGAGTGTTGCTGCAACCACAGAAGTTTGTGTTCAACAAAGCTTGCAATTTGATACAAGATCAGGCTTTGCCCTTTACACTGACCTACCACAACCACAATGGAAATGCCTATAAAAAGCTCAAACCTTATCTGTGTATGGCACCCAGGATTCACCTACTAAACAAGTGCAAACAATTAGACTATTCCTGCCTTCTACATTTTGTGAGACAATTTAGATTGACACTGAAGAATCCTAGCTTGACTCCAAGCTGAGAGCCTATTGAGAAATAAAGAGTACTAAGCCTATACAATATGGTTGTACAGTTTCAACAGCTCCTCTGCAGCTGTGGAAGGACCAAAATTACTTCCAGAGAAACTCCATGAATATTTATGAAAACCTTTTAGCATTCTGGATGCTCTAAAATATACATCTGAAATTGTTCAGTGCAGTTCAGCTCAGTAACTTTTCCCTGAACTCTTTCCCTCTGTAGAGCACTTCTTCAACTTCTGACTAAATAGAAATTGTTCCTGGGTAGGAATGAAATAATGTATGGAAATGTTTATGGAAAACAGTGATTTGCTTTACTTTGGGTTTGGAAGTTGCCACTGTGCAGTCAGAAAGCAATTAGTAGAGGCTTGCAGCTAAACAGAAACAATAGTGGAGTTCAAAACACCCATCTGGGCTGTACACAGCCAACAATCTGTCTGTTAAAACAGAAGATGCTCAGGATTTCCAAATGATGTGAAGAGATGAGGGATCACAATCATATCAGAAAACAGGATTAAGATTCAAAAGCATCTTGATAAGTTAAAGAAATGGTGTGTCAAAAGGGAAAGAGCAATGATGTGGTGTTAAGCAGAAATAATTAAACAAGGAAAGTGTTGGCAAGACAAAAATCCTCTGTGACTTACAGAACATTACAGGTAGGTCTTAAATAAACAATATTCTTCTTCTGAGGAAACAGCAAACATAGAGACAGGTAGGAACAGAAGTGTAACCTGTGAGTAAATACAGTGTTAATAAGACTCCTGTTAAAAGAAGTGCTGTGTCCATCAATTCTTCTTTGAAATTGGGCTCAAGAGACATGTGAATAGCAGTGAACACAATCAACATTCTGTAAATCATGGAAAGAACTTAGTTTGTTTAACCTAGAGAGGCCTGAGGGGGTCCTATTATTAATCTTCAATGCTTCAAAGGCTGCTGCAGAACAGGAAATAATAACTTGGTCTCTATTAGTTTGCAGGCAGAGAGCAGTGAGTATAAAGACCTACTGACCTATTCTCTTTCCAAAAAAGAGAACTTTTTATCACTATAGTGAGGTCTGAGCCAGAAGCTGTCCTTGAAGGCAGTGGAACTTCTGGGAACGGGAGACTTTAAGAAAAAAAAACTTGAGAATCAGGTAGGATTCATCCTGCTTTGGGGCTTAAGATGACATCTTTCACAGTATTTTGAATATTAATTTGCAACTGAAAGAACTTCAGATTTTTCATATAAATTACTACATTTTAATAAGAGAATCAATACCTCTAGTAAACTGTACAGAAGCTCATGCATATGATTACTAACTAACTGGAATCAGAAACTCTTTAAATACAAATATTTTTGCTTTACTTTAAACAACACAGTAAAGTCTTTCATTACTCTGGTTAATAAGAAACATTAAACTAACATTAATTTTTCTTGTTTCAAGTCTTTGATTCAGTGCCTAACAAAGGGAACTGTGTTTTGTACCATATGTTTGCAGATTTTTTTTTGTTTTCCTTTGAAATGGTCCTGTTAACACAGATAGCATTGTTCCAATGGCTTACTTTCTTCCTGAAGGGTGGAGAAATAAGAAAATTACCTTTTTATTACTCATAAGGGGCAGATTTACTACAATGTGTAATATATGGGTAGAAATTATTAAGATACCAACTTCAGTGGTAGATTTTGCAAATTATGCAAGTATGTTACGTAGCATTACAAGAACATTGTGTAACACAGATCTCAACCGAGAAAAATTAGTTTTTGATGCCAAGAAGCTACAAACACTTGACATATAAAAGAGGAAATATTTTATTTTAGGAGCAGCTGACACTCAAATATGAAAAATAAAGAACTACCACCCAAAGGTATCAGCAAAAGTGAGTTTATTGAGATATGTTGTAAAAGTACAACTTTTAAAGCAACATTCAATGGCAAGATTCACTGTATAAGTGCACAAAGGATATAAAAATGATTCAAAGCTACCAATAAAAAAATATTCCTGCATTATAATACCAGATCATGAATGGTATCTGTCAGTTACTGAGCATCTGCTTTTGGTGGGATGTCTCTCTCCTTTGAAGAGCAAACTCAAGAGGTGTCCCTGCTCAAGGGGAGATCCCATGCAAATAGCACCTTAGGAGAGAGAGCTTGAAAAATGCTCATTTAGGCTGACATATTTCTGGGATAAAGTGGTTACCTTGTAGTCAAATTACATACAATGGGAAGTGTATGTGTGAGATTCCTTGCACCCACAACTTTCCTTGGTCCTTGATACGTGAGTCCTAGAAAAGCTACCTGCTATTCATGTGTTATTTACATGATCAGTGAGCCAAGCTCATATGCATCAATGCTCACCTCTTTCATATTTTTACAGAATGGACTGGAACTAGAGAAGTTCCTGCCCTGGTAATGCCCTAGGTCTTTACCTTCTTTGTAGCCTGTAATAGCTACCCTTAGTTTGGTTAAGGAGTTAAGTACATTTGTCACACTTGGTCAGCTTGTTTGGGTATTTTAGCCAGGCACAGATACTCTGCAAGAAGAACACACATAATTGAAAATAAAGCAGTTAGTTATTGGCTAACAGAGAGAAGAGCTAGCTAGTTTAATGAGCTGCTAGACAGAGCATTACTAGGCTCACCACTCATATTAAACTACTCAAGAAGTCTTTGCTGAGCAGGCAGGCATGAGCCAAAAGGGTAAGGGTCAGTTCCCGTGGCTCTCTGGAGAGGAATCCCAGCATTTCTAACTTGCAGTCTTCCTTTAATACTTTAAACACAACAAAGAAACAGAGGGTGCCAGGTTGGATTGGATGCCTTCTAGGTCTTTCCAAACTACATTGCTATAAGCTGGTGTATATAGAGAAGTTTGGTACCTGACTTGGGATTTTAAATTCTCTAGATTCTGTGACACTTGACACATTGAGTTTCCAGGCTATTTGGTGGATTTACCTTCATTTTTCTCTTTGTACTTCAGTTTTTCCTGCTCAAATATCTGGAACTTGACATGTTGCTTTTTGAAACACTTTCTGACCTGGTACGAAATCCATTACAGATATTATTCAATAACTCTTTCTGGTCTTTTTGATTCTAATTAGTATCTTGAGCATTATTTCTAAATAGCAGTGAATTCATATATTCATAAGGAAACATTTACAGGATAAGCTAACACACTGTTCATTCTGGAACTTATGGATCATGTAGATCAGTAAAAGCATAATCAGAGACTGTTGCTGCTACCCAAACATAGAGGCAACAGAGAATTTTTAAACCCCTGCCACAGCAGGGCTGAAATGATTCATTAAATATACTGATAGATTTTAAAAGGTGTGTCCATTAGAAAAAAAGAATAAATATTTTCAGACACAGATGAGAGTGCTCAAAGCATAAAAATGAGTTATTATCTTTAATATAGTATGTGCAAAGATTTTCTACTCCACATTTTATTTATTGTATATAATTAAAAATCTGTTTTAAATATGCAATTGATAAATTTCCAGAAAGCTTTATTAATTTTGCTGTCTAGAAAAATTAGAAGAAAGAACTTACTAGCATATCGCAGAGACTTGTTAACAAACATAAGAAAAAAAGAAAAGCTAAAATTTTGGCATCTAACTGTAGACATCTGTGATTTGCATTTTCAGTAAAACTTAGCAGTTAGATGACCTTTTATGTCAGGTCTGAATTCTGAAACAACAGCAAATGTCCAGCTGTGATGTCTCCAGACCACAGGCAGGCAATGAAAAATGAGTGACCCTCTATGAAAAGTTCAGTTTAACATGACTCACAAAGCATACACATGAACTGTGTGGAAGAAATAGATGCAACTATTCAGAACACAGTTCTGAAGAATAAAACTATCCTTTGACTAGAAATTATTTGCTTGACTAAAAAGCAAAAGCATCATAAGAAAATGGAAGTCCTGACTAAGGAACAGGATGTTACTTGGCAGAGGGAAGTATGAGACATCCCTGAAATACAATGAGGCAGGGAACAAATGGCTAGACAGTTCAGAAGAGAAGGATCAAGGTGCTGAAGTGGACCACAAGAAAAGTGTATGTTGGCAATGCTATGCTAGCACAAAAAAAGAGGCAAACTATAGATCATGAGGTATAAAAATAAGATAGCCTATAAGGCTGAAAACTTTGCAGATCACATTCCCCTGATGAAAAGCAACCGAGCTTCAGGAAGAGACAGAAGACCTCTTTTATGAAGTGCTACAAACTGAAAAAAACCTTCACCATTAATGTCCTGGAAGGGATGAGCAACAACCTTAAACAAAACTTTCTCACGGCTACATCAGAAGATGTAGCCAGGCAGCTTTTGGCATACCGTACCTCGCTAAATGAGGCCAGTCGTAAGGGGACTCGCAACAGAAACACGGTCAACTCCTGGTCTCCCTCCATGTTTTATGGGATTTTTTTGGGAGTGAACAGTTCGCTTTGTGAGCCGTGGCCTTAGCTGACGCGGTTTCTGTGAGGGATTTCCTCAGCCAGCGGCAATGTGGCACCGCACCAGACGGGTTACGGCCGGGCCCCGAGCCCCGCTGCGGGCACCGGGCACCTCCTCACTCCGTCCGCCCTGGCGGCCAGAGCGCCCGTCCCGGCTCCCGGAGACACAGGCAACCTGGGGCCGGGACACCAGGGGTGAAGGCGGCTTGGGGACATCACTCCTGCCCGCTGGGGACTGGGCAGATCGGAACGTGTCCATTCTCTGTCCCTCTCGGGCTACCCCTGCCCGTCCCCCTGTCCCTGCTCGGCTCACCCCGGACCCTGCGGCCCTGAGGCGCCTCGAGGAGGGGGCGGCCCGCGCTCTGTCTTTGGGAACGCAGCCACGGGAACGGGCCGCACTTCCCGGAGGTGGGGAGAAAGTTCCGAGAAGGGGTTTACCCGGCTTCTCGAGGTGGGAGGAGTCGCCGCCCTGCCCGGGGAGGGGCGGCCGAGCCGCTTCCCGGCACTGACCGGGGGGCGGTGTGTTCCGACGTGCGGGGATCCCGCTGTCCGGCCGTGAGGGAGCTCTCGGCGGCTGCAGGTGAGTGATGCCGGTGTGTCCCCGTCACGGCAGCTCCCCATTCCTTCCGTGACCCCCCCTTCTCCTCTCCGTCCGCGGGCGTCCCGTCCGGCCTCGCTGAGGAGAGCCCTGCCTGCCCCGCTGAAGAACACCCACCTCTCCACTCCGGCACTTGTTTTGAAGAGCGCTGTGGAGTTTTTACTTTGAATTTTAGCACATCTGTTGCCCTCTCCACCCTTTGCCCGCTCGTTCTCCCGTGTTTTGCAGGCACCCTTCGGTACGGCGGTACGGGAGGGCTGGAGCAGCTCCTCGTACAGCACGCATCTCCGCCTTCCAGGAGCCCGCCAGCATCATCACATACCGATGAATTTAGGGCGCCTCATGTCTCCTGTGCTTTCAGGATGCCACTGCTTAGCTACAGCATAAAAGCTGCTGATTTCACTTGAGCAAAAATTACCTAGGTGAGTTGTGGGTAAAATACCTCGTGGGATGAGGATGCTGCACTTGCCAGAGGTGATTCAGGTTTAGTTTCAACATCACCTGTGGTCACTGCTTCAAGGTGTTGACTTGCTCCGGAATGTGAGCCCAGCTCTTTAACTCCAGCATCATATAGAGATTGCAAACTTGTTGCTCCCGTTTTCTTTTAAGCAGCTGAAATCCATTGCTTGATCTCAAGGCTACTTTAGTAAACTAGAAAACATAAGTTCTGATGTGGTACCTGAAGTTTTTGGAGTTTGGCTGGTTTTTTGGCATAACCTTTTTGCCTCTCCTTTTATTTAAATTTTGCATGTGTGGACCAAACTCCATCACAATATAGATCCTAACAGAGTTACAAGTAGATAATGCTTGATAATTAGCTCCTCTACAATTCTCTACAATTGTTGACATTTTTTTTTCTGATGGGGCAAGAGTAGTTTTACCAAGTTCATTAATTGCTTTATAGTTTTAGATCCCATTTCCTCCCTATTTCAACTGCTTTTTTTGTTTGGATTCATGTCTTGTGGGACCATAAAAAACATGTTTTTCTGTTTTGGCAGAGCTTTTTAGAAAAGCAACAGCTTGCATCAAAGAGCTCTCTGTTTATCAAAACACAGGAGATAAAACTACCCCTCAGTGATCAAATCATTACATGTGTATCAGACCTTAATTATGGAAATTACTTTCTTTCTTATGTAGCCTTTTAAATTTGTTGCTCAGCCATTAAATTACGAAGGTTTATTAGGAGCTTTCAGTGTCTAATACACAGATGTATTTTGCGTACTAAGTGTAATTGAAACCACCATTAAAATTGCTTGGAAGAAAAAAGCAAGTACAAGGACTAAAGGAAAGATTCGTCCACTTTAGAATGTGATATCTCAGATATTAGTTTTGTTTTTAGCATTCAGGATTGTTGACAATCAAATTTTCTATTTTCTTTATAAACTGTGATTTTTGTTTTGGTTTTCATGCCATCTATTTAGCTGTAATGTTTTAAGAGACACTACTTTACCAACACTCCACAGCTTCCTGGTGGCTTGACAGTCCTCGCTGTTTGAAGGAAACTGCCTTAGTTGGATGTCAGCTCTGCACCGTTGGTTTTGCAAGGGATCTGTTGGGAATTGCAGAAATCAGGAGAGCAGAGGTGCTCAGTGGTGTAGGGTCTTTTTACAAATCATTGACTTAGGGACTTCCAGCTCCTTTTGACAGTGGCATAGTTATCTCTTTATTTAGGAGACAAAAAACCTCATCAGGAGGCTTAGTTAGCCTACCTGTGCTCTGCTTACTCTCTAGGGGTGCCTCTTTGTAGGCTGTGGATAGAGTTTATTAGATTTTGGCAGTAAAATGTCACTTATGTTATCAGTGTTATATTGTGTGGTAGAAACTTGGACTGTGATTCTAGTAGTTTATGAAGCAGAGGGAATAACAACATAGAATGAACAGTGTTATGTACTATTACTTGATTTACCTCATTGACAGTCTTCTTTCATGTCTGCTTTAGAAAAACTTGTTCAGTCCATAGTGTTCATGAGCTGGTATGCATATATAATATCTAGGTACTCTCTATGAAATAGATTAAGTATTCTGCAACTGAAAACATTTATTTTCTCAGCCTGTGTACATGCTCAGGTTCATTTAAGGATTTGGCTTGTGCCTGGCAGCTGTTTTAAATAAGCAAAGCAAATGGCACTGAGAAAACAAAGTTGTATTAAGTATGATTTGAAATATGTGCCTTGAAAGATTGCTACAAAACAGATTAACTCTGCAGTCAGCTTTGACTAGATGTTCATAGCAGGGGCTTCTTTTCCTGACCCACACAGGTTCCAGGTGCTGCAACAGTATGTACACTGTATAGCTCCAACTCCTAGTCAATTGAATTTTGGTGCTTCAGTGACTTTGAAGTGGTGTTTGATGAAATGTTAATCTTAAAATAGTCAGATAGATAAATAACATAATATTATAATTAATATAATAATTAGGTAAATAATGAAAATTTCTTTTTCATTTTATGCATGGCATCACGAAAACTGGCTTGGACAGGACTTTGGGGATTGTGTAACTAGCCTTTAGCTCTGAAGGAGCAATCGTCTACCAGGAGATATTTATTTAAAATATTCACAGACCACCTACTTAAGGAAATTTCATTTTTTCAAAGGTAATTTACTCCTGTGCTGCCTCCACTTCTTGAGTGACTCCTCTTTAATCGTGTTTAATCTGAACAATTCCTTTTACTGCTGAATATTATTTCAATTGCTGTGTCTCCAAAATAATTATGTTTTATTGAAGTTTCTATCAGTGCTGATTAATTTCAAGATAGACAAGGTAGTCCCAGATCCTTCTGTATAAGTTTTGTCACATCCCAGGTTACATTTTTCCAACAGGGAATATAATTAGACTATAATTAACTAACAGTCTATAATTAGACTATGAAGTTATGATTTAAAAAAAAACCACACAACAAAAAACAACCAGTGTTTTAGCCTGCAGCCTGACAAAACCAAGCAAGTCTGCTTAAATCCCTCCAGAGAATTTGAGTTTTAATAAGAATGGAAAGTATGTACACTAAAAATGAAAGATTTGTTACTCAGCTAACTTCTGTGGTCTGACAGATTGTTTTGTGCCAAACTGACTTCAACTTGTTAGTCATCATCTCCCCTTTTCTGGCTACCCGTCTTCATTCCCTTTGTTGTTCTATTTGCACTTTTGGCAAGGATGTTGTTAATCTATTACCATCATTTTGCTGTTGTTACTTTTTTTTTATTAAATTGGTAATGTATTTTGTAGAACTGTAGCCAAGACACAGACTTATAAATGATGATTTTATAAAAGTACTTAATTATTGATAATGCAGTATAAGTGCTTGACATTTGTTGGTGGTAATTATTATGTGTGATTAATTTGTTAGTCACAGGCAGATGTTTCTGAATAAAGAGGATTTAATTCAAAATATTGCTCTTATATTAAGGACCCTATTTCTTTTTTCTCAACTGGTGTTTCATTTATTTAAAATTATTCATATTCTCTTTTGTTAGAGAATTCTTGGACTTTTCTCATGAAAATCAGTTTTTTACCTACAATTGCACATATTACCACAATTTATTTATTATGCACCATTAAACTAGATTACTAGCATACTGAATAGTGAAAACCATTGTCACTATCCAAAATATTATTGTATTTTAGTAATCATTTATTATATTACACTATAGTAGCATAAGGCTTTTGTATCAATAAAAGTGATCTAGGCTGTGCCATTAGTGAACTGGTGGTGTAAATGATTTGAGCTAGATAGTTAAATTAGACATTGGTTTCATGACAATAGTTGAGAATGGTTCTTAAGAGCATAAAATAGTTTGGATTTATTTTCCAAATAGGAAGTAACTTAAACAAGTAGTCTAATATGTCAATATTCCACAGTACCTTCCCACTGTTTTTAATGTTGGATTTAAATTATTCATAACCAATGGGGCAAAGTTTGTGTGTCCATCCCCAAAGATATTTACAAAATTAGGAGTCTTGCAGGGCCAGATTTTCACAGATTTTCATCATGCTGATATAATTAAGTCAGGAGATATGCTGCTGAACCTAACTGACCTGTCTTAGAGCAGAGAGTTGCATCCTTTGACTTTGAAAGCAGATTTAGTTTCACATTTTTCCTGGGGGTGTGGAGGGGGGGTGGGGAAGAGGTTTGTAATATTTGGCTTTGTATCTTAATATAATTTCATATAACTTGAAAAACAGCAATCTGCTGAGGGAGTTACCAGAAGTTGTAACATGATCTGCCTTGGAAAAGTTTTTCTGTGTCATTTACTAACCACTGTATTCTCTCTATTGTCTTCTTTATTCGGGCCAATACATAACCAATTATTTTCACTTTTAGATTCTAAAAAATCCTTGGAAAGTCTAGAAGAAAATAAGATTTCCCTAAATCAGTTCTTGGAATAATCTAATGTGAATTTAGCCTAGCTTCTCAAAAATATTTAGATTCTTCATACATGGTGATCTTAGTGTTACATAAATACTTCTGAGGATATTTGTTTTGTGGCAGGAAGACTGCAGAAGCTTATGCATTAGGCAAGACAACATTCACCTGGTAAATACGGGGGCCTGCATGTGAAGCATTTGATCTCACAAGGAGAAGTTTGGACACACTGCAGCAAGAGTGCTTGTTGTGTCCATTGAGCCCTGGGTTGCAGTGCTGCATGCAGGACTGTTCTACAGTATTCGTATGACCTTTAGAAACACATTAAAAAAAAAAAATTTGAAGTCCTTTCTTTTATCATTTGGAGGAATTCAGAGCTTCTCAAAACCGTTTAATTTAATTAAACTTATTAGACTTAAGAGTCTGCAGCTCTGAGACATTAAATCAGAAGTTTTCTGCTAGAAGTAAATTCCATAGTGAATTCCTGGCCTTTCTGAAATCTGTTAATATTCTGTTCTTAGCTTTAGTGCGGTCAGGTCATTTTGGTTATCTCCTGCTAAGCAATTGCAACGTCTGTTATGGAAGTAGTGATAGAAGATTATCAGTATCTGCACAGCTTCAGAAATGTACAAGTTTTATGTTAAAGATAGCTGTATCCATTGTCCTGTTCCTGTTGTTTGTACTCCTTGTATCCTCTGTGCCTGAGAGCTTTAACCATTCTGCAGCCTGATGTTTAGCTTTCACTTCAGCATGGAGGAATTTGCAAGTGACTCATGTCTTCTGAAATCTAACATACAATCAGTCCTTCAGAACTGGGGTCTGCAAGTCCAAGAGTTTCGTCCTGGCGCAGCATGAGTGTCAAAGCTGTAAATAGAATACAAATAGAGCTCTGTTTCTTGAGATGACAATCCATATGGGAATGAAACTTGCTAGGACTTGATATGTGTGTTTCAACTCCAGTCTAACTAAAGCCCTATATGTATAGTGTCCTGGGTGCTGACAGAGGAGTCTGTTGGATTCATCAGTCAGGCTGTAGGTGGGGCAGAAATCACAGGGTATTTTGCACCTTTAATACTCTTTTCCCCTTGTTAGGATGCATATCTTCTTACTTGTGCGGGAGTAAAGCTAAAATAGGGCAAACTTCTACTTCAATATTTATTTGAAATAAGTGGATAAAAAACTTTAAAGATATTGTGGGATTTATTTGTTTAGACTCAATTGAACTTTTTGAGTATAATGTTACTTTTCTGTAACTAGGTCTGAAAAACAAGAGGTTTGCTTTTTTCATTCCTTATCTTTCTTTGTGCGTTCTTCCTGAATTTCTCTTAAGCTTCCTGGAGTCTGTGTTGATTGGGTTTTCATTTATTCGTTCTTAAATATAGTAATATTATCTGGACTATTGTTTGGAATGTTGCATTTCTCCTGAAAGAAATAAATTAAAATGTTTTAAAATGTGCTGTTAAGTCTTATGCAGGAAAAGGTAGACAAATGATGAATCACTTCATGATTTTGGCAGTACTGCTCCCCCTGAGGACGTGCCACCCTACATACTCATGGCAAGGTAAATGTCTGAATGTTTGATTTTTTGATTTGAAAACAATCTACAGCAACTGAAGCTTTCAACTTGCTGATTTGTAAATCTCTGATCAAGCAACCTGTCGCATTTAATGAAGTTATTCTCTTTGGTAAGGTGATGGAGCGACTTTCATTATTACCTTTTGTAACCCTGTTATGCAAAATTACCTGTTGAATCAACAGCTTGCAATGATGTGAAGCCAAAGTGTATTTATTTATTTTCTCCTCCTCTTTCTCCTATGATCTGCACTGTCATCTTCAAATAATGTATTTCCTCTTAGACAACTTCAGTGGTTTTTTATTGCTTTCCTTTTTTTTTGTCTCATCTCTGAAAACTTTAGCATTTCTGTTGGCTCTTTTCTGATTGTGCCACAAGATTCCAGGACCAGATTTTTATTTTTCACTCTTCACATGCTTATCCAATACAAATACAAAAAGCAAATATGCATATTTGAAGGGGAAAAACTTGAATATAATGATATCTTTTCAAAAGGCTGTGTATTTTTAGGTGAGAAATACTTCTTGTGTACTTGCTGCTAGCAATAGCATTTCGCTATGTCTCAATTAAAAGAAAAATGAAAATTCTTAATTGACCTTTCTGTGACTGCCACTAAGAAGGCAGACCTTACCAGGCTCTAGTCTGCATTATGGAAATTTTATTGCCTTCTTTTAAGTTGGTGAAGAGGGAAGAGAAATGTTTGGGGTTTTTAAAATATATTTATTATCATACTGAAGGGGTAATATATCTCTTTCAGACATTTGTCTCTTCATCCTTGAAATTCATAGGTTCACACACCACTCACCCAAGTCTCAGTTTTGAGACTTATTACTAGGGCTCTTAGAATGGCAAAACTTTGTAATGCAGGCAAGTCCAAACAGTTACCTCATTACAGTGACTTGGTCACTTGTTTTCACATGCAATTTTTCAGGAATAAAATTAGTGTCTGTTGTTAATCATAACTATTCACATAGTCTTGAGTTAGCTTGCAAGTTAAAACAAGTCTTAAGATGCCTTGATCGCTTAATTTTGCTAGGAGACAATATTGTAACTGTAAATGCTGCAAATACTCCCACATGTGAAAGCTACACTACAAAATTCTTTAATACCTGCATTGTAAGTTGGTGGTCATCAACATTTTGGATATATCCTTAACTTTATTGTTTCTTCTATTTTTTAGTACTGTGTATAAGCTCCAACTGGTGATCTAGACTGTCTTCTGCCAGATTCTGAGGAAAACAAAATAGTATGCGGTGTGAAGTGATAAGTTGTCTAGCTGAAGAGAGATAGTGGAGGGACGCTTGTACAGATGGAGAAAAAACAGAAAATAATAAGACCTTAGCAGTTCTTTTATCAGCTAATTAAGTGTGGCAGGTGGAAGTATTCTTTATGGCAAGAAACGGGATGATATTTTCATTTGGACAAAAAGAAACAGATGCAGAGAAGAGATGCAGGCTCATCATCAATGCAACAGGCATATTAGTGACACTTGAAATTAGAATTTGCTAGAAGAAAAGCAGAAAGAGGATAGGGAAATTCAGAAGATATGCAGAAGTTTCTCTTAAGGTGTATCCTGAAAATGAGAGGGGTTTCTGCCAGCTGGCTGACTTTTCTTTCAGATGTATTGATTTTCTCTCCCTGGACTCTTAATTTGTGCCATTGAATTTCATTGAGAGACTAGCAGGGTCCTTTCCTTCCCCCAGTTCCTTTCTTCCTCTGTTGCTTCAGCAGTGCAGACAGAAAAAAAAACAATAGACAACAAGGCCCAGAGTTCTAGATCAGCTTGTGTATGTAAAATGAGCTACCCCAGAAGTTTGGCACATGGTGCTTCAGGTAAACAGATGATGAATGTACAATTAAGGTTGACCAGAATACTGGAGACAAACAACATTACTGTCAATTCTTTAGAATAAGTTGGATTTTAACAGTTGTTAACATCTTGTTTTGATGGTATAAGTGTGAAAAATGTGGGAAAATGAAGTGTGTTTTGTCCTATCTTCCCAAAATAAAGTGATACTACACTTCCACAGTTAAGTTTATGAATCACTGTGTTGTTTTGGTTGTTCTGACTCCTTGCCTAGTCAGTTGTTGGCAATGAAGCTAATAATAATATTTCTTTTTTCTGGTAAAACCTAAAATTGATGCTTTGTCATCATTCAGTGAAATTTACCCCCAAGCCTTTCACCTTGTTTATTCAGTTTCAGGCAGTAATTGTCATAGGTACTGGGTTTCCTTATGGCTGTATAAAACTGATGCCCATCATTTTTCAAAGGCAGCTGTGAAGCAGCAGATATACTTTTTATGGACCACGCCATTACCATAGCCAAAAAGGAAGTTTTATTTCTGCGTGTGAAACATTTCGCACTTACCTTGCAGAGACACTAAGGCTGTCAATTCTGCTTTCACATAAATTTATGTGTTAATAATTTCCTGGTAACTATATATTAAGACTGCAGTGAGACTTTAAAGAAGGTGTGTTGCATATATTTTTTTCTCCAAAACACTTGAAGATACCACAGTCCTAGTTCTATGACCATGTATTTGGACAGTTAAACTTGATTTCTTCTCCAAGCTTATCTGAAGATGCCCATACCAGTAGTTTTTTCTAGATGGAAAGCATATGGTTTTCATTTTTCTCTGACTTTTAGTACCCTTGAAAATGAAGTAGGTTAAAAATATCCCAGCAGAGTTTTTGGACGATTTGCTAAAAGAGAATCCATTCTTCCAGCAGTTTTTAATAACTTTGTACTTACTTTCCTCCATTTATTCTTTAATTATAGTCTGGGCTTATATAAACAAAAAAGTTGTGTCAGTGTCTGTATTCTCATAATAAAGAAATATGCTTATGAAGTTTCATTTCCTTGCTTTGATTGACCAGAGATTGTTACAACTGCTGCTTTTCTTGAGCCTTTCATTCCCTTCTCCTAGTGTAAAAATCCCTGTGTTGGAAAACTGCTGCATAGAGGTTAGGCTAATGCAGATACTCCAGGATAAATTGCAGAATGATTTGGATACATGAGGGCTACCAGAAGCATCTATCAAAATGTAGATTCTCAGTCTAAATCTTCTGAATGCTTGTGTTTCTGCTAGTGAAAATGCTAGTGCATGGTGAAAGTTTCAGGTAGTTCAGTGGGCAAAGTGTCTCTGGGAGACAGGAGCGGAGGTGGAAGTTTTGTGAAAGGGGGCTGTTGAGGTCACTCAATCCATTGTGTCCCTGATGATTCTGGCTGTAATGTGGCAGGAATGCACAGAATGGGTTCTATTTTATTAAAAGGTGTAGCTGTTTTTGTGTCTGTTTTCTGTGTCTTGGTTAGGATAAACATTCTGACCTTGTCCTTTTGCAACAAGCCGAAGCACCTTGGAAAGCATCTGTGGCAAAAGAAGCAGCCTAGTTATTCAGTCATTTCAGCTCCCTGGCTTCATTAACAACCAGATCAAATTTAGGGGGTTTATGTTTGTTTAGTTTTCAGGAAGTAGAGAAATGACAAATCAGTGAGTGCTATATTTAATTTCTTCCAACAGCTGGAGTCACAAAGGAATAATCTAAAAAGAGGAACCACTTACAGGGCTATTGGTAGTTTTCCACAGAACAATCTTGCATGGCCTTTTATTTCCCAACACCAAAAGGGACTTCAGTCTGACTTTTAAACTTTGCTATATCATGTCATGGTCTGGAATTAAATCCAGACTGAGAAAAGTATGCAAGTGCCATTAGAACTAAGTGTCTAATTCCAGTAGAATATTCCATGGTCATGACCTAAGCTCTGTGTAGAGCAACTAGGAATGCACTTAATACTAGACTATGATCTAAGCTGGCTATTGGAGGGAAATCCTTATCCTATTCTGTTAAAATAACGGTTTTGCATTAACTCCTTTAGTCTGTATTAAGTCAGAGATCAAAACTGAGCCCAGAGTTTCTCCCCTAATGATATGAAGGCTTGCTGGTGTTTGATATTTTTTGGGATTTAGTCCTTCTTAATATATTATGTTGTTCCTCTTCGTAAGATTATCTAGGGATGGGTCTGTATTCCCATAAACCAGCTAGTAAATTGAGAGCATAAAGAAATTAAACAGCATACCAAATATCATGGTGGGGAGCTATTGAATAGATTCAGGAAACTCATTTTAGCCTGCTGATTACTTAAGAAGAAGAATTATCTTCTCTTTTGTCATCATCAGCATAGGTCCTGATCACTTTCATTTTTGCCTTCAGAACCATCTGGTGTGGAACCTAACTTACCTCTAACCATTCTTTTTTCAGATCTGCTTTGTAACTTAGCTAGACAGTAATATTTTTGTGCCCTTTTTCTGCTCCTAGAATCTGATGTGTTTCCAGTAACATACCTTAATGTTTCCAAGGATTTGGATCTTCAGCGGCTGCTGGTGGAATGGGATGTTGTCAAGTCAGCGCATGATGCTGAGCTGGCAATATCTTTTGAGATACAAGTCCGTCGAACCAATGAAGTTGTGTGGACAGTAAGTGTACTTAGAAAGGAAGTGTATAGTCATTTACAATGATGGAAGATGTAGTGATGTCTCTTTGTAAAGTCTCTCTCCTGATATTTTTCCTTAGCATCTAAACCAGCAACATTTTGTGAAGAGGAGATCACTCAAATAATAGGCTTAACATTCTGGATGTTTTTCTGCTTGTGACTTCTGTATGGGAACAGTCTCCAAAGAAAATTTAGAACTTAGTTAAACTGAAAAACTGCACTAGCTCATTTAGAGTTGCTGCTTGTCAGAAAGTACATAAAAGGACAAGGACTTATCTTTCTGAAATCAGGGGTCAATTAAAAAAATAGGCATTGTTATAAATCACAGCTTACTTTGATCACCCTAGCTGGTGGTGTTTTGTCTCTGAATTTGAAGAAACACATCTTCACTGCAAATGAGCTCTATGCATTCTGAAGATTTTTACCACTTTAATATGCTGGATAGGATTTTTAGCCTAATGAGTAGATCTAACCCTGAAGGCAGTAACTGGGGCCAAAATAGCTACAAACTAAAGTTTTGGGTTTTTTGAAGTGTCCTTCACCAAATTCTTATTTCCTTGTTGGAAGGAAGTAAAAGTGTTTCAAATCCAGGAATGTAGTTCTGTTATTCTTAATAGACGTGACAAGTTAGTTTGGATGTCACTACCATACAGGAATATATTTGCTTCTGTGTTTTTCTGAAGTACATGTACCAATAAAGAAGCTCTGTGAGTCTGCTCATACCGAAGTGTGGACAGCCTATATATCTTCTAGAGCAGTGGTGACATTCCTCAAGGCTATAACTGAGAAATTAAATTTTTAACTGATGGCAGAGTTTTTCTCAGAGCAGTGGTAATATGAAAGTGTAGGTGTTGCCAATGAAAAGCAGTACTGGAGAGAAGTTCTCTACTGCTCAGTGTGAGTCAGGGCTTTGGCACAAATCATACTAGTAGCACAGATCTATATGCTGAGAATGCTGAGAATCTGTCATTCTACTAAAACATGTAGAATGATAGAATGTCATAGGTTGGAAAAAATCTATGAGGTCACTGAGTCCAGCTGTTAACCCAGCTCTACCAAGTCCACACTAAACCGCATCTCTAAATGCTGAATCTGCACATCTTTTAAGTCACTCTAGGGACAGTGATTCCACCTCAGGGATATGTAATCCAGAGCATTAGAGTGCATCTTATGTAATAGTGGACCCAAATAACCTACATAGAGTCTCTGAGAGCAAATCCATGTAATGAGAAGCAGGGTCTTGCTCCCAAATGTGTCAGCATATCAGTCATTCCACATTCTACTGCTAGCACAGATCTGTAAGCAGTTGATTAGTTGACTAGTTACTTAGTGTAAGATCACATGTAGAGTAGAGTTTCAGACATTCATTTTCAAAAACATTTTTCTCCTTTGAGCTTTCCTGCTTTTTTTGATTGTATTTCCAAATCTTCACATTGCTGTGTTTTCAATACTTTCCCTTACTGCTTTTTGTTTGTAGGAGTTTCAAAATGTCACACTTGATAAACTGGGAAAACCTCTTCATTGGACATGGGATTCAGACATACCTTTGGAGTGTATGTCACATGCTGTGAGGATCAGGAGCAAGGCAGAAACATCAAAAATCTGGAGTCAGTGGAGTTTGTGGGAGACTCTCCCGGGTAAGCAGAACAAGACTTTGTAATATTGGGGTTTCTTTTCAAGTATAAAGCTAGTTTGTAATTCACCAGTGAATGTAACCATGGAGGACAGTTCAGGAAATATGGCGTCACATCAAGAATCCATTTGCTCTAAGCACTAGCGAGTTCCTTATATTTTTCCAGCAACAATAGAAGTGCTTCAGGCATTGCAGAAAATCTTTCTAAGCTAGTAGACCAAAAGTTTTAGAGCTTTTCTTTTACTCACACATTAAAGTAATGTAGTAGATGAAGTGACATGGGATCTTGGATAGGCACATCCCTGGCCTAGATTTAGGGAGAGGAGGAGTAGCAGAGCTAGGGACTACATGATCTGATGAATGTGTAGCTTTTGTCTGGGATTCATAACTTGAAATGGTGTTACAGGAGCAGAGAGAAACAAGCAAGTCAGCTCCTTATTCCACTTGGAAGGAATGTCTTGTGAATTATATGAGAATAAACAGGGAGTGAACCAATAATGTAATTAATGACATCACAAAATTTATCTTTTTTTTTGTATTACCATGTCTTACTAGAGCAGTTTGGTTTCCAGAGAATCTTCTTTAAACAAAATATGTAACTACTTTAGAAAATATGAATGTAGTGATTTTATAATGAAACACTCATTTAGAGCAGCAAGGGTTTTTAAATATTTGAGACATCATGTCTCCAACAGAAGAGGCATCACAGGTGTTCATACTTGGATTGTGGCACTCATTTCCCTGCTGTTATATAAAGGGCAGTAAGATGCAAGACTCTTTTTTTGTCCCACAGCCTCCTCAATCTTGGAGATTTTATTTTTTTCAGTTGCAAGTGGATATGGCTCAAAAATACTACTTCTTGGTCACAAACTGATCCCACATTACAGACCTGATTTAGAGCTCTCTGAAACATAGCAACTCTAGATGTCATCAAGTTTTTTGATCAGAACCTTGAGAGTAGATTTTACTGTGCAATATGTAAAAAGCTGTGAGTCGCTTAAATTCCATTAACTTACCCATCCAGCAAGAAGTCCAACATGTAAAGCTATGGGAGTCTCATTCCGAGTTGATTATCCCCTTGATGTGATTCAGTCAAGCTGACACCTCTTAGCTGTGCTCAGCATGAGCATCGGATCACCAGATGATGTTTTTGTAGCCCCTGTCACAAGTTTTCAAGAGCAGGTGGTTTGGCTATAAGCAACAGCCTGTGCATAGGAGCAGGAGGTGGTGTTCCTTTGTAAAGAGAATTCCTGACAGGACACTTTTGTTTTTCTCTTAAGTGAAAGGTAGTAGAACAGATTTAGTCTCTTAGGTAATTTGTTGGACTACATTACATGTTTATGAGTTTAAGAGAAAGGTATTATTACATGTGAAATTCATCTCTGTATTTGGAAGAATACTAAATAAAAGCCTTAATGGATAATAGAACATTAGCAATTTCTTGTGTAAATGCTTAGTTTTATGTTCTGGCTGAAGGCTGCTGCCTTGAGCAGATTTTAAAGTTTTTTTTTTTTTTTTTTTTTTAACTTTGCAGGCCTGGACACTTCAAACAGAAGTGTGCCACAAATCTTTCCAAAAGAAAAAATTTTAGCAGAAGGCTCTAATATCACTCTTTGCTGCATCGGAGGGAAAGGTCGAACCATTAAGGAATTCTCTGTATACCCAACTGTTGATGTTAACAAGTACACAAAGAGTCAAGTCAGACTTCTCACTGTGGAGAATCTGTCACATGACAAAGGGTCTAACATTCATGTCTACTGCTATGATGAAGATAAGCGGTCACATGAAGCAGCTTTCTTTGTGGGTAGTAAGTGAATACATTGTAACAGTTTTATTTTCCTCTTGTTATTAACTCAAGAATGACTGTACAACAAATGGATGGGGAAAAAAAAGCTTGCTGTAAGTTTTCATGCTCTTACCATGTCTGACTGAACTCCATCTGACTTGAGATCTATAAACTTATATAGAGGAAGCAGGAAAGAATAGCATTAAATTAATTAACCATATGACAGGTGGTTGACCATAAATATACCCATCCATTTAGGAGTTCAGCTTCATTGTTTGTGTGTGTGTGGTAAAAACTCAGCACAGTCTCCTTTTGAAGGCCAAATTCGTTTGTATTTTTAAAGATACAAAAGAATGCAGATTGAATAAATGAATGAATGAGTATTCAAAAAAAGGTAATGGAGTATAGAAGTGTTTGATTGCTGTTGACTCTTGGTGATATCCTGACTATCTCTGCAGAGTCGCTATTTAATAAGTGTAATTTCAATAATAACATATATAGTAAACCAGACTTTGTATTTAACCATTATTTCTAGCTTGTTAATGTATTAAAAAGGTTGATGAGTTTTGCCTTGACTGCTATGATATTGTTTTCTTGGTTATTTCATCTGACAAGAACCACCTGATACACCTAAAGATTTTTCCTGCCAAACTCAAGACATGAAAAGAGTAACATGTACTTGGAGAGAAGAAGAGACCTATCTCTATGGAAAGAATTCACCACGATACACCTTGTCTAAAACGTAAGTCTCATTGTTATATTAACTCTGATCTGTGCTGTACCAGTCACCTTCTTTCCTTCTTTTCCTTAGAATCTGTGGATTTGTCCATGTAATTAGCTGCTTGCCTTTTTCCTCTTCACTGATCACTTATTTAACAAAGCTTGAGCAGTGCAGAACTGCTCTGAATCAGACTAACTATAACAAAGTTGGCAGTCCTATAGATCAAATTCTTGCCTGATAACGCTTATTCTAACCATTCTTTTAGTTAATATGTTTTGATATTGTTCAATAGGTATGAAGACACCCTGAAATCAGGATGTAGATAAATTTAAAGTATAACATAATTATTGGGTAGCATATACAATCAACAGATAACTAGGATCTGATCAGCTGGTAGGCTCAGTATTAGTGTGCTCATGATCCAATGATGCGATTACTTCTTAAGTAATTTTAGCACTCTGCCTGATTAACCTCCCTAGTTATTTTCCTTTAGGATTTTAGAGCTTTACATATTGATGTTATCCTTCTTGAGTCCTTGAGCCACTGACAATCCTATCTCAAATGTCCTTCTTGTGTCTATAATTTCTGTAGTTTCACCTGGCTTGTTTACTTTAAAAAAATAAATCTGCAGACTTTCTCAAAGCTCTTTCTTAGCAGTCTGAGCCAAGGCTACACAGCTGTGGCATATCAGACATGCCCCTTATATGAGTTACAGCAAGGCCTGCAGAGAAAGGGTAACTCATAAAACAGGACAGGTCATAATCACAACAAACTTTCATCAAAAGATCTCAGCAGAAAACAGGACAGCATTGCACATACTTTCCTGTTCTCTGCATCACTCACTTTCATTAAGATACTGTGATGGTGATTTAAAAATGGAAGGTTAGAAGATGCATTTCAAGATGCAGTTGAAATTACAACTTCATTTAAACGCTTGATGGTAAACATGTAAATTATTGACATCTTCGCAAATAAGTCTCTGATTTAGACTACCCATAAGGAAATTTCTAAAAGCAATATAGCTGTATCTTAAAAACACAAACCTGGATTTCAAAGGAAACTTTCTGTTAAGGGTGTTTGTATTCATCATACATCAAGCTAAGGTAAAGAAGTTGGTGGCTTCTTATATAAGGCCCCTCAGCCTTATTTTTTATGATGCTGTATTCTAGTTGGACATCAGAAACTTCCAAGATCTATGTTGATTGTATATTATGGACAGCACCTTTTTCTCTCTGCTCTGCCTCCTACCTCTCACTTTCTTTGATAGGTCATCCCAGAAAACGGCTCTGTGCAAAGCAAGTTGTTCTAAGCAGTGCTCATGCTCTTGGGATATAGGCCAGCAGTGGATCTGGAATGTCACAGTGACTGTGGAAAACCCACTGGGAAAGAAGACTGCAACTGATGTTTTTGATGTAAATCACAGAAGTAAGGGTTTTTTTCTGTGCCTTTGTTTAGGGCCTTTTGTTGATTCATCTGAGCTTGATACTTTTGCTCCCCAGTTTAAAGCATAGAAGTCCTTGAATTTTATCTTCACAGTTTAATTACTTATCTATCCTGGTGCTATAGTTACCTGCTTTCGCTTCAGTTTCATCTTTGGGAAGTTGTATGAATAGTAGAAAGCAGCTTTTCTCCAAAGGTTAGATTTGGTTATTGGAATGACCCCTTAATATTTTGAAATGTGCTGCTTTGCTGAAGCTGGTTATGGAAGAGAAAGCAAAATGATGCAAGGATATAAAATGGGGAGTTTAAGGAAAATATATGTGTAGATTACTTGGGAATTGGTGTGAAACGAGATGTGGTACATGTGTAAAGCTATTTCTGGGAAAGAAGTGATGGTGCTAATTTGCTCTTGCTCCTAATATGGGACAGTAACCTTCACTGTGCTATTGTAAGGTAGGAAGAGTAGTTCATTGGTGACAAAAAACAGGTTATTCTCTGAGAAGTATCTAATGACTGTGGTTCCTTGTTCCCTAGTAGTTGTGTCCTGTATCTCAGTGTGCCCCGGGACCCATAATCTCCTTCCTACTCTTGCCTCAAAACATCTGGGTGTTTCTTCAGTCTCCAGCGGTATTTCCAGTTGTCCTTGAGTCCTCTTCAGTGTTCCCCAGGTCCTGTGGCTGCCTATCCTGTTTGAAGAAGCAGGAAGCTTCATGTGCTTCATGCAGCTTGGAAGCTGACAGGACAGTGGCCTAGAAGGCCATTGGTGTAACTGCTGCACCCTGGCACTGCTTCCTTCTTCAGAGGCATTGCTGACAGTTTTGCAAACCACGCTTTGTTATGTGAAGGAACTTATGTTAAATGTCCGTGTTAGATTTGTCCCAGAGAGGCATGACAATTTGATTATCTGATTGTTTGGAAGCCAAAGAAACGGGTCAAGAAAGTAGAGGAGTAAACTGACAGATTTTAGGGAGACAACACAGTGTCTCCCTAACAGTTAATAAATTAACAGTTTTCATGGGAAGTCAGGCTAGAATAGTTTTCATTTAATGTGATAAGTACATTAAAATTTATTACAATGTTCTTTTTCCAGTCCTAATGATAGTTGCAAGTTAAAGAAATTATGTATAATATGTGTGATGAGTTTTAAATTGTGATTCCTGTAAAATCCTTCATGTTTTCTCTGATCCTGCAAATATTTACATTAGAATTTTGCTTACTTAAAGGATGACAGTAAATAAATGAAAATGTAAATCCATTGCTTCCAATTTTTCTTGTGGTAGTTTTGCTTGGACCTTCTATATCAAATGCAAACTCTTTTGAGTATGAAAGTCCTCAAATTGTATTTCATGGAGTCGTGTAATTCAGTCATGTTGTTTGTGAAGTTTTAGGATAAATGGCCAAGGGTCATCTGCATTGCCATGCTCTACATTGCATTGCATTGCATTGCATTGCATTCCTCACTATTATACTAATATAGGAGAGCTTGATATTTACTTCACTTGCTGAATACTCTTACCCATCATTAAAAGATTTCAGAAATCCTTTGGAAGAAGTAGCACTGGCACTGATAAGGAGAGTAACTACTGACAGGAGTCAGTGTTAGAGTTGTGAATAAAATTTCTGTCAAAGAGGCCAAATTCTGCGGTATAGAAATGTGTCAAATGTTACCATGTTACATCAGGAGCTTCTGCTAGGTCCTGAAGTAGAGGATTTTAATGGTTTGCAAGAAATGTCTTTCTTCCTTTTGTTCATGATGTTTTAAAACATTTCTAAGTCAGTACAAGGGGATTTTTAAACCTTGTGTAACATTTACTTACATTAACATTCTGAAATGAAGTTTTATGATTTTTATGTGTTTCTTCAAAATGAGAAGAAAAATCTGTATTTTTTATTTGCTTCTACTACACAGCTAAAATATCTTAACACACTATTGCATGTATTTTATGTTTTGCAAGAGCTGACTCAGATTTTCCATTGGCAGTGTATCCCACTGCACCTTTCCAGGTTTGGGAAGATTGCACAGATACAGAAATGACATTACACTGGAATTATGAAAACAATGAAATTGAATTCTTTTGTCAGACTGAAGTGGTCCAACCTGATGGCAAAGTAGAACTGGTATGAAACATGAATTTCCTAAACAAAAACATAGTGAGGATCTTTCTGATGTGATTAAAAAATAATTCCCCAGCAGTACAAAATACACTGTAAGTCTTGTGAGCATGTTGATGTGTTTGTTTTTTTGGATTTGTTTGCTTCCCAAGGTCTACATTGATTATGCAGTCCACACTGTAAGTCTTGTGAGCATGTTGATGTGTTTGTTTTTTTGGATTTGTTTGCTTCCCAAGGTCTACATTGATTATGCAGTCCATGTGGGCAGCCACTGTTGGCTCTAATTCACATGCCAGGCACTGCCTGTACCCTGGCAGAAGTACATGAGTGACTGGTCTGACTATGTGGCTCGGTGCTCTGCTGAATGCGTTCTGAGATTTGTTGAAGTTAGTGAAAACACTGAAGGCCTAATAATTGTAAAGTTGTATAATATATAATATATATATATTAGCTGCTGGTAATCTTGATTTGTGTTTGTTGCTCATGCTATTTCACACTCACCAGAGCAGTGTTGAAGGTTTGTTTTGTATCTGGCCAAGCTTTTTCTGTGTGTTATTGACTGTAGTTGATGGTAGAGTCTGGTTTCTAGTGATGGGATCCCAAAACAGTTTTTCTTCCCATCCTCTTCAATCTCCTTGAAGATTATTTGACTGGATTCCTTATCTTTTTCCACCTCATCTACAAATGGTGAGCTTGATGAACTCTTTGCCTCTTTACTGTCACCTCTCTGTAGCTCTTTTCTTAGAAGGCAGCTTGCCTCTAGCCAGTCAGAAAAGCACAGTGCAGATCACATTCAAGCTGTGTTCTCTCTTGATTGTAGCTTAAGATTGTAGCTGTCAGATCAAATGACCACTGCAGTTGGCCATTGCAGGAGACAGTTTTGAGGAGAGGCTTAAAAGCATGCTGGTTTTTTGACTCTTACCAGAACTCACTCTGTGTCTTAGGAGAGAGTGAGGTAAGGGCTGGGAAAAAAACATGGAAAGAGAAGGTGGCTGTAGATTGCTCTGCATAGATCCAGAACAACATCCTACTTTTATCTGAGGTAATAGCCCAAGACTCTGTGAGGCCAAGATTCCAGTAAATTCCCTCCTGGGTGTAAAAAGTACTCATGTGGAGGGTTCTGTGTGACTCAGACAGTTACACAGAGGTGGCTTCCAGCCCTCCTTTTGAATCTCCCACTGTTTTGATCTTGTGCATTATTTACCTATTTTGGATTGTTGTTCCATGACTGTCTTCCCCAAGTGAAGTGATTATCAGTTATTGCGTCATGTATTACGTGGATGCATGAAGGCTCTGTGAAGCTAACAATTTTGCAGAGAACTTTTTCTCTGTTCAGCTTTTAAATACAAGAAAGATGTAAACATAGACACCACATGGGAGTGTGGATTTTTCAAATGATAAGAGCTTAACTGGCTCTTGCAGGGTCTAGAGGAAGAGCTGTTTTCCCAGAGGAGAGCATCTGGCTGTTAGCTGTGCCGGTTGTGTCTTTGTGTTTTGCAGCACAACAGCTCCGTTGCGGACTCACGGCGCGTCACAGTGCGTGGGCTGCAGCCGTACACGGAGTACACGGCCAGGGTGCGCTGCGGGGCGGCCAGGCACTTCTGGAGGTGGAGTGAGTGGAGCCAACCCCTGACCACCAGAACAAAGGAAGGAAGTATGTTCAACCTGTTGAGAAACCAAGTTTGAGGAATGTTCCTTGCTTGCCACCTCTCCTTGCTGTTTGTTGTTACTCTTCCACTGTGTAGCTGCAGCAGAGGCCTGTCGCATGCACAAAAGAAACACGCTAAGCAAACTCCAAGAAGATTGCTTCTTAAGTAGTTTTCAGCCTACCTGCTAATCTCAGACATTCCCTGCAGTGCAGGCAGTGGGTAATCCAGTTGACTGGGAGGATGTACAGACTGAGTTACAGCACCCTGTGAGGCCTGGAGGAATGATGCAGAGATGGGAAAAAGAGTCTGGTGACTGCAAACAAAGATTTTCTAGGGAAATAATGCAGAATTTAATTCAGAAAAAGGAATAAAGGAAAAAAGATGTTAAAGGATAATGTTTGGTCAAGACCTGGGAGTGATGGGAAAAAGAAGGTGTTGTGAGTGGAATTTCTTGAAATGGGAGGAAGCAGTTAAACTGCCTATCCTTTCCACATGAAAGCATTGTCATTTTATTGTTTTGCGATATTTATTGCAGCTCCATCAGGGAAACTGGACATATGGAGAGAAATTACGCCAGTTTTCGGGGGACGAAATGTGACCTTGTTCTGGAAGGTGAGACATTGCTACAGAAATAAAAACAAAGCTCTTCATAAAGGGGTTGTAAATTTCTCCCATGATTTGTGTGCAGCTGATAGCAATTCAGTATGAAAGTCTTTTACAAATCTAAAACAGATTGTATGTAAAATATCTCAGAACACATGTAGCTATGGTGGTGTGCTGTCCTGGAATTTCAGACATACAATTCTGTTTTTCTAAGTATTAGAACAAGACAGATTCCACAACCAAGGTTTCTGCATTTCCATTTCAACCAGTATGTATGAATGTGTGGAAACAAGTGTTTATGTTCTTACAGAAATAATACATCCTGTTAGTTATTTAAAATTCAGAATGATCCTGCCATATTTTTTCAGCAAAATTTACTAAGTTATTGTTCTCTTCCTCCATAACTTTTTTTCTCAGCAAACACCAAGTTTTCAAGCAAATGGAAAAATTATTTCATATGAAGTAACCTGGGAAAAAATAGAAGATGGCTCCCAGCCAGAAAGCATCTCCTTTTCTTCAGTCTACAATAACACAAGGATTTTCATTGATAACCATTCCTACAGAATCAGTGTCATGGCAAAGAACAATGTTAATTTTTCACTTCCTTCAATATTGATCATCTCTAGAGCTACAGATAACAGTAGGAGTATTTTCAGCTATAATTATATTACTAGAGTTTTCTTTCTGCCTGTTTTGAGTGAAGACATAATTTATCATCTTGGACAACAAATTAACCTTACTCTTAACTCATGCCATTGCTGTCTGAAAATTATGAGTGTATTTTTTCCTACAGGGAGGCAGCTGCATGTTTATTAAGCTTAAATGCAGGGAGTGTCTCCACAGAGCAAAATACATTTAGCCTAAAACTAGGGCCTCAGACCTGCAGTGGGTGCCTTGATGGCACTGCCAGTGCCAGTGTGATTAGCCTTTTGTGACTGACTCTAGGTTTCTGCAGCTGATGTTTTTTTGTGAATATGTAGTAACAATTGCTGGATGGTTTCTAAGCTGTCAGCTTTCAGCATGTGAAAGACCCCATATGTCATTTAGCAAAGGAATGCAACTCTTTTATTGTTGTTTTCAACTGGTTAGTATAGGAACTGTATTGATCTTCATTTATGAGTCTGAAGTGTCATGCAAGACAATAACAAGGGATTCTGTTTTGTTCATTCCTAGGCACTGAAGAGCTTAAGGAAGGACAGGTTAATGGTACAGATGATGGCATTTTTATCTCCTGGGAGCCCAGAAGTATATATAACAGTTACATTATTGATTGGTGTAACTTTCCCAGGTTGCAGCCTTGTGATTTGCAATGGAAGAGACTTGGACCCAACACTTCCAGTGCTGTGATCAGCTCAGGTGAAAGCCAAACCAACAGTCTTTCTGACTGTGCAGCAGTCCTTCAAGTTGTGGGCATTAATTGAATTTAGGAAACAAATATTTTTTTAAATATTTTGAATATTGAATTCTGTGCTGTGCAGGTGTAATTCTTCAAAGGCATGTGAAATCATGTTTTTCCTACCAAAATGATTAGACACTACAAATTTACCAGCACCATTAAGCCTTGGAAGGCAGCATACTATATTAGAAAAGTCAACACAGTATTTTAGACAAAACATCTTTGGAGTGGCTTATAGCAGCATCTTGAAGGAGGATGGGGAGGTTAATGAAGAAATTAAAATAATTTAGTGAGAGGGATGCAGAAGGGAGCTCTATGCTAGATGTAACATGGATCAGGAGTTTAGACTCAGCCAGTTTAAACCCACGGTGTAGTGAGAGATTTGGTGCTGTCAGTGTGCCACAAATGATGTGCCTCAGTACCAGTCCTTGCTTAGAGGATCAGTTGCATGTTTTTTATCCTGGTTGTGGCCAGCAGACCTAAATTCTTTCTGTCTGAAAGTTTCTCTGGTGTGCTTCCACAGCTGCAAGAATTTAGCTTTCCTGGTGTCTCTCAAGCTGAGAGCTCACTTTGAAACTTGTTTGAACAAAATTTGATTGAACACGCGTAAATTTGCAATAAAGGAACTGCACCTCAATTCACATAAACGTACAGAAACCTGCATGTAATGAAGGGGACTGTGGTAGCACACGGGAAGAGTATTGTCAAATTCTTCAGTGGTTTGTATTTGCCTAATGTGAATGGGAGTGATGTCAGGGAGGATAACAAGGAATCCTGATTCCTAGTATGTGTCTGCATCAAATATTCCAAAACACAGCCTTTGCCTGTGCCAGAAACATAAATAAAATTGCTTTTCTTTTTGGTGCATTTGGAGTCTGTTGATCAATCACCTGGAAAAAAAATTATATATAAACCTCTTTCCCAATTCTCTCTTTCAGACAGAAAAAATGTGTTTAATTCACATAATGCACACCAAGAATTGGCTTGCTCTCTGTCTCCTTCAGTTGCTTTAATAGCACAATAGCACTCAGAGAAGGTGTCTAATAGGTTATTGATCTTGGTAGGAAGCAATTAAAGAAAAGTAACATTGAAAGACAAACCATAGCCTATTTTTGTTCAACTGTTTTCTAGCTGCTTTTGTTCCGGGGGTGAGATACAAATTCTGCATTTATGGATCTGTTGCTAATAGAGCCTCCCTACTGGAAAAGAAGATAGGTTATCTTAAGGAGCTGCGTAAGTTGGCAACATATTTGGAGTTTGTGCATTTGCTAAATTGATTTGTCACAAATAGAATAATTGTCTCCTCCTACAGCTAGATAAAATTGGAGGTTTTGTGTTCTTTCTATACCTTTAGTGAGGCATTTAAAATGCTCTATGTCAACATACAGGCCCTACATGGAAGATATTTGGCTAGTGCAGTGACCAGGTAGAGCCCATGTTTATTAGGAGAGCTAAACAAAGCTGTGATTATCAGTTATTGCATCATGTATTACGTGGATGCATGAAGGCTCTGTGAAGCTAACATTTTTGCAGAGAACTTTTTCTTTGTTCAGCTTTTAAATACAAGGAAGATGTGAACATAGACACCACATGGGAGTGTGGATTTTTCAAATGATAAGAGGAAACAGTCTTGGAGAATAATTGCAAGTTTAACTCAAATTTCCTTTCTTCCAGCTCCTCGTCTTGATCCTGTTGTGAGAAAAGTTGACCTGACTTACAATTCAGTAACACTGTCTTGGGATTATTATCTCACAAATGAGTCAGAGCCTGGTTTTGTAAGAGGCTACCATGTTTATGTGTCACCTATGCAAGGGAACTGCAATTTGAAAGGATCAAAAAAGCACATTCTTTCAGGTAACTGAGCTCTCTGCTACAGAAGGTTGTGCCATTGATGCAGGTGGAAGACTTCTTGATATTGCAGCATCTTAGAAAGTTCTCATTCTCTCTTAGTCTGGCTGGCTCATGCAGCTGTCTCTAGATTTCAAAAGCTATTGATTTTGGTTCCTCTCTGTGCTTGAGGTGCTGATAGGCAGAAGTGATTCCTGGCTTTATAGTTATTTACAGCTCACATCCTGTTGTCCATGACTCCTTTTTTGCTCCAGAAAAGTCTTTGGTAGTATAGGAGGAGTTCTGCCTCTTCTGATGTGAGTTCTGGATGAATGTTGAAAAGCATCTGTTTGTGGTCTACTTGGACAGAAGTCATAGGCATGTTAGTCTTATTAGGATTTGGGGTATTTTAGAAACACATGGGATACAGTTTATTTCCTTCAAAATTGGAGCACTGTATAAATTCCCTGTGTAAATTCTTTTTTAGTGAAAGGATTTGTGTGTGTACTCTACAGTAGAGTTCCTTCAGCAGAACTGAGCTGTGAAGTGGCACAAAGCCACAAATTTACCTCAAACCTTTCTGTTCCACATGCAAAACTGCTCCAGATGACTTTGCTCCATTATAATTTTCAGATGCTTCCAACACGTTAAAATAATTTTTTTTTTCCCATGCCTCTTCTTCTGCTTGGGTCATGTCCTGTGTTCTGCTGATTAGACTAGTGCCAGAATGAAAAGTGGTTTGAACTGAGGGAGGCTTATATAGCAGTTCTTGTCAGAACTGAGCTAATCATATAAGTACTATAATTCTGTAAGTAATCCCAGTTACACTTTAAAAACTTTAAATCAAAGATTTTCTGCTTCACTGGTTCTGCTAGCAGACAAGGGGTGTGACCAAAAACAGCAGAAATAAGCTAACCCTTTTCTCCCTGGGGTTTGGGAGTTGCATAGTAGAGAGGCAAAAGAGCTCTTTTTTCAGGCAGAGGTTTCTTGCTTTTGATTATCTTCAAAGAAATTAACATAAGCTTAAGGGCTAAAGGATTCCGGTAAAAAAAAGGCAAAACTCATATCATTCTGGTACTTGAGAAAAAGAAATTAAAATAAACTTGAGGTTCAGTCTTTGACAGCAAATTGTTAAGTGTCTGCCAGAGGAGGGCAATGCTGTGGCCCCTCCAGTTAGAAGGGATGTGAGTCCAGCCCAGTGGCAGTGAGTCAGGATGCATCATCCTTCCCGGAGGAAAGTGTGCAAATTACAGAGAAGGCGGATTGCAAATGTTTTGTTATTTCAGTTAAATGGTTTTGTAATACTTTGTGGACAACTTATTGCAACCTTTCAGTACCTAACAGGGGGCGAATAAAAAAGATGGAGAGAGACTTTCTACCAGGGCCTGTACTGATGGGACAAGTGGTAATGGTTTTAAACTGAAAGAGTGTAGGTTTAGATTAGCTGTCAGGAGGAGATTTACTGTGAGGGTAGTGAGGCTCTATAACAGGTTGCCCAGAGAAGCTGTGGATGTCTGGAAGTGTTCAAGGCCAGGTTGGATGGGGCTGAGTAACTTGGTCTAGGGGAAGGTGTCCTGTCCATGGAAGGAGAGATGGAACTAGGTGATCCTTAGTATGCTTTCTATCCTAGAGCATTCTGTGATCCAATGATTCTGTCTGATCTGTTTTCTTTTAGATGAATCAGAGCTATGTAAATACACAATTGAAAATCCAGAAGAAAAGAGATACACTGTGAAACACCTGATGCCAAACACAAAATACAAAATAGTGGTTAAAGCATTTACAGGTGGAGGAGAGACTCCCATTGTTAACTTTAGATACATAGATACACCATATAACTGTGAGTACTGGTTATGAATACTATCCCCTAGCAGAAGGATGGGGTGATTTAAAATGTTGTAATTAGCTTCCTTTCTTAAGGGAAAACATTTAATTCAATGCAACCTTCACTTAAGAAAGAATCCAACTGAGAAATGATATGAGCATACCAACATGCTATTTTGATACTTCTAAGTAGAAAGGATTTTTTCTAAATTTTAGAATGAACCTAATTTACATCTTTATTTAAGTCTTATATCCTTCTGGGAAATAGCTCAATATATGCACATTTGCATGCCTAGTGAGTCCTGTTTGTTAGAACTCACTGAAGAATTGTTTTTTAGATTTAACTGGTTTTCTGATATAGGGAAAAATGTACAGATTTGTGTGCAAACAGGTAATTCCTGTATGGACACTTGAACTTGTGATGTTGTAATGTAATTCTTACTCCATCAGTCTTTAAAACTGTTGCCAAGTTCACTCCTTCATAAGTCAGTACAGCAGGGTTGTTGGCATGGGCACAGTAGTTTGCTAACTGGGCAGATTTGATCACCAGAGCAGAAGAGGAAATCACTTGCCCATAACTTTTTCCCTTGAAAATACCAGTCAGCATGGTTGTGAAACTTAGGATCCAAACTAGAGATGCCTGGTTTTGAAAAACTTGTTGGGTTTGGAGATGAAGGGGAAGGGCAGCCTCAGTTGTTTGTGAACAGCATAGCCCGAGGCTGTCTTCCAGCTAGAAGGAAATACTGAGATCAATATCAGCATAAATCTAGGAAACTTGAACACTTGAGTGGTGTTTTTCTTGCTGTAGTCAGTCCAGAATGGAAGTATAGATGTTGTTCATGTCTCGCAGTAAAAGTCTGTCTTCTTTGTGAGTCTGGGAGAAAACCTGAAACAATACTTAAGTGAGGTTATCATTGCCTTCCTTTTGAAAATTATTCTTACAGCTAAGGTGCCAATATGAGAGCAAATAAAAAGTAATCTAGTTATAGTTCCATTCTGGTAAAGGGAGTCAAGGTCTAAAGGCTTACAGAGTTATCCCAGAAATTCTAGCCAAGCTAACTTGCAACCATGGACCACACAGTTTTACTGTTGAGTTAGTGGTAGGCATCCCACAAGACTTGATGTTATATTTTCCCAGAAATTCAAGCTATACTGACTTTAACATGAGAGAAATTAAAACCAAAATTTTAAAGTATTTTTCTTCCACAGCCAACATGCTGTACTTCATATTCCTGCTAGTGATAGTTCCAACCCTAGTAGCAGCTATATGCCACTGGAAGATGAAATGGTAAGTTGTAATGCATGTTTCTGTTGTAGACAGAGAATATTACTAATCTAATTCATGAACCCCTGCTGCAGCTTTTTGCTTCCAGCCCATTGCAAGGCCTCATTCATTTCTTCCTTTGGCTGTCTGATTGTGTGGATGTTTTAAGTATTTGGCTTGTGGTGTTTCTAAGACACTGGTCATCTGCTGCTGTGCCTGTGCACATCTGTGGGTGGCTTCTGCTGGTAGAGTATGCTTTTATAAGAGAACAAAAATGTCATTTGCTTTGATCTTATTTCCAGTGTGAGGGAGTGGTGTTGTCCTGTAATACCTAGTCCTAACAAGAGCAAAGTGCTGTCATTCAAAGAGTTTAAGGTAAGATCAGTGAAAATATGGAGTTTTTAATTTGTCCATTCTTTGCTTAGGAGATTAAAAAAAACATATTCTTGTGTTGACTGCATTTAAAAATTAACATCTTGTCAGTTTTTGTGTTGACTGCATTTAATCATTATACACAAATTAACAAAGTTTAATATTACCATTTAGTGGAAAACTCTCCTTTTGACATTCATGCAACTCTGCAATGACCAGCTTATATTGAAGTCTGTTACTTCAAAAAGAAAATGCACAACTGGAGAATAAATGAAATCTTTTGATCAGCAGGTGATTCCTCCACTGTTACTGTTCAAACCCCTGCTCTGTCTGAACTCAACAGCCCAGAGGATCCTGGGCTTCCCTGCAGCCCGGGAGCTGTGTCTGCCCCAATGCCCTGCAGGGCCGTGCACTTGCTGGCCCTGGGAGCATGCAGGGGGTTCTGCCAGGCACTGCCAGACCTGGCTGGGAGAACAGGATTGGCAAAAGGCCTTCAGCTTCTTCTGCAGCCCTTTTGAACCGGGAGCTGCTGCTTCTGTGCTGAGTTCAGGTGGCTCCAAAGCCTTTGCCCTGGCATAGGTGGAGCTGCTGGTGTTCACTGAACAGCAGCACGAGAGTGAGAAGTACACCTAACAGCCACTGCTGCTATCTTCCAGTTGTTTCTGCCTCAAACTACAACCAGCACACATCAAACACCTGGCAAAGTCTTTAAAGTACAGGGACATGGTTCCCTCCTCAATACCGTCATCATGAATTTACTTAAAAAAGAAATTTCTAAATAAATAATCTGATAAATTTCACCTAAAATACATCTTCCGTTGAACATCCTCTATGTAGGTTTTCCTTCAAATTAATTTATTTGAAAAGTGCAAACTAAAAAACACTGTGTAGGAATTTTAGAATTCTTTAAAGTGATCACTCTCTTTTCTCTACTCTAGGCTTCTTTCATTGAGTAGTTTTTTTGTTTAATGATTCTCTTGCAGATTGATTCTGAGAAAGTGCTGAAGATAAATGACTGCCTTCCTGACATGCTAGCCATGGACAGTAATGCTGAAGCTCATAAATTGCACCCTGTTACCTGGAGCCCGTTATCTTCAACACCAACTGAAGATAAGATTGATGGTCACAATTCTTCCTGGATTTACCCTAGTGAAAATGTAGCAGGGGACTTTCCACCCACAGGTACACCTCAAACTCATACTTGTTTTGAGAATTTTGCTTATTCTTCTCCACTTGAGGCTGAATCTGATCCCTGCCAAATGCCAGAGACACTGGAAACGGGCAAGACAAATCAGGCAGTGGTGCTATACCAGCCACAATGCTATATAGATATTTTTCATGAGGATGCAGCCTCAACCACCAGAGAAACAGGTGAGAGAAAGAGCAGTCTGAAATACATCTCTCAAACAGATGTGTGCTGGCTGGGGGGGAGGCTTTGATGTTCTGTCCTCCAGTGAGTCCACCCAGTGTTTGGCTACACACTATAAATGAGAATTTCTAAAGCCACAACTTCTTGTGATTAGGGCTCTCACAGGCCCAGATGCCTGACTTCCATTAATAAAGGCAAAGCTGTTGTTCCTGAACTAGTTTTGAGTACTGATTTGCACAGGAATCATGTGTGTTACGGTTCCACTACAACTTATGGGCATTAGATGAGATTTATAGTGGTTTGTGGCTTGTATTATGCAGCACATTACATCACAGCAATCTGTCACAGGCTGATGCAGAGAACTGCAGAGATTAAACTATTCATAAAGTGGAGGAGCAAATGAAACAAGGGGGAAGGTTGTGCTGCTCAAGGAGTGTATTTCTCTTGCAATGTTCTGTGTACTCTGGCCACCCCAGCTAGTGGATACTGTGCTGCTAGGCATGGAGCATTACCCAGTCATTTTGGGGGCTGGATTGTATTTTATGTCTCTCCAACGATGTAAGGAATCATTGTAGAAGTGTTACCTGCACACAGTGTGGCTCATTCCTAGAAGATTTGAAGGAACTTTGGCTTCCCCAGGAGTGCTGTCCAGAGCACCCAAATCCACTAATCATCCTTTTACTTCCCCTGTGTCCCAATTACACTTGATGTGTGAAAGAGCACAGAAAAAAGATTTTCATAGGGAAGACCCTTGCTTCCATTCCTTGTAACTGGGGCTCCTCATACCTCTGCCTTCTCTGCCTAAAGCCCCTTTAAAAGAGACATAGGGAGTTGGGTGGAAAGGAGTTAATTTTCCAGAAGGACGGAGGTGGTACTACATGGGGTGGTCTCTGCTGGTGCACATGAACTGATCTTTTTGCATTGACCCCTGTACTTCCATAGCCCCAACCAACCAAGCAACCAGACAGGCTGGTAAGAAGCACAGGTGTATGAATCCCATTGTGAAGGACATCATATTCAGGCTGCATACATCTAGATCTCCCAACACTACTTCTGCATTTGTTAAAAAAACAAAATAAAAAAAATACTTATTGTAACACTCAGAATCCCTACAGTAGACAGCAGCCTTTCATTTTCATTTCAGGAAATTGTACATTTGTAATGAAGCAGCAGAGTTGGAATTGTAGCTGAAAGTCTTGTCAGATTTACCTCAGTGCACAAGGGACCCTTTGGTTTTATGCTGTTTGGAATCTGTAACAAAGAGATGGTTTCAACTTAAGAGCACAGCATAGGCAATTTTCAAAGGTGAAATAAATAAAGGGTGTCTGACAATTTGATGTTCAGCTTGTTTGCTAAAATGTAGTAACTTGCCTTCCCTGTGTTTAACTAGCTAATCTCACTCCTAGAAACCAAGCCAGTTGCAGACAGAGTGAGTTCTGATACTGAACGACATCACGTTTTTATACTGTTGCTTACAGATATTGTTATAATGTCACAAGCCATGTTGCAACAGGAAAACCAGTAAGGCCTTGCACAGCCTGTGGGCTGAGACAAGCACTGCCTGCAGAGATAGAAGGAAAAGGGGAGGTACAAAAATACAGACACAGAGATGGGTGCACATGGTTGGAGGCGTTCAGTGCAAACCCTACCACATCCATCCGTGTGCTGTGCACAGGTGCAGGTGGCTCACAGACTTGAGAGGGACAGAAGAGTTTGCAGCATGGTCCTTCCTTCCAGCCTCCAGCCAGCCAAGTAAGGAAACACAGCCGGACACCTTCTGCTGAAGGGCAAGAGAACAGGGAGGGTAAGGGAGAAGGCTGATTTGACAGATTAACATCCCAGGGAAACTTCTCCCTTTATCTTAGTCTCTTTGAGTAACAATGCATGTGAAAGCTTGATTCCACAGTATCTTCACAGCTTGGAACATTTGCTTCTCCAGAAAGCTTCATCACATTGTATGTGCTTGTGTAGATTAAAAGATTTACTGCTGGAAAAAAGGCCAGTAAGAGAGCTGCTGTGTCACAACCAATACAAAACTTCTGAGCTGTACATTTCAGAAAAAGGTGTATTTATTCTAAAATGTTGAAGAGCAATCCTAAATCAAGAGTTATGTACTAAGGAATTCAGATATAGATGTCAGTCAAAGAAATCAGTGTATCGTACAAAGCATTTTAAATTTTGACGTTGCTGCAGTTCCTCCTGCCAGGGGGACAGCTGCAACCTGGCACAACTCCCAGCTGTGAAAAGCTGCTGTCACTGAGGCCTGGCTGCAGCAGTTCCACCCAGGAAGTAAAGGCAGGGCTTTGTGGCTTTAGCCAGTGGTGCCTTCCTGATGATGGGGTGAGACACATGGGCCTGGCTGAGGTCTCACCTCTCAATACCCTGCCTGTTCCCAGGGACATCTTCCTGCTCTGATGAAATTCCATTACCTGGGCGCAGTGACACACTTGACCACATTCCAAATCACTAGCTGAGGGTAGAAGCCGGCTCCTCTTTCCCTATAAATCCTTCTGCTTCCTGGCTCCAGTGGGTGGTGCTTTGTGGAACCTCCTGAGCATAAAAAGCACACAGATGGAGGATTCCAGGAAGGATAATGCCTCTGTGCCAGTCAAAGGGCACAGTCTGGGCACCAGAACTGAAGATTAGAGAAGTATTTTGGCATATGTGGAGAAGTGTGTATAATTTTTATATATTAAAACATCTGTCTTGCATTAATGGTTGAATGAGTTCAAAACTGTAATCCTCTCCTTTTTTTTTGTTCATAATGCAACTTTCACAGCTGTTGTTGAAATGTGAATACCTAAACTATCACATAATTAAACATCATTCTCAGTATGTTAAATTTTTAAAATAAAAATGGTGTGTGAACTATTAAAGAGTCTCTGTGTCTTATAAAGCATTAATGTAATTTTTTTTTTGCCAGAAAATTTTATTTGGGAAGCTTCTGATTGTTCTAGTTAACTAATAACTTGCAAATATGCATTAAATTCCAATCCCTTTCTAATGCTGAGAGTTACATAGGAGACCAGAACAACTATAAGAAGTTTAAGTACATTTTATTAACAACGCATCCCTTTGATAAGACTACGCTTCAGGAGGCCTTTAATGCTCATTGACATGAACTGTACATGGTATACAAAAAAAAAAAAGAAAAAAAAAGGAAAAAAGAAAAAGAAAAAAGGAAAACACAAAAAAAAATCAAGGTGGGCAATACCATTTTGGGACAAGCCTCTGTTTAAATTATACACAGCTCAATGCAATATTTTTACGTAAAATATATAAATACTTTTTCTTTCTATGTTACAGGTATACAATATAAATCAGATTTCAATGTTTGTTCAGTGACCTACAAACACTAGAACCTCCAAATATGTAGCAGCGTTTTACTAAACAAAAAAATGACCACACAGGACAGGGAGAATAAGTATTGAGATTTTTCTTGATCCCTTCCCTCAGATCAGAATGATTAATTTAGGTAATGTCTTGTAATGCAGTTTCAGGGATGCTGACAGCCCAGTATTGGAACAATTTTTCAATTAGATTTACAAAGTAAATTTGAAGGAACTTTTTTCCCCTTTAGACATAGCATCTTGTGCTGAAACACCCTATTCAGTGGCAAAATTATTTTACATTTTTTTGGCATAAATTACATTTTGCAAGTAAAATAGCGTATTTGAAAAAGCAACTCAAGCGAAATACGCAGTTTCCACATGCTGTGGCATTGTTGTCCATCTACGCTACAAAAATAACCCAAAGAAAATCCATATTCGTTAGTGACTATAAATCTGTTTAAAACAAAACTACCCAGGAACTATTGTGAGTTAAACAAAAACCAAGGAGACTGGAGACCTCCAGAAAAAAAAAAACCATGCTGGTTTCCAGCATGTCTTCAAAAGTCTTGTGCCGTTTTAAGATTTTGCTCTCCCATTGTATACCTTTCATAAGGACACAGTAACACAAGTGTGACTTAAAAAAAATGTTGCTGGACCTGCTTCCACATGGCTCCAGAGCAGCTCAGAGCAGGACTGCAGGGAGGTGAGCGGGACCTCAGAGCCTGGTGAGAATTCCACCACTGCGACTGCTGCACCTGAGCTCACGTTTGCTTACGAGCTTCGCCAGCTTCCTGCTGCCCAAACTAGACCAAGTCCAAGGCACAGACTACAAAGCAGCAACTCCTCCATCCCTCACCAGGTTTTGGTTACAGTGTATTTCTCCTGAACAGCTACCTTACTCTTCAGACACCTAGGAGAGGCACTTTGGTTTTGTTTTCAGTCTCACTGCAAACCACAACTCTTCTTTCCAGACCACTAAGTACGTTTCAAAGTGAAATCAGAAAGACAAGCAGGATTCTCACAGGTGCCTTAAATGTTTATAAGGGCAGCTTACCTCAGTGTGCTGAGCCACTGCACCCAAAACTAGTGAATGAAAAACCCACCACCACCCCGCAGAGAGAGTATGTTTAGGGTATGTTTGTCAGACGTCAGCCAAGTAAGAGCTGTCAGATGAGCAAAGGCAACTGTTTCAAGCACAACATGCCAGGGGGCCCACATATAAGTTGGGAACTTCAAAGCCTAATCATCTCCAGCTCAAGTGATGTCCACAACAGCTGGGAGTGTTCTGCATATCTGAATTTCAGAGAGGTGAAAAGTTCTCCTTCACCAAAAGGAGACACTGAGCCCCTAGCCTCGTCCTCCTTCCCTCGGCGGAGAGGACCGGGCCCTTGTGGAGGTGCCTGGCTGCAGGGCAGTCAGCTCTCTGCTCTTTGGAAAGGGCCCCCCTTTCCCCTACCTGCCTGTAAGAGCAGGCCAAGAGACATCAGGCAGCTGCTGCTAATTGTGACTGGTTCCACAAGCAGCCTCTCCTTCCTGGAGCAGCTCCTGCCTCTGAGCTGTGAGTTCCTGAAGAGTTTTCTTGGCCACAGCAACCGAACTGCATTTGTATACAGTGTTAAGTGAATGCTACACACGTTGCCGTTTATTGAGCATTATCACCAATCACTCAGACTGGAAATATAAAAAGCGGGTGGTCTGTCAGCTTCCCTAGGAGAAGTGGAAGAGATTTTTTATTAGGGCTAATGTAAGCACAATCATTATTTACTACAGCTTTCTTTTGAAGTTTCTCATGATACAAATAAAAACCCAAAATAAGGACTCTAAAAGGGACATTAAAAAAAAAAAAGAGAACTATAAAATTAGAAATTCACAGTTTATAACTAAGCCAATACAAATTTCCTTCACTAACAGTATCCCCTTCATCTGCCAATTAAAGTGAAACATCAATGTGAGCTTAATGTCAGTGTGTAAATTAATTTTCTAGAAATGTATGTTATGTACAATACAGACTTAACATCCTTGATGCGTACTTGTTGAAATCTACTGACACTCATACACTTTCAGAAGAAAAATCACGCTTTATAACTGAATTTGCAGCCATGATTTTTTATGTCAAGTTTCTGTTGTCACGGATCCCCACACAAGCGCGTTATTCGGAACACATGAGCATTTCAGGATGGAGATTCTTTCAAAAGTATATTTGCTTACCTTTCTATAATCAGAGGCCTTCCTATGATGCTTTCTACATTAAGTGCTATGGGTTAAAACTTAAGAAATGAAGAGAGGTGGGTTTTTTAAATACAGGTGATAAACTTGTTTATTTTGCCTTAACTGCAGAAAAATAACATGGAGTTGTTTGATGTAACCCCATTTAGTTATTAAAACAAATCTCTTCTACTCTAGCCTAACTGAGGTAGTGTTTGAAACTACTGTATAACATACGCTATCCCCATTTGTGGGAAAACTACATTATTTTCCTTTGGAGTTTATACCACTATTTGGTCTACTGTGATTGACATTTTGGTTTTACAGAAGCATTTATTTCTCATGGCCAGAAGTCCAATAGTTACTGGTGTGGTGTGTTTTCTAAACATTTCAAACATGTCTTGCCACACTGATGTATTATTTATGTCAATGACCACAGAATAGTTCAATCAGTTTGTTTTTGCTCCTTTCAGTGGGAACTCATGAAAAGATAATCTTAGGAACTAAATTTGACTATGAGCAGCAACTTACAGTCTGCTTTACCAGAACCTGATGGTACGCAGTGCACATAAGAATTCAGTGAAGTGATAGCTGCAAAGCAGTGCTTATGTGACATCATGAAATTTCCAATAAGAACAAAGAAATTCTACATTTCACTAGGAACTGTGTGTTACTGTTCACAGGACTACTTATTGAAATCTCCAGTAGCATAGCTAGTAAGAACAGAGATATGAGCATCAGGATAAATTTCACTTAAGTATTAATCTGACAATTATAAAAAATGGTAGGAGTGAATGGATAAAAATACGTTCTACTTAGTACAGTCCAGCTGAATTATTCACCTATATCAAAATCAAAGGGTAATCCCCTCTATTACAGGCATTCTAACAAAGGTGGCCATGCTACTGTATATACACATTTGCATATATATACGACCTTTATATAAAGGCTTCTGAATCTTTAGATCCATGATAAAAGTGACAGGGATTCCTACTTTTTTTTTTTTTTAGCTTGCACTTACTAGTTTAGAAACGGCACTAGTAACATGATAGAGGCAACTACTCCAATCATTACCAGTCACTGTATCATTTAACTTTTGCAACAAGTCTTAAATACCAGTATAAAATTATAAGTACAGCTGCTCCAAAATTTGTTACTTAAGGCTTTTCACTACAATTATTAGTACTATCTGATGCTTGATCACTAATCCATTGAAAATTCAAATAAACCTTTGTTTTTATAAAAAGCTGTTTCCGTGGAACTTGGAAAACACTCATACTTAAGTCTCCTCACAAAACCTACAATGATTAAATGTTTTCAAGTTCAGTTTATACAATATTTGCTTATCTGATACAAATCATGCGTTTTAAAGGATTGTAGTTGAGTAAGACCCACATTTGTACTATATGAGCATGAGTGTAGAAACTGCAAACACATGCATAGTATTCAGGGAAAACAATCTGATTTCAGCATTTTAAGTTTTAAATGACTTGTTTTGAAAATCAAATTGTAGTGAAAATCCTTAACTGGTTCAGACAAGATACATGTATGTAAATGCAATGAAATCGAAGAGACTGCTAATAAAATGTCTTAGAACTATAGCAATATTAAAATAACTTAATGAAACCTCAGATTCAGAGGCATTGCTTTCTGTCTGAAGTTACAAATCCCCAAAGTAGTGTTATAAACAGTACAAAAATCAACAGAGAAGGGCTAACATTAATCCCCTGGTGCCCACAACTACAGCATGGCTCCCCATTGCTGGCAGTGGAATGCACCCCCATCTCTCTGATTCCTGGTATCCAGGGTCTAAAAAGCAAGGCATCATTCTGCTTCTCTGGAACAGAATCGGAAGTCAATTAAAAATGTCTCTGCAAGTTGTCCTATTTCATTGTAGTTTATGGTAGAAAATGAAATGAAAACTTGTGGAGGTGTTCAGTGCTTGGCTCTTGCATATACTGGTAATTACTATTATTAAAACTAAGATAATGTCTAATAAATCCCCAAAGGGCTCAAATGACTGCCAGTAATTGGTTGAGGAAGAAAATGTTTTCAGTTCAGTCTTCAGGTACCAGTAGCTTCTGGAAGGTTTTAAAGATGATGTTCCAAACTTTTTATCCAGTCAGCGGGAGGTTGTCTGAGCATTTCAAAGTCCATATGCAGAGCACTGCCTGAGCAGAGGTCAGGACTCAGCTGATGCATCAATTACAGGCTGTTGTGTTGGTGTTGCCAAAATAGCCTCTGCCTCCTCATGCATCTGAAAGGGAAGGATGAAGTATTAATGTTGCTAGAGATTTTACTCAGGAGACATGACAAAATGGTCTCCTTTAGAATGTACCTATCTGAAAGCATCTTTTACTCAGGACATGGAATCTGCACCCAGCCAGCCAGTTTGGTACATTCAGTGCACCCTCCACTTACCTGCAAGAACTGAACATCTTGAAATAGCTCCTGAATGAACCTTCGGGATGGAAGTCGAAATGTACAGTGTGCTAGCAAGTAGGACACCTCAGAGTAAAGGCATATGTCATCAAATGCCTGGGGATACTTCTCCTTAATTCTGAACAAGACAATAAACAACATTTTGTAAGTCTTGAACAGATTTCCATTGTATCAAAAAAACCCCAAACTTTTCAATAAGATGTCATCATTAATTCTTCAATAATAGGCATTCTAAATCCCAGAACTGACACAGTAAGAATATCACAACAGACAGCATCACTTTGTACAAAACTGGAAGAAATCTAAACTAATAAGATGAAACAGAATATACAACTTGTAAGTTGTACAGAATTACTGTGATTGCTAGGCTTAAAATAACAGACTTGGAGAAGAGAAGAGTGTATCAAATAATTGGCATCTCCAAGTACAGCAGTCATAAAAATATGGAAAAAGATTAAACTAATCTTTTAAACCTATAAGCATTTTTGAAACTAAACCACACACTTTTGCATTTTCTTTTAGCAGTTGCTGGTTTCCAATGTCACTGGCCAGAAACCTACAGGTTATAACATTTAGTCTCTGAATTTATATTCCTGTATTTGAATATGTTTTAAAAATAAATTATTTTCAGGAGTTGTACTCTTGCTTAAAGTAGAGATGGGTTTCTCAAGAGATCACTTTCAGTTTGTAATTGTACTTACCTATTATTCAGCAAAAATAAAAAAGTATCTGTTTCTTTTATCAACATGCTACGCTAGGTATGTAATCACTCCAGTTGAATTACTAATTTTAAAAGGTTTGGTTGAGAGTAAAATACTAAACACAGAGCAACGATGTTAAGATTATTTGTTTACCTTCTACATTACATTCAATCCTATCTCCTGACAACTTTTGAGTAGTGAGGTTATTCACAGTCCCTGAGACCTTAAGAGAATACTTATGACTAAGTGTTGCTAAAGCATCTGTAAGGCATTGAACTTACGTCAGAAGTCCAGTTTCATGGCCCTTAGTTCCTACTGAACTGCTCAAATTGATAACTAAACGTAAGACCTCCTTCCGCAGAAGTATCCTGCATACTGGTGTGTCATCTGGGATTGACTTTACTCCTGGAAAAACAAATAAAACAGTGTGCATTTAAACAGAATTGTCTTTGACTGAGCTAGCCTGGTACAATAAGTCTGTTTACACATTCCATACACACATGAACACACATATTTATGTATGTATTCTGAGCTATCAAAAATATTTCTATTGAAATTAGAACTTAGAACACCACTATTTTCAGGACTTTAAACAGTTAACCTTTTCAAAAGTATTTCTACCATTTAAAAGAAAAATTTGCAAGATAAAGTTAGTGATATTGTTACCACTAAAGCATGTTGCAAACTGGATGAACTTCTATCAGATGGGGGGAATTAAAAAACCAACTACTTCGTAAGAAACCATCATAATTCAAAATATAATACACAAGTATATAATAAAGTCTTTCTTTACAGTAATTCAGTAATTCTTAGACCTTTTTTTTTAATTAACATCTGTAGGAAAAAAGGACAATTTGCTTGTAATGTCAGGTATTGAATAATCTGCAGAAATGCTGTATAGCAGAGGGAGAACAGTTTAAAACTATATTCTCCCACCTGGAGATGGATGATGTTTTTATTCAGATTTGTTTGTTTTTTGTCTAATAAAGAGCACTAATTTGTTGCAGTGTACATAAATGAAATATAATTTTTTCACAATGCCTAAAGTATGCTTTATTAATGATAGTCTCTAATAATCATAAGGCTTTCAGACTCACCTAATACAAGCTCTGTACTCTTGGTGCTGCTGGCTGAACCATGGGATACTGCATCACTACAGCCTGAAATTCCAGAAAATTTGGAGGAATGCACATCTAAGTGATTGTGAATGGTCTGCCCACACCAGTCAGTATATGGAATGTCTGAAAAATCTGACATAAACAAGATGTACCTTTGTTATTCACATTTTTCCTCAATTTGCATGCTTTCATTATTTTTCAACAACTGCAAACATGCCAGATGCACTAAGTACTATGCATAAAATCAGCTCAGAACTAAATGGTGGACTGGGGACAAATTATATTCAAACTCTTCCAAATTTGATTTAAAAAAAAAAAAATCTTAAAATACATTAGTGGAGTCTTTTCCAGACACTGATGGAAGCCTAAGAAGCCATCACACATAGTGCTGATATAGTTACTGATATATCCATTTTATGCTCCTTTTTATGTAACACAATAGAGATGCTCTTGCATGTTCACACAACTGTCACAGGTGTTTGCAGGAAGGGCTCTGGCAAGAGCCAGGCTCTGCTGCACCTGTAATTATAGCTGGGATATTATTTGCCACTTTTTCCGGCTACTAACTCAACCTCCAGCTCAGCTCTCTGAGCCATTCCTCACATTTGTGCATCACTCCCTTTGCCAACATTGCTACTAATAAGTGTCTAACAGTATTGTAAAACAGTGAGCGCTCCTACTAAAGCATCCACTACTGGATTATCTTTCCATCACAGGAATTGACAAAAGGCATGTAACTGAAAACTCTGCAGAGAAGGTTAGAAAAAATAACTCCAAATCTCTTCTGAATCTCAAAGTATGAGAAAAGATTAAATCCCAGAAATTACAGCTCAGTTTCAACACACTCTACAGATTTCCTTGTATTTTATGGCACAGACTTGATTTGATGTCAGACTTTTCATTAGTTGAACAGCAAATGTCAGTTTTCAGAACACACATTTTAAGTACTAAATAAGGTTTCAAATTTTTTATTTTGACATGCTGTTAGAAATACTAAAGAAACATGCAGACACCTACTCCTACTAACACTAAAGAGTGGAAAGCTGGAAGTGACCATAGCAATACCACTGGTTGCACAATGAGCTTATTAGAGAAATATTTTGAAGGTCAATAGTCAGTTAAACAAAAACCCTGTCAGATTACTTGAGCAAAAGCCAGTATGTTCTCTCAGTTTTATCACACTTCTCCACAAGGAATACTAACCTGTACGATTATAGGAAGAGCTCACTTTGGTGTTAGGCTGATAACCCAGAATCTGAACGCAGACACAGTAAAGACAGTTCTCATCTGTGTGCTCCTGGAGCCCTGTGTCCTCTGTACCTTCTAAGAACTGACAGGCATCTGAACGGCTGGTATTCATTATTTCTGTGAGACTGATCTGCTGGCGGAGCATCTGAAAAGGGCTTTTGACAACATCACTTGCACCTGATGGAAGACCTGTAAATAAGATTCAGTTATCAAAAAACCCCCATAAAACCAAGCAACCAACACTAATTCTTTCAATTAATTTCCACTTTCAAACTTATAAGGCTGGGGATGCAGTGCACGTGAAGACCTATAGAGTTGTTTTCTGGAGTGGTTAAGCTCCTAAGATTGTTAGCATTTGAGAAAGAGACAAAGTTTTAGTTCTAAATTATTACACATAACAAAACATTGCAAAAGACAGAATTCAACCTATAAGTACACACACTGTAAGAAGGTAAGCGGTAAATCCTGACATGGTATCAACATTACTAATACCCACATAACACCAATACATTACTAATTTTCATGTGTCAAATGAGATTAATACAACGATATACCAGATGTTGAAATTACACATGCACCAATGCAAAAATAAACACAATTTAAAAAACTGTAACTTAGTGACCGTGACAGGAAGAAACTAGACTCAGCAATGCAGAAACAAGCAGAAGACACTTTAGTGACATGCTCTTCCCTGGGTGGAAAAAACAAACAAATAGTTTTGAAGAAGAGTTACTTTACACTGAAACTTAGCAAACTACAGAGACACACTACCAGTAAAATCAACTTTGTGTATCATATTAAAGGGGAAAAAAACCCAAAAATGTAGGACAACAGCTATCCCAATAAACTATTAAAAAACAGTGTCAAGCCTTCTTTTTTTCAGTTGCCAAAACACATACTAAGACCCTACAGATTTCTCACTTCTCTAGAGGTACATTCCAGAGCAAGCCAGGCATTAGAACACTTGCAATTCTCTCGTCCCATAATCTTCACTGAACAATTGTCATGGACACATCACAGAAAGACAATTTACTTTCTGAAATACACATCTAATACCGTAAGTTCTTATAGATGATCTTGTTATCAAAAGGAAATAGTTCAATATATGGGATTCATATTTTTCTAAGCTTAAAAGCTTAAATTTTGTTACTTTCTATAATACAACATCACTACCAGACTTTGAGCAGCATTAGCTCACATTATCAGAGATATGCAGGTTTTCCTCCATTATTTTAGAGTAGGGCCAAACTTTGAAGCAACACATTAGCTCAAACTAAAAAAAGGCAGGGAATTAATGGTCTACTATCCTGATTCCAGAACATAGTCCTCAAAGCTTAATAGCTAAAATGATGTTTTCTGTAAAGAAAAATTAACAAATAAATCAACAACCCACCCAATATACCAATAAACAACAGAAAGCTACAGGAGAGAAATAAAACCAGTACCTCCTGCATCAGATGTAAAGACCCTAGATCCATGCTCATCAAATGGAGGTGTAGTTTTCTTCTGGAAATATGGGGTTTCCTTTACCTGCAATACCCAAGTGAAAATTAAAATTAACAGAGGTGATAATCAAACACAAGAAAAAACCCCTATTTTCCAAATGAGGAAATTAAATCTTGCTTTTCTTTTACTTCAAGAAAAATGCATCATTCGAGGAAGAAATTAGGAATGAGCTCCTGAGTACAAAAGAAAAGCCAAATGAGAAAAATGTACATCTGTGAATGAACATTTATTGACAAAAGCTCATGAAGAGTTAGCAAATAGTGATGACAGGCTGTAAGAAAACCAGTGACCCACAGTGGCCATTCATAATCTGTCCATGATCATGCTACACCACTGGAGATCTTGGGAATGAAGTACAAAAGCAACCAGGACATCTAAAATGCTGCCTGTAGGATGTAGAGCTGAGCCACATCTCAGCTACAAAGAGAGCTGAGAGAGATGAAATGCAGTAACAAATATGCCACAAAGACTTGAAGGAGAAAGAAAAAGTAGTCATTTCACAAAGGAAAAACAGAAGCAGATACATGATTTAACATGATTTTGCTCTATGCTTAGCAATTTTTTGAGATTAGTAGGAAGTTTATTTGGATTTGAAAGGCAAAGATTAGGTAAAATAAAGATAAAGAAGATCACTTTTACCTTTGACACAGACCATGTCCTGGTTTTGATAATTAAGTAACAGAATATTAAACCCTCTGATACGTAAGTTTGTTACATAGGAATGCGTTTCTACCAAGTAGAAAGAGGAAGGGATTTTCTGAGACACGAAAATAATCTGTTCTAACCTAAATATATGTATTTTCAAAGTTAAGACAATATAATTTAATACTATAATGATATATATAAAAAGAATCTATTATTTAATACAGAGCACGGTAGCAGGGCGTTAACTGTGTGATTAAACACATAATTTATAGGTGGCTGATGAACAAGTCAATTATTGGTTGGCTAAAGCAGAATTAACAAATGTGCACAGACTATGCTAATTTTAGTATAAAAGCCAGATGTCAACTAAAAATCTTATGACAGCAAATTTGTCAGCAAAACCACTGTTTAACACTACTCTAACACCATAACCACTGTTTAACATTCCTCTAACAGTTTTTGCCATTATTTGCCTTAACACAAAGCAGCCTCATAATCTTGTGTAAAAAAAGTCAAAAGAACAGTTAGGAAAGAAACTCTAGCCTTCCAAAATGTATCTCTTTAAAGTACCACATCCATTTTTCCTCGTTTCTCGAGATTTAATCTACTCTGATGAAAAGGCAACAGCTGACTGCCTTTCAGTACGAAAATGCAAATGAACCAAATCAGTTAATACATACATACCTGAAATATTTCATTGATATCCACTGGGAGAGCAAGGCCAATGTAATCATCAGAGCTACCATAAGTAGCGTTAGAAACCATGGAGCGAACAGAAGAGGAACGTTGAAGTGTGTTTTGGTTAATAGGACTCAATAAATCTTCTTTATCTAACGAAGCGTAACTTAAAGCTTTCATGAACCTGTAACATTGAAAAAAATAAATCACATTTGCAGTTACTCTCTCATTCTGGCACATTAAAAGTAAAAAGGACTGCTGACACAAAGACCATCCCCATCCTCCCATTGCAGGTCTCAGAGCTTGTTAGGACAAATTACAGCTATAGGTTCATTGCTTTTTCTGCCTCATATTCTCTTGCATGGTTTGGCAGTTCCTGGCAATTCCTTTATAATTCTCGGTACAGGAACTCCTGCCCATCCTGCAAAACCATGCATTTTCTTCAGCATTCTAGCTTTGAATATTTACAGCCAGTAAAGATTTGGGTTTCTAAACACTTAAGTAGCTAATTTTAAAATGTACCTATGCACTGAACGTGTATTTCCTGGATATTCACAAACTCTGAGCTGAGCAGGTACATCCCTGCAAAGGCACACCTTGAGCCTATCAGCGATACACATAAGGAACATTTTTTCTCCCATACTCCAAAGGAGCCACCCAGTAGGGTCACCCAAGCACAGAGGAAGTATTTGCTCAACATGAATGCACAAAGAACAAACTTAAACCTGCACAGTGAGTGGAGCTGACTTGAAAAATAGCTTGAAGAACAAAGAAAGAAACAGAATAGGAAAATCAGACAGGAGAGAAGAGGCTGGAGAACAAGACCTTACTGCTGACCAGAGCCCTGATGACAGAAATTTCACATATGACCATCTGCCATTTTCGTTCTCAACAAACAGAAAAACCTAAAAATGTTTTCTGATAACCAATCTATGTAGATGGCCTATATGCATTGGATTAAAGCTTCCTAATAAAGGCACACCTCAGGAACAGTGAATTTTTATTGCAAATTATGACTTATTGGGGGTAAAGTGAACACTGGATTTTTTGACTTTTTGCCTTGGAAGAAGTTTTCTATCCCTTTTTTATTTGGGCATAAAGTGTCCTCTTATCCCTACAGATGGGATTTATATTGAGATAAAATTAAATTATCAAAGTTTGATGGAAGAAATTATTATGTAATGGAAAGGCACAAAATACAGCTGAGAAGATATCAACAGTTTTCTTGTTGGTAATTCTGACCAATACTAGTGACAGTAGTGGACTCAGAAAAGAAGTCAAGCCATACTTAAAAAAAAACAGGGAAAAGGCCTCAGGTTGTGCCAGAGGAGGTTTAGATTGGATATCAAGAAAAACTTCTTCACTGAAAGGGTTGTCAAGCACTGGAACAGTCTGCCCAGGGAAGTAGTTGAGTCACCATCCCTGAAGACATTTAAAAATGTGTAGATGTGGCAGTTAAGGACATGGTTTAGTGGAGCATTTATGCGTGTTGTGTCAATAGCTGGACTCAATCTTAAGGATCTTTTCCAACCTAAATAATTGTGCAATCATGTAACTCAAAAAGTTATTAGCCGCATTAAATACTTAATAATAAAATATTCTACAATTATTCTCAAAATGAATTAAAGATAGCAGTTTTAATCCCAAACGTTTGTCCCTGCTTTTCCTAGAAAAACGAACAATACAGCATTAGTAGTGATAAACAGCACCAAGTTGTCATTAAAAAATGTCTGCAGGGGATAGCTGAAAGCCACTATCAGGATCCAAAATATGTGCATTAGCATTTCTGGTTGGTCTTTAAAGACAAAGGTGGGAAGTTTATCCTCACAAAATTTATGCAAAGAAAAGGGCTTTTTAACCTTCTGAAAAAAAAAAAAAAAAAACAACTAAAAACATCACAAAACTAAATCTATAACTGTTAGTTGCCACTAGCACACAAATCTGTCAATAAACCGTAAATAAAACTTTTCAGAAGACTGACAGAAAAACTGACCTGGCAGTTAAAAAGGACAGAATTTTTCTTTCTTGTTTATTTTTAAAAAGCAGCTAAGGACAGTTTTAGGTGGACCAGTAAACATACTCTGAATTTCTTTGTAAATATAATCTGAAATTCTAATGACACACCATAACCACCAAGAAAAACACATGTACTGGTTTCATTGCAGTCTTTCCAATCAAATTATAGTAGCAACTAACACAATCTGAATCTCTCTTTGAGTATGCATGTCTGCAATTATTTAACCTTCTCAGAGATAAAAGCACTCTAGACATTTCAGTTCGGTGTTAAGCAGGTCAGCTCAAATCCTTGACTCTATCCACTGTCACAAGAGAACATGAACAGCTAAGCACCAAGAATAGTCAGTATGACATTGCGTGCAGGATCAAAGTCCACTGCAGCAAGGCTGCTCTGCACATCAAGGGCATGACTGCAAGGAATGGTAAAACTTTACTTACAGCCATTACAGAACCTGTACTACCACTGAAATGACACCCACTCGTTCCAGCACTAGCACAGGATGCCAGTGACATAGCTAGGAATGGCACTTCAACTTCCAGGATAGTGCAGTGTAAATCATCCTTAATCTAACCAACATACTCAGTCTAGCTCTAACTTACTTGAACAAAGGCATCTTTCATGGCATCTTTCCAGAATGATGCGAAAATATCAACAAAATGGATGTTTCTTTTATTCAGGACATAGACACTCAACTGGATATGAGGAGGGCAGCTCAAGGACTGAGCATTTGCCTTTTCCACAGTAAGCAGATGACTCATGTACTGGTAGCATCTCCCCCTTCTCTCATTTGAGAAAAGTTAAAGAACAGAGATAAAAAGTGCCTTTTCCATCGCAACAGTAATGTGAAAATCCAATGCTAAAAGATGATGTGAAGTAAAAATTTAGTACAAGAGCTTTTAAGGGAAGGTTATTAAGCAGTGACTGTTGCAGCTGGGAACAGTGTCAATGTCAAGAGCTAGACGTCTTATGTAACTATCTAATTAGTCTTCAGAACATCTAATATTGCTCAAAAATAAAGAGATGACACTGCCATCTAAAAATAAATGCTATGAGTAAAATCTTTGATCTGCTGTAGCTAAGAAGCCAAACTGACATTCCTATCAGTGGTACCAGTATCTCATCACTGGCCTCAGTGCTGCAGTGAAAACAAATATAGCATATTGGCAGGAGGCCCTGTCCTAAAACCTCCCCAAGTGACATCGAGAAAATTCTCTTTTGAAATGTACCTCTGACTTCACGGGCAATTCGGTGTGTTTGCAACTTTAATAATGTTAGCAGTGGAACTGCGTTTTTTATACTCTAACAGTTAAAACAGGAAGAAAATGCAATAAAAGGAAACCTTTTCCTTTGTCACCAACAGCATTATAAAATGTTAAGCACAGCTATGAAAGCTGGGCTTCTCTGACAGCACTTACAAAGTGGAGAATTATCCTTCTGTTATTCACTTAATATCAGTACTGCTTTCAGTGAAGCTATGAATCACCTTGCAACAACTGTCCCTTTAAGGTGCAGATTAAAAAAATATTAGGAAGACACTGAAGTTGTGCTTACAGCACTGAAGTGAGAAGAAATGAGCACAGAATAATTTCCTACCGGCTTGGCGTTAGTCGAGAATCCAGGCTGCCAGACTTCATGGTGATAGTGTCAGTGAATAGCACATCCTTTGCTGGAGATGCCAGAGCTTCTGAGTGAGACAGTGAAGGATGCATCCTCTGCTGCTGCAGGCGCTTTAGTGTAGCATAGCCAAACGCATCTCGAGAACTCGTGTAGCTGAAGTTATAGTCTGCAAGACTTTTTATTGTAGCAAGAGAAGGAGCTTTAAGAGACTGGGCTCTTCTGGGAAGGGTATGAGAAGACCCTGGTGGAACCAGGGATACAGAGTTGGATTTTGAGAGAGGGAGGTGGTTAGACTGTGGTGTTGAACAGTGACTTGGTTTAACTGTCTTTGTGCTTACGACAGTACTCAAACTCCCACAGTCAGTATCTACATTTGCAGTGTCCACACCTACAGTCTCCCTTGAAGGGCTAGAGCTCATTGAACTTATGCCACTTGTTGTGGTATCTGTATTAAAACTTAAGCTACGACTCTTGAAATGTGTTTGTGTAGTACCATCTCCAATTAGCCTTTCTTTGCTTGTGTTTTCCCGATGAATTTCATTTCCAAGACCTTTTGGCAGCTTTAGATCATTTTCTCCGATAGTCTGAGTACAATCAGTATCTTCCACATGTTTACTTCCAACAAAAGAAGTTTCTAATCGTAAAGTCTGGATTTTTGGAACTCTGAAAACAGGGTTCAATTCTTCCCCAGCAGGAAAGTCTATGCTACCACTAGGTTCTGTTACTGTACGATTTCGCCTCAGGCCTGATTTACTGTCAGATGATGTCAGCTTTCCTCCTTTTGGATCACTGCTACTTCTGTGTTTTTTATTAGGTAGAGTAAGAGAGTTTAAAATGCGATTTTTCACAAGTCTACTAGAAGAAAAAAAAGGAAAGGGACTACGGTCTTTGTCCTTGGAAGGTCCAGGTCTGTCATAAAATATTTGTTCTGCATCTTCAGTAATATCTAGGAAGAAAGTACTGGTGGAAGTACTACCAAAACGGTCATCCTCCATGATGAACATACCTGAAATTATATAAGACTTTGTTACAAAAATAGGCACTTCTTCCAAGTCTACAAACTATGTTGCAAAATAGGAAGCCATTCTAGAGAAGCCCAAGTGAGAGTCCACAATTTACTGGAACATTAATTCCTCTTTTTTTTTCTGCAGAACTCCATGCAAATTAGCTATTTTGAGGAGTAACTGACCTGAAGATTGCCCTGCTTCAAAAGAAAAGCCACACTGTCGTATTTCTACTAGGATCCAGCTACTAGGATTACCACCTCAGAAAGCCTATAATGATACCTAAATATGGTATATTTCTTAATTTGAATTCCAAGTATCCACAGAAAAAATAAAATGCATTAGGGACTTGAAATACACAATAATTTAAATACAGAAAAATTCTGGGGGTGTGTGTACACCCAGAGAACATAAACACTTATTCCTTTGAGGACAACCAAGTGTATCTTTATACCTAAGCATGGTGGTTTCTGTAGCATGTTACAGCAAACTGCCACGACTCAACATAAAAATAAGTAACTTACCCTCATGTGAAAATTTTTCTTCTACACCAAGTGTGAAACTAAGACACTGTTTTACTCCCTCTGACTTGTCTGCATCTCTCTGAATGGACATAATTGTCCTATTGCTTGCACTGTTTTACAGCAAGACCACCTTTACACCATTGGTCGGCACCTCATTCTACCAGACCGTTGATAACAATGCCAAAATGCTGTTTGTGGTGGGTTGGGCTCTTCGCAGGTATTTTTTGTTGGCTTGATAATTTTTCTCCTGTTTTCTTGTTTTGGTGTTCTGGTTACTTACTTGATGGAGCAGATTCACTTTCACTGTTGTGCCTTGAACTGGTAGACTCAGAGTTCAAGCTAAGAGTGCTTGGTATAGAAGAAAGTTCATTGCAGAGCTGCTCCATGTCATCAGGAACCACCGGCCAAGGCTGTCTACGACTGTGTCTCACTGCATCCCAGTTGTGATGCTTCAAAATGTCACATCCTTGTTTAGTTTTGGCTATTAGACCAAGCACGTAGACACAGGTTCTGTATTTAATGTATATATAGAAAAAAGAGCAACAATAATAGCACCTAATTTAACTAAACTTACTTGACATTTGAAAGGAAGCAACTTCAAAGCAATTCAGGAGAAACTTCACAAAACTGACAAACAGTAAACTGTTCATTTTAATTTGCAAATCAATGTAAGCTCAGGAAATTCATTAATATATCTGAGAACAAGATACTAGTAAAAAAATAAAAATTATCACAAGAGCCTGGTTACATAAAGTAGAAAAGTACATTATGAAAAAAAGGCCAAACATTTACGTAGTAGCAATATTCGACAACATACCATCTATTTATGCTTTTAAATAGTTAAAAATATTGAATAAAAAAGATGGAATAATAAATTCTCACAGAGATATAAACAGCCAAATATTTTGTTTTATGGAACAGGAGAAAAGTAGTATCAACCTTTGTTTTAGAGATTTGTTTACTGCATGTTTTTTCAGACTTCCTACACAATTCTGCAGTTGCACAGAACTAAGACATACTCAAACATTGGTGACTTTAATAGCTGGTTTCCAATAAAGTACAATCTGTACTCATGTAAATCAGGTAAAGCTATCTGAAAACTGATGGTAAGTACCATCTGAAAATTTTATGTATATATCAGACACATACCCTCTAACAGACAGAACCTCACAATGTTGAGCGAGTGCCATTATATCAGGAATTACATTCTCCTCTTGAAGCAAGTTAAGACCCCAATTCGATGATCCGATATTGCCCTAGAATGAAATTTGTCAAGTAAGTTTTGATCTCATATATGACCTGCAACACTATCAATGTAAAGCTTTGACAATTTTGTTTGTTGGTAGTAGAGTTTAAAGCCACATCTTCTCAAAGCAGTTGAAAGATCTGAGTACCGTGACATTTCCTAGCTGTGCTAATACAAAAAAGCACTCAGCACAACTTGTATAATACCTAAAGCTGCTCAAAGTTAGAACTACTATCTATTCCTCACTTTATAAGTTCTACTATAGCCTGCAGCATGATCTTGGTTTACTCATTTTACATTCCTCATACACAGGCATCTTGTTACATACCTACAGTATCTTCCACTATCAGTCCCCTTGGACAAATGTTCTAAAATTAACTTTGGGGAAGACAAGAAGCACATTTAGGAGTGTAGCTTGGATACACACCAACACTAGGTTTTTGCCTGTCCCAAGTACCAGGGCATCATGACCACATGGATCAACACTGGCAGCCAACTAACTTCCTTGCAGGAACATTAGGGACTACCACAACAACATTAAACTCAGACCACGGCAATTTTTAACTTGTAACTATCAATACCATACTAATGCTCATACGGCAATGTGTTATTCTTATTCGTTAAAAAGAAAAAAAAGACTACATTGATTATTAAAAACCTCAGAATGAAACAGTTGCAGTGAACCATCTTCAACTGCAAGCATTATGGAACAAAATGCTAACTTGAAAAAATCACACATTTTTGGAAAAAAAAACACCCTTATCTTTTATTTTTATGTAATTTTGCTTAGGTTTTTAAGAATCAGGAGATATAATGGAACTAAACAACTGCAAAACTCAGTAATAAATATATTACTTAGTAATAAATATATTACTAACCAAGGCCCACAGGGCTGCTTTCAGCTGCTTAATTCCTTCCCACTTATCCAGCATGGGAGAACGAACAGTGTAACTTAGATCTGTAACAATACTCTGAAGGAGAAAAACAGAAGAAGAAAAAACTAAGTTGAAAATTAATAGGAGACTCCAGCCAAACAAGTTCTCTTGCATTTATAGTAGAAGTTAAAGCAATAATTTAAATAATGCTCTCTAGGAAGACAGTGGTAATTCTGGAATAATACCCATAAATTAACAGCAGTGGTAATGCCAAAGAAAATTTTAATGAAATTATGGATTGCATGAAGTTATTTCAGATATTATAAGGATGATAGATTAGTCAAACTAACACACTGCAACACTTTCTCTTGAACTACTCAAAGTGCACTGTCAATTCATTAAATCATTTTACCAACCCACATCAAAAGTGAATTCAAGCGATTATGGCTTAGGGTTTGTTTTCTTAGATTTTCAAAATATTAGAAAGATTTTATTCCCTCATCTCCCAATTTCTGTATGCTCAAAAGGACAGGCATAGTTTTACCTCATATGTAACTGTTAATATACAATCCACAGAGACTAACAATTTTTCTATTTATGAATCTGCTCCCCATGCTAAGATTTTGCTAGCCATTTTAAGAAGAATGTTGCAAGGTATTTTGCTGATACTTCAGTGTGAGGAAAGAATTCTATGTGGGATTAGATGGCAAAGACTGTCTTCACAACTTAAGACTCATAATCTACTTGTTCTGCAATGCCTGTTTAAATGCCATCTCTTTTTAAACGTTTTTTCAAAAGGTTTATAACGATCTTTAAAATATTTCAAGTTATAAATGATTATGATCCTCACCTGAGACTCCAATAAATGGCAGCCTGTTTTATGGTGTACCAGTTGGCCATAAAGGTGAACTGGCAGGTAGACATGTGGTCGCTGTAATCTGGCAGAAAGAAAAACATACATAGGTTTCCCAGTACTTCAAATATTTTATTCTAAATAAATTACACTGCAATGTAATACAATAACTTATCCTTGATTTTTTCAAACAGAGAATTCTTTTGAGGAATTTAGAAAGGAACACACTGTTTCAATTGGAAGGACATACAACAATCATCTAATCCAACTGCTAGACCACTTCAGGGCTGACTAGAAGTTAAAGCCTTTTATTAAGGACTCTGTCCAAATGCTTTCTGAACACTGACAGACTTGGGGCATCAACCGTCTCTCCAGGATGCCTGCTCTTCTATGTGACCACTCACAACCCTTGTGTTAAGGAAATGCTTCTTATTATCCATTCTGAACCTCTCCTGCTCCAGCTCTGAACTATTCCCATGCATCCTGCCCCTGGACGCAGGGAGAAGAGCTCAGCACCTCCCTGTGCCCTTCCCCTCCTCCGGAAGCTGTGGAGAGCACTGAGGTCACACCTCAGCCTCCTTTTCTATAAAGCAGACAAGCCCAAAGACTTCAGCTGCTCCTCACAGGAGGTTCCAGCTCTGTTTCCCTCCTCAGGATGCACAGAAGGACCTTCCCATCCTTCTCCACCTGCAGGGCCCAGCAGGCCCCAGGTGAGGCCGCGCCGAGGCTGAGCCCAGCGGGACCGTCCCGTCCCTGGGCCGGCTGTGCCGTGCTCGGCGCTCTGGGAAGGGCTTTGTCCTTGGGGCTGCCCGGGCTCTGCTGACCCTCCCTGAGCCACCCCTCTCCCACTTTATCCCTGTGCCTGGTGTTTCTCCTTCCCAGGTGCAGAATGCAGCATTTGGACTTGACACATTTCACCCCATTTACATTCACTCAGTGCTCCAATCTACCTAGATCCCTCTGTGAAAGCCTCCTGTCCCTCTAAAGAATCCACAGCACCTCTCAGTCTGGATCATCAGCAAACCTGCTACTGGTGCACTCCCTCCAGCATTAATACAGAATTGACCCTGGAATGGAGCCCTGAGGAACACTACCCATGTCACCAGTCACCAACCAAGTGTCGCCCCATCCACTGCAACCCTTTGGGCTCAGTCCCTCAGCCAGTTCTTCCCCTACTACGCCATGAACCTGCTCATCCCACTGCTCAGAAACTTGTCCAGAAGGACGCTGTAAAGGACAGCATCAAGAATCTTAGCAAGATCCAGGAAAACAACATCTACCACCTTCCCTTCATCCTACTGGGTGACCTTACCATAGAAGGCTAACAACTTACTTAAAAAAAACTTTCCCTTTGTGAATTCATCCTAACTGTACCTGATGATTGCATTGTTTTTCAAATGCCTTTCAACAATAAGCAGTATAATCTTCTACATACTTTTTCCAGGAACTGAGGTTAGACTGACAGGTCTGTATCTCTCTGGGTCTTTCCTTACGTGCTTCTTGCAAACTGGAATAAACTGGCTAGATTCCAGCCAGGAGGGACTTCCCTAGACTCACAAGACTTTTGGCAGATGATAAGAGATGGGACCTGACACAACATCTGCTAGCACCTTTAGTACTGGTGGGCTAGTACTGATGAGGCTAGTCCCTCAGCCTGGTGGGAACCAGACACCATGACTGGTGAACATTTAGCTGATACAGATGGTCCCTTACAATGTTAGTGTCCACAAATGGAAAGCCACAGTATCCACATCTGTGGACCTCTGGCTCAGAGAACCAGGCAGCCCTAGGTCTATCAACATTGCTAAAGACTGAGGCAAAAACACCACACAAAATTTAAATTCATCTCTGTTTTTCTTCATCCCTGTTAGTCAGGTGACCATCTTCAGCAAGAATTGATGCAGTGTTTTCTTCAGACCTCCTCTTTCCTGTTGTGTGACAGAACACTGTTCAGCTTCAGTCCTCAATGAGCTTTGGCCTTTTGTGCCTTCTTTCTGCTTATGTTTTGTAGTCCTTCCTGTGAAGGGTGACCTTCTAGAGATCATTTAATTTCCTTTTCCTTTAGAGCTCCATGAGGAGTTCCCTGTTCAGCCAAGGTGGTATTCTGTCCCATTTGCTTGACTTACAACACCATGGGATTGCCTACTCCTTGCCTACTTCTAAAAGACAGCTCCTAAAAATGGACCAGCGCTTCTGGACTCCTGGGCCTCAAAAATGTACTCTGCTAAAGCAGCTCCCCAGGTTAGCTACCCTGAAGCTCTGAGAAGCAACTCTGCTGTGGTTTTCCTCATTACATTGAAAATTTTGAACTTAGCCATGCCATGATCACTGAGGCCTAGAGAACCTCCCCTCCATCACATCTCCCACAAGCCCTACATTCACAAACAGCAAGTTGAGGAGGGCATCTTTCCTAGTTGGCTCACTGAGTACCTCTCCTATAGACTTTCCCCTACTGAGAATTTCCAAGGCTGCTTGTCACTATTTGCATTCGATGCCTGGAAGTTGAAATCTTCCACAGGAAGCTCATAAGAACAAGAGCTACTGATCCAGAAGTTTCTCCTACTTGTCTGTAGAATGACTCATCAGCACAAACATCCTGGCTGAGCAATCAGTAGCAGACACCCACTACATCACTTCCTTTGTTTTCCATCCCCTTAATCCTCACCCAGAGGTTCTCAACCACATCACCACTAACTGTAAGGGCTGTAAAATCAAACCTCTTCCTTATATAGAGTGACACTTTTATCTGCCCATCCCTGCTGAAAAGTCTGTAGCCCTCCATTCCGGCACTCCAGTCATGGGACTCAATCCACCTAGTCTTAATAACATGAATTCTAAAAGCTCAAAAACTAATTATATAAAAAACTCTGAAATAAATTATATTAAAACTCTGGGAGCTAAGCAATGCATCCAGTTCATCCTGTGTGTTTCTTATACTGTGCCGATGTACTGCTCCAGGAGCATATTAAACTGAAATCCTGTTGCTAACCCTTTCCCTCACAGATTTCAGTTTACAGCTCTCCTAATCAGTCCTACCAGCTTGTGCCTCAGAATGCATTTTCCCAAATTTACCTTTGGTTGCTCCGACGAACATAGTTATCCCCATCAACAGGTTTGCGGTATGTTGTAAGTGCTTCATTAAGTTGTTCTTCAATCAATTCAACATATTTTAAGTTGTATTCCTGTACAAAAACAGAGGAGGGTTGACACAGTACATTTAGTGGTTTATGGTGTTATAGCATGAGACTTTATAAGGAAGAAATAATTGAGGAAGGTTCTTTAAGAAAGACTGAATTTTTCTATGATCTCAAGGTGGGGCTCAAGAAAATGAATGCACTTCACACAGTTTGCAAGTCAACAATTGATTTCATAATTATTTTAGGGAATTTATTAAAAAAAGGAAGAAAGAAATACGTCACATCTGACACACTCAATTTCCATGGATCATCATGCATTTCAGTACTCCTTGAGAAGTGACACTTTAACCACTAAAAAAGTTGCCAATGGGAATGAGACCAATGTCTTACAATCAATTACAAAACCAAAATAACATATGAAGAGTTTAATTCAAGTTATGACACTAATTAATTTTTCTTAATGGTCTTGCGTTCCCCTTTACATCCTAACAGCATCAGCCTGTCTTCATGAGCTCTAGGTTTAACTTTAATTACCAGAGGTAACAGGTATCTTGAAAAGCAGCATTACTTTGCACACTTCTCTAGACAACGACCTTCCACAGCAAACTATTTTAGAAGGTCATTACACTTCTGAAATATTTGCTGAAATACCAAAACTATATAAAGGTCTTGGTAAATCAAAATCACATATGTACAGAGAAGCTATGGAACTCTAAGTCTCTGTCAACATTTACCTGCAAAAACGTTGTATCACTTATGCAATAAATGTATTTGCACAAGCTTTATAGGTAAATTAAAATGCAACCATTTTTAAGAATCTCTGTTCTAAATCTGCATATTTCCACCATTCCTCCTAATATCCGGCAAATATTTTCTTCTTAGCATTACCTTTTGCCACTTTTCCATCTGTTTTGTTACATAACCTCTTTCATTTAGATAAGAAAACCCCTTTGGGATGGACAGAAATCTGTAAAAAAAAATAAAAATCAGACAGTTAACACTGTAATTTAAACAACTCCAGATTATGAATTTGTTTCCACAGTGTGAAGTCAAACAGCATATTCAACATTTACCTTAGGAGTAGAAGCAAACCCTTGTCTCCAAGATGAGAAAGAGCTGGTTTCATTTGGATAAGGGCATGAAGATTGGCCTAAAATAATTAAGAACACATAAAGAGTATTTGAGCACAATTATAATTCTGAAAATGATCTGCAATAATTACAACACTCTGCCTGCAATGAAACAGCAAGTTTTTCACGAGTATCAAATACTAACTTAACCCTAGTATGATTAATTTTAGGTATCTTTTGTCATTAAATATAAATTATTTCGCAAGAAGTATAATGAATAAAATAAGTTGCATTTCATATTTAAATACAGGCATAATCCAGAAATCTATGTTTTATTGTAAGTAATATGCAGTAGTTTAACCAAAGTGGTCTTATAAGCGATTTTAAGTCCATCAATGACAATTCAGAAAGGAAACCATCAGTACCTTCTTGCCTATTTGTACTTTGCTACTAGGAAAGGGGGTGGGGAAGAGCTTAAGAGCAGCATACAAAAAAGAGGTTAAAAAGAGAAGGGATGCTCACCTTGTCTTCACACGCCTCATCTAGAATATCAAGTGCCTCAGAAGAAATAGTTTTATTTTTATCATGTAACTGGGTCACCAGTAACTCAATCCCCCAGTTGCTGAAGAACTCTACATTAGCTCTCAGCAATACTCTTAAGTGTTTTGTTGCATACAACCTGCAGCTCTGTAAAGTAAGGAAAATGTTTTCTTGAATGGAAGAAAAATAATTAACAAGGTTCAAGATTTATAACTTCTAAAAATACCTTTCAATTACTGCATTTTGCAGCAAGCAACTGGGGTGCATACCTTATCTATTAAAATTACAGTTCATTAGAGAGCTATTTATATTTTAGCAAACAGGAAAACTGAATCTAAGATCACAAGTAAATTGGTCATCATAAGTGTCCAATCCTATATCTTTTATTATTGTATTATTATGTCTTTTGAGGAAAATTTAGAAGCAATTAAAAAAATTATATTCAGTAGGGAGGCTTCATCTTTCAATGAATCATTCCTTCAACCTCAAGTATCTTCATTACTTTCAGAATCCACTCTATCCATAAGAATCATATTTTTGACAGTGTCAGAGAATATTCTCAATGTATGTCCTCCTCTTCCAAAATACAGTGAGACATTTAAAGCTAGTACTACATTTTTCAATCTTGTATCTATTCTAAAACACCGTTTGTCAGTTCAGAGAACAGAAACTCCATTTGAAGTAATGAACATTCTTTCCTAGCTGCATTTCAAATTCCTGTCATCTATCTCTCTGACATCAGTGATTGCTTGTCTAACGTTACCTCAAAAGTTGTTTCCTCTCCCAAATCCACGTAATTACATTTTTTATCCTCTTCCACCTTCTTTGATTCAGAAGAACACATCCCAATGCCTACTTTTGAACCAGCCCCTCATTCCAGCAGCTATAGCATCTACTTTGTTCCAACACAGACTAACCTCAATCATTATCAGAATAGTGTCTACTACAAGGCTAACATGCTTACTGCTGCTAGAAATACAGATTTCTGTTTGTGATAGCAATGTCTTCACAATTTACTTAAGGTGCCACTGACCTAAACAATCACATTACACTTAATTATACATATCAAGACTTTAGACCCCACCCAAGGTGAGAGAAAATTCTATTTGAAGGACTTAATTTCTTGAGCAAAAATACAATAACAGGGTATGGAGTTCACAACATATTTAAAAGCTACACTTGTAGGAGGTTCATTTCTCTGAATACAAAATTAAGAACCCTTTTCATATATAACAGCTTTAAAATTAAGTCATACACCTTGAATAATAAAATAAATGTGTAGAGGGCAGTAACAAAGGAATATAAGTTGAACTGAACTTACATCAGTAGCTGCTGTCAGGATTTTAGAAAGGATGACTCTTGCCAATCCATCTCTGCTATAATCCAGACTAGAAACAGTCAGTTTTAACAAGTGATCTTGGTTCTTCAAAGAACAAAGATTAAGAAGACTGGAAGGGGAGGAGGAAGGAAACAAAATTAGTATTTGAACCCATTTGAATCATCAATAACTTAAACTTAAGTACTCTGAATTATACTTTTATTACTTTAAATGCAATATACAGAGTATGTTCTTGTAAGAAACTGAGTAACTTTAAATTGTTACAACTATAAAGTCAAACAGGGATGAAATAATGCACTGAACTGCAAGGGGAAAACCTTAAACCAACATCTTTTATAATTGTCCTGTAAAAATTTTGTCAGCAAAATTAGCGATAATCAGTACCAAAACAAATGCTCATGAAGCTCTGTGAACAATTCTTCATTTTAAAACATTGTGTATAAAGGTTGACATTAAGTTAGTCCTATTAACTGTCTAGATTTTACTGTACATTACGTCTTCTAAAGCCAGTAAAAAGCTTGCTATCTAAAAATCAATAAAATCAACAATAAAAGATAAAAAGGAGTACATTAAAACACTTGCATTTTAACTTCAAGTTTTTTATATGTTGATAAACTAGTACTAGTCACCAGCCAATTTATTCCCAAAGGAACCTATGTTTGAACAAAATTTTGAGCTGCCGAACTCCACTCAAATATATGGGACTGAAGTTTTAAGTGCAACACACATTAACATTTCACAAATACTATGGTACTTTCCATTTTTTTCATGGTTTGTGTGTTTTTAGTTTTGTTTGTTTTTCTATTTCTCCATGCTGCATTTTTTAGTACCCTATAATGCTTCCTGATACTCATCTCTGTCACACAGGAGTGGATAGGAAAAAGTCAACTGTCTGTCACCTCTGTCTGCTTAGTAAAGACAGACTAGAAGATCTTAGAAAAAAAAATGGGGATCTCTACTTGTAACTACACCAAAATAACTTTAAAAGATTTCAGCTTTTTAGATGGTGGGCCTCACACTGTTTAGAATTTGCATAACTACTACACTGCAAGTACAACTCAAAGCAAATAAAAGCACTCACCACTGAAAAACATTACATTTTTCAAGCATTTTCACTCCATGAGGGTGACAAGATAAAGTACCAAAAAACAGAAAGTAGTGCTGGCTAAGGGTATTTAGTAACCCATTATTCTGAAGACTACGTTCAGGTTTCATGCCTGATGAAGAGTTCAGCCAAAGTACAATATCTTTAACCAATTCCTCCAGGTAACCTTGTCCATCCTAGCAAAATAAAGAGGAATAGCATTTGTTAGAAAAAGAAATGTGTTTCTTCTTTACTGAAACTCACTACTTTAAATTTCTTAAAATGTACAAACACAATACAGACACAAAACAGAAATACAGACTGGAAAACAATTCAGACTAAAGAATAAGTTTCAAGGCAAATAAAAGGAGCTAGCACGGAGACATCTTACGATTAATTCTCTCCAGGAAAAGGACAAAGTATTATTCAATGACATTTTCCTCTGACCTGAGGCATAAAAGTCTTTAGCACAAAAGAAGGAGCTCAAAAAGGAAGGTTATAGACAGCATGAATAATAAAAAAAATTCCTTCAAACTCTAAATTGCATTTAACAAAGCTGTATTTAATAAAACTTCTACATAAACATGGTCATCTTCCTCAACATTTCACAATGTATTTCTTAATTACACTGATGATTTTAGATTTAACACGAAAAATCTCAGAAGTATTTAGAAAAAACTAAGGTTTTTCCAGGTGGCATTCAACAAGACGACTCATTCTACTTCCAGTCTTATAGCTGAAAATTTCTTACCTCCTCTGATTCAAGAAGAAATTCAGTAAATTGACAACCCACAACAGTGAGCTGCTTCGCCTTGGCATAGTCCAGATCCAGGTTAGCATAGAGTTTACTGCTAGGCTTGTAAAAATAAAGCAATCTCCTTACAAACCTGTAGAAAGTAAAACAGAATTGGCTATTTTTCAGTATGATAAGGACAGTCTCACAACACAAAATTATGATAGAAAAAATGAGTTATACTTGGTTTCTTGGCAGTAAGTCTTAAAAATTTAATCAAAAGAGTAGCAGGTAACAGTAGTGACTATCCAGACACAATTTCAGAGATGCTGCCATACTGTGCATTACAAGGGGTTTTCTATACCATGGCCTACTATAAGCAAAGGAACTTAAAATCTCTGTGCTCTCAGAAGCTACATCTTCCTTCTCATTCTCATAATTTATTCTGCTGTAATTTATCCTGTGGCAAGTTTCAAAGACAGTATTATCTAGACTACCAAACAGCTTAAAAAATAAACTTGTGACCTGAGCTTTCTTCAGCTAATATAGTTACTGCTTCTGGGAAAAACACATCTTCATGTTCTGACAGGAAAAAGTCTCATTTATTCAGCAACCCTATTTCCAAATACCTCACTTAACCATTTCTGAAGCATAACACACTGATTGCTAACACACTCTCAGACTTTTTAAAATCACAGTAAGCAATGTAGCTTGAGTTTTGCACCACAAGAATAAGTCTTCAGCAAAGATCCTCCTTTCACAAATTCTTCAAAATATAAACACACATTTGTGCTTTAAAATAACACAAAATATTCCATCAGAAGGCAGATATGTCAGGTATTAAGAAAACTTAATTACAGAACTGCACTTGTACTTGAAAAAGCCAGTGTAATCCACTACACCTAACTCCAAACACAGGACCAATTACAAACAAAACCTGAAGACTTAATTAAGTTTTGTGAAATAAATGTATTTTATCCTGGGTTACTAGCAATAATATATACTGACACACACATTTATACACATATGTATACACTATGTGTGTATTTAAGCATGTGTGTTTATCAACATGTATGCACTCAGTTTTGGGGCCCCTCACTTCAGCAAGGACATTGAGGTGCTGGGCATGTCCAAAGAAGGGCAACAGAACTGGGGAAGGCTCTGGAGCACAAGTCCTGTGAGGAGCAGCTGAGGGAGCTGGGACTGTTTAGCCTGGAGAAGAGGAGACAGGGGAGACCTCAGTGTTCTTTACAACTCTGTGACAGGAGGCTGTACCCAGGCAGAGGTGGTCTCTCCTCCCAGGTTACAAGTGACAGAATGAGAGAAAAAGGCCTTTGGCTGCCCCAATGAAGTTTTGATTGGATATTAGGAAAAATTTCTGGACTAAATGGGAGGTCAGTCATTTGAACTGCCCAGGAAATTGCTGGAGAGGGATTGAAAGGACACATAGACATGGAACTTGGAAACACACTTTAGCAGTGAAAAATTGGACTCAATGATCTTTGAGATCTTTTTCATGATTCTGTGATCCTGTATTTATATATGTCTATGGAATGAAGGAATCTTTAAAAAAAATACTGGAATTTCATTTTTACTGTAAGACCATCACAACAACACTAACATTAAAAAGATCAGTTTATAGAAGGAAAAATAAATGGAATTTACACTTGAAAAACAAAGCAGTAGAATTTTTTTTTATCATCAGCAGTGAAACTAAAGAGCTTTGGGGCTTACTTACTTGTAATTAAACAGGAGCAACAGCATTTTTAAGCCATTAAGCTCCCAACTCTGCAGAAATTATCAAAGACCTACAGAAGCTTCACACCAATTCAATTCTAGATTTTCCCAATTTATTCAGAGTTAAATCACTGAGACACTGAACAATGCCTGAGTGCAGCACAAAACCATGCAACAGGAACACGGTCCCACATAGGTAGATTGAGGAGTGTGTGTTGGTATCACAGTCAGAACTGCAGACACTGCTTTAGAGAACCAATGTAAACCACCACATTTGGAAAATAATCCTTTACCCTAAAGAACAGACTGGCAAGTAACATTTCAGGAAACCCAGAAAAAAATACAAACATAAAATTAAGTCATGGTTATAATAACAATGCTGCTTATGCTGTAAATATGTCATCAAAGTACCTGACTATTTTTTTAGTAAAAATTTAAAGCAGAGCCATAAGAGCCTTTCAGCATATATTCTATCTTTTGGGTTTTTCCCCAGTTCAGGAAGCAGCTTTTCATGCTCACAAGTACTGACCTATTCTTCAAAATAATGCAATCTATTTCTGAAACACATGCTAAAAGGCACATCCAAGAACTAATTAGTAACACTATGACCACACAGGCACAGAAGTAATAAACATGTCTTACTGACAACAGACATGAAAGGAACCAGAGCTGTACTGGAGGCTTTTTGTTTGTTTGGTTGGCTTTTTTTCCAAATTACACATACTTCTTCTGCCATTAACAGCAGCTAGAAATAATTTCCTTTTGGTTATTGATGAAAGCTGTAGTGAAAACCTGTACAACTATGGACTTAACTTTGTAAAAATTTTCCAAGCTCTAACATAAACCACCTCTGACTGGTATATCTAGCAGTAACATTTCTAAGGTTTAAAATTAAATTTAGTATTTGCAAAGGTAGTATGATTCCAAAGGGACTAAATATATAAAGTACCTGCGCATAGAAAAGAAGCTTAAACACCTGTTTATTTAAAGCAAATACTGCAACTTAATTATCCCAATTTACACCTTAACTTCTTATCTAAAGATTAGGTTTTAGAAACGTGATACATCTAGGGAATATTTTATTGCAGTACTAAAAACTGATTTTCCAAATTTCTTTCTTAAAAGGAAGTCTACATAATTTTTACATACCTGTGCAACTGTTCATCTTTGTAGTTCCTTAGATTTATATTTGGCCACTAGAAAAAACAGCAAATATAGCATTATATGAAACTTGTACATCAGTCCTTGATTAGTCAGTAAAATTTACTTATTTCTATCAGTTGTATTTACTTAATAATTAGAAAGTTTTCTTGCACCTAATGTTACATCTTTAAAAAGACATGATTTTATTGAAAAGCCCACACTGTCTGCTTCAAGAATTGTTCAATTTTTTTCTACAGAAGGACAGGGAATGTTGATCACATGCTATATGTACAAGACCACAGTGTGAATGAAACAAAAAAAAAAACTACGAGAAGCTGATGAAACATAAACAATTTTGCTTAGTTTCTTTTCTGCAAATAACAAAAAAATTGATATGAATAACAGGGAAATAATTTTTGGCTGCTGTTTTGAATATTCATCAGATTTGGCTTAAAAGTAATCATTATTCTGTTACAGATCACTTAAATGCTGCTTATTAAAATGGTATTTAAACTCCCATGTTGATACTTTCTAAGATATATTAAGAAGGACCACATGAGAAATAATATTCTCTTTAGGACCTATTCTTTCTTCCCATTAGATTTTCCTCTGTTTTTAAAGCCATCTGTTGTCTCTATGGTTTCAGATTTCTTTCTGTTGCTACTAATGAGTATCTTCTTGTCAGGAATGGCAAAAAAAGTGAATCAAACATTCTTCTTTCCTATCTATGTGACACTCTTCTACATTTCCAGTTGGTGTTCCAGTATTAAGACACACACGGCACTAGTTAATGATTAGTAAAATTGACTACAGAAAGTAACAGTGCCAGATACAGATGAGGCTTACACTTTTGCTGCTCTTTTAGCAGCTTAGACAGCAAGCTGAGCAAGTGAAAAAGGCAGTAAGGCACCACCTGAGCTGCACACAATGTGGTGGTTAGAGAGCTGATGCTCCACAGATACAAGGCTGCAACAGACAAGGGGGAGGTGAGCAGCCAAATGAGGTAACAAATTTCAGACACCGGAATCTGGATCCTGCTCATTAGGGGACTAAAGACAACCACTCTGGTAATATTATCTCAGTTTATGCTGGTGTTACACAGGAACAGAAATGGTTAGAAGTAAGCCAGAAAACACACATACTTCTCATTCAGAAAGGAGTCCTCAGTTTTCAGACATTAGGAACTTTTTGACATGACACTAGAAAATACATTGCTAGGGGGGTTTGAGATGGCAGAGAAACTGGTTGTTTGACATAAATTTCAGTTTAAAAAAAACCCCAAAACACAGAGGTCAACTACATAAGGCTTCCACTGTTAAAATACTACACGGATTAACTAACAGTGAGATTCTGAAACAGTTTTCTGATAATATCTTTAAGAGGGAATCAAAGATAAAAATATCTACGACTAATAATAGTTATCTAGTAACCCAGTAAATCGTATTATGGTAGTAAAAAAGTCTGTAAACAGTGAAATCTGGTGGAGCAAAGCTACTGTCATATACATATTCAGGTTTTTATACCAGACAGATTCTTGCTCTTTCAACTTTATCGGTCCCTGAAAAAAAGGCACAGAAATATTTAGTTTCTTTTCTTTTTCTCAAAAAAACAACATAGTCTTGATTATGACTGTCACCAATACGCCTCTTTTGTACTTTCACCAGCTTTGTAACAACACAGTAAAGAAGACAGTAAGAGAATGCTACTCAGCTCAATGATGGCTTTGATGCACAGAATGACATTTTGGAACAATTTTGGTTTGAAGATTATATTAAGTATTTAGAAAGTTTTCTTAGTCAAGCAAAGTATATTTTCTGCTTACAAAAAGAGGTAGTATCTTAAAATCTGTGCATTAAATATATTTAAGACATATAAATATATTTAAAACAATGCCCATCACCCCATTAGTTATTTCCTTTATGATATAAAAAGAAATTAATTCTGTAATGAAATCAATGCTACAGAAGTTATTTGCATTAGTTCAAAACATTTAATGAAGTTTTCATACCGGGTTCAGTCTACGCATCTGAAGTTTGATCTAGAACCCACCTCCTGCTATAACCTTCAGCTCACATTACTTAAAAAAAATCTGCTATGAATCTAAACATCTCTGAAGTCTGAAGCATTAGCAGCTTTGAAGACAATATATCTAATTCTATAAAGTCGATTTTTATACAAATAAAGACATAAAAATTTAATACATGCTTCTTAGGAAAACTCTGATTTTAACTATCATGCATTTTTTAATATAGTTTAAAGGTTGTATACAAAGACACTACAGCAGCACTGACTAAACCCAGGAGATTATAATTTCCTGAAATAAAACAAATTATTAGATGTACTCTGGAATGAATATTAGAAAGCCAAAGCTCACACATGAAACAGACTTTTTCTCCAACATATTATCATGGCCTTTGTAAGCTCACCTTCAGTATAGTCCCTATTAAATTCCAATTCCAGTCGAGGTTCTCTTTGTGATTGAGAACTTGGCTGTCTCGAAGATTCATGATGAGTGCTTCCTCTGTATCCTGGAATACAGACATGTAAAATTACAACAGGTTTCCCTGCATCATCTTTTTCAGTCTTGCCACATGAAATACTTACTGCTCATGTAAAAATCATTTAAGTGCTGTGTTTCATAGTAATATGCATTTGAAGGTAAATTGTATCGTTACAGCACTGTATTAAGAATCCAAAAGTAAGAAATCACAACCGGTCACAAAAAACATTAAAATTACTGGAATTTCATTCCTCAATTTAGTATTCTCAAGTACCCGCAGGACAAATGAGAAAAAAAATACTACATAGAATCACACAAATGATTCTGAATTACACTGAGTGAAGCTTGAGGTCTCCATAACACAGGGTCAAATTCAGGTTTGAAAGTGAATTATCATAATACCTTTAAAATAAAGATGTCTTTCTGCACACGGTACTGATCCCTTTTCTGGTGTGTTGAGATTGCTTTCTGAATAATATGATCTAAATGAAGGCTGTAAGGTTTAGGGCCTCTTTTCTTCATCTCGTGAAAACGTTTTAAGCAGTTGAGTGCTGCACTTGCTCGCCTAATAGAAAAAAGAAATATTATAATTAATATTTGGCAACTGTTACCAGACTAAAGAGGACCACCACCTCCTGAGTAAAAAGTTCAAGAAAGAACTAACCAACAATTCTGAAACAGAGAAAATTATTTTCTTGAGACACATTTTTATACATTCACAAGTCTCATCAAAATTATACAGAAAATATCTTTTGGAGCACTGAAATATCTTTTGGAGCACTGAAATATTAACCTTACTGATAAATTTTCTTCTGCTCTGCAAGTACTGGTGTCTGCCACAGTTCAGAGAGGATATTGGAAAGTTTAAAGTTGATTTCTATTGTGAGATATCACAGTAGATCAACATCCTGCAGTGAAGTTGGTAGTTGAGAGCGCTAGCGTCAACTTAGAGTAACAAAGTGTCTCTTACCATTTTCATACCCATCCCAACTCCCTGCAAGGGTGGCAGGAGTATCAATAGTACACTTCCTGCTCTTATATCTAAACAGTTCAGCAACAGCATGTTTCTGTTTTCTGGGAAAGGATAGGGAGTAACTTGCATGACAGCTGACAAGGGTAAAACCAGTTAATTACAAAACAATGGCAGCAGAAAAAACCCTGCCTACTGAGCAAATAAAAATAAGGAAGTCTAAAAAAGAGAAGTTAAGTCTATCTTCCCCATACACAAAAATTGTCGTAGTGAAGGAGAGTGCTTTTATTTTATTTTCACACAAGTACCTTTGGATTTGGTCACTTAGTGTTACAGATTAAATTTAAATAAGATTACAGTTTTTCAGACTATAAAACAGTGCAGAGTGCTGACCAATGCCAAAATCCTAAAAAAATACAAAAAAACACTACTTCTAAAAAAAACACTTTCTTTCAACATGAACGGGAATTCTTACTATTCTATCAGGTGTGTCCAGAAATGCTAACAAGGACAACAATTCCAGGTAATGTATAAGCATCTGTCTTCTGCTCTTTATCCTTTTTTTCACCCCACCATTTTGGCCATATAAAATATTCTCTCCTGAAATTTCAGATATGCCTTTTTTGAAAACTAATGCTGTCACTGCATAGCAAAGTCTTCCACTGCCATATAAGAAACCTCCAAAACTAAAAAACAGAAGAGCACTACACTCTTAGGAAATACTCTACAAGCAGCATTTATCATTTCACACTAGCAGTTTAGAAAAATGCTGTAGTTTGTCACTGACAACAAAATGAAAGACAGAACATTATATTATTTATCAGAATACTGATCTGACAAGACAGATCAGAAATGGCAAGAGCGCTTAATAAATACATTTTTACAAGTGAAAGAAACCTCAACACACTCATTTTGTCTTCTACAAAGAAAACCAACTAAGAACACAAAGTTGAAGAAATACATATTAAAGACATGTGAATTTATAAAACTGACTTCTTCCATTAGGAAGTTTCAGCTGTGTAAAATACAGAGAAGACAGCATTTTGTGACAGAACTTTATGCTTTCAAATGTAACATATAATTCTTACTGTCTTTTCTCTTTCATGATGTCAAAGGATGCTGCCATATTCATCAGTGTTGGTAAGCAGTGCAAGTGATGGCTATGAGAATGAGGAAGAATTGTGTTTGCCTACAAAAAAACCCAACAAAAGACCAGTTAGAATAACTTTCTACAACGATTTCATCCATCTTTTTCGGATTAACATTTCAAGAATCTACCACTTCTCACAAGATTTTCAGGAATTTCTGACAACAAAATTACATTCCGCTTAATGTCAGAGCGTAATTACCCACACCATTTTGAATTAGTGATGTAACAAATCAACCTAAATTACACCAGCAAGTAACTTGAAACAATTTCAGAATTTTATAATACATATTGTTTCCACCGGCATTTAAGTTGCAATATGCAAAAACTTGCAAAGCATGAGATGTGCCTATGTCATGTACAAAAAGTTCTAAAAAACCCTATAATCAGAAATCCAATTAAAGCTGGTGATTTCTACTAAAGCACTACCGCAGAAAACCCCGATTTATTAACATAACATTTTAAGTTACTAGACATTTACCTGCTTTTAATAAACATATGTAGTTCTGCAAATATTTTTAGAAACTGAAGAACATGAAGATAAAGAGAATACTTACATTTCCAAACACTAAATAAACAGATAAGTATTTTTTCAGTTTTTGAGAAACAGTAGCCATATCTGATTAACAGATTATCCTTCAAAAAATCAAAAAATACCTGTGCTTTACAGCATACTCCAGGGTGAGTTAAGAATCACACCCACTCAAAAGTACTCAGGAAACCAGAAAAATAGGATATAATATTATAAAAAATGTAGCACTGTAGTATTTATGAAAACAGTATCATCATCTCAGTACAAGATTAGTTTAAGAGGGAGAAGATACTGTAAGAGCTGTCTTAGGTCCACAGAAGTGGAATGAAGCTGAAGCTTCCCTGCAGCAGGAGGACTCCACCAAGATGGAGTTGCCTGAATGAGAAACACAGAGTACCAAAAGCACATGAATCTGAGTATGAATAAATTTTCATCTGTCTCCCCTGTGAGGCACAAAGCTAAAGACACTTGGTCAGAGGCCTACTGACCATCATTCTAAGAAAAGCAAAAATTAGTAATGGTCCTTTTCCCAAACACAGTTACTGATGGGAGTGTTTGCAGGATTCCAGCTTAAAAATACAACTGCTGCTATGGCATGAAAGTGAGAGTCAGACCTACAGATAGCCTTGGAGCAGAATCCCTAGCAGAGTCTTCCTATTGAATTATACAGGTTTCAATCTATGAAGTGCCAGAAGATATAATGTGAAATTAATCCACTATTCGTATGAAAATGACACGTTTCAAGCTTGGGATAAAAAATTAATGCTATAATAGCAAATATCTATATACAAGTAGTTACATAAAGTGGTATTTACCATGTGCAGAAGTTCTCCCAAAAGGATAGTTGCTCTGACAGATACATGGTCATCACTGCTTGTGATCACTTCAACCAGACCCTTCAGAATGCAAAAAAATATTACAACATTTAATATATAACATCTTACTTGAACTCTTGCAGGAAAAACGTAGCAAGCATCTATTAAAACTGAAAAGTCATTAGTTACCTCTAGAAGTCCATTGGTAATAAAAGCAGAAAGCACTAAAGCCAAGTAATTATCCATGAGATCAGGCCTAAAGAGAAAAAAAGTATGCAAACAGTTTAGAAAGTACATTTCTTATTGTTTCTGCAAGAAAACAATAAATGTTTTGTCCACACTGCCACAAAACAAAATAAGAAGAATGGTTTACACTAAGTTAAGTTCATTAAATCCTCACCTTGACCTGGCTCGATGGGGTAAAACAGTTTTAGCCTCAGCAGCTACAAAGCCATCAGAAAGTCTCCAGCAGTCCTGAAACCTGCCTGGATCTAGAACAAGAAAATATGGACAATGGTAACTATAAGCTTAGGTTTTACAGTATTATTAGAATGGCAGTCAATATTTACATATTGACTGCCATTCTAATAATACTGTAAAATAATCCTTGCCTGAAAATATTGTTTCAGGTGGTTTCAAATTACAGAAAATTTTGTCAGATGGGATCTCTAACAGGTCATCTAATCCACAGTCCTGAACAAAAAGCAAGGGTACCTTGAAAGCTAAGACAAAGATTGTATCTAAGTGTCAACAAAAACATGTGATATTTCCAATTCATAAACATATTAAACATGGTATTTCCAATTCATAAACATATTAAAGATGTTTAAGAGAAAATACCATTAGCACCTAAAATGTTACAAGATACATCCATATATGACTAGGAAGTTTGCAACAAAGAATTATTTATTTACTTATAAATTAAAAAAAGCAGTGACTTCTCTTGCGTTTACAAAAGAGTAATTCTAAAGGTAAAATACTAACAGTTAAATTTAAAGACACAAAAAAGCACACACTTCCCCTCAAAAAAGCAGAAGTCTAAGGACAATGGGGACAGCTAACAGATAGACAACATATAGAAAAGAATGACTAATAACTTGCCTCCAGTATTCACTAACACATCCACAATTCTGAATACTCCTAACAGTTCAAAGAATTCTGATCTGCAGTGCTGACCCTACAGTCTTTTGTGTTAATGCCTACCCATGCTGATCTTTCACCAAACTTATAACACTTAAGAGGTGATAAAGAATTTCATACAGGAGTTCAGAGCACCCAATACATTCAGCGATAAAACAAAGGCAATTTACAGTACATAGGTGATGACACCAAGGGTTTCAAATTTGTATAGGAGTGTAATAGACAGAATTCTTATGTGAATTGTTTTAAATACTTACCAACACTGAGAAGTGCCTCGATAAATTCTTCTGCAATAACAGGGAGAGGAAGGCGAAATATATCGTAGAGAACTTCAAGCAGACCTCGCTACCAAAGAAAACATAACACAACGGAAATTTTACATACTTACAAAATTGTCCCTGTTTTCACTATTAATAATGACCTTAAGATTTCTAGAGTGCTAACACTGATGCATTTGTCGCAGTGTTTTTTTTTTCACAAACAGAACTAAACTGGAGAAGAGAGGATGGGACTTTTTTGCTTTTGAATTGCCCCTTATTGTCATTATGAATGCTATTGCAGTTCAGGCTACTTGGACTGCAGATTTTTAGAACAGTTACATCTGGAACCATCAACTTTTTTCTAGTAAGTTTAATTTGTGAAGAAACATTTTTTTTTTAACCTGGAATTCAACTATGATTATTATGTTTTAAACTTGTGACTGCAGCTACTGTAAACTTGCTTTGATTTGTGACCAGAGTAAAAACTTATTTATGAACTTTTTTCTCCTCCATTTTGTCACATATACATGGTATGCTTCCCAGTTTCATAGGAATTTTATAACAGAATTACAGACTTGAACTTTGGGAGTTAAATAAACTTAAGGACAGCTGTCTCATAACTGGAGTATTTATTTAAACCATTTAATTGTTTAAAAGTTGAGAATAACTTAATTTAAATATGAAGTATTATTCCCACATCAGTACTAAATATTCACCACCTACCCGGATTTCCATATTTGGTATACAGAGTACCCCAATAAGAGACTGAATCCCAGAATTTCCCGGTTTGCACAGGCTGATAATACCTAGAAAACATTAAATATAACAATATTCCCTCATCAGCAAAAGAAAGGACAAGTACACATGAAAAAAAATTACTAATCACAAACATATTCACCTTCATAATATCACCTCCTTCCCAGTCAACAATACTTAACCAAACTTCCTAATCACAACTTTAAAACCTCATTAAAAAATTGTGCTATTCTCATCCTTCCTACAGTGAACAGTACTCAAAGTTACCTGTGGAAAAAACACATGCATGGAAGAAATGACAAAAAGACAAAACTGTCTCTAATGAGTAACTCTTAAGCCTGAAAGGTTTTCATCATCTGAGCAGAACTGTAAGGTATTTCAGTCAAAAGTTGTATCTTACCCTAACAAATCAATTAATTTCCCTTTAGTCTCAGTAGAATTCTAACAGCTGTTAGATCTAAGTGCCTGAGTTCAGGAAGATGCAGTAATACACCTATCAGAAACTGTTTTCTGAAAGTTTCAAAGTCATCACATGCTTCCTCTTCAAGTATGTGAGAACACACAAGAAACTCGAAAGATACCTGGATATTAAAATTAAGCTTAGCAATCATTGTCAGAACTTAAAAATAACAGAAACAGTGTCACAAAACAGCTTAAGTATAGCCTGGAAAAATTACACTCAAAATTTTGGTAAATGTTTATATTAACTGATTTAAATCTGCAAGATGGTGTCTTGACAAAAAAAAAAAAAGGCAATTCCTGAGGCAGTACCTTCATCTCACATATTGTAATATCACAGAGAAAGGATTTAGTAAAATGAAAAAAAATACTTTTTTGATTTAGAAATATCTTCTACATGAAAAATTGCTATGTCCATTTCCAATTTCTCTTCAGCTTTTGCAAAAGAAGGTAAAGTATTTCCCAATATCTCTTAACATAGACAAAAAGACTTCATTTACAGTGGCAAAACCATCTCAAATGCAAGTTCTTATGATATTATGTTATTTTAAACATCCTTTCACACACTAGATTTCAAGAAAGACCACGAAGATGTAATTTATAAGGCATTTTACAAAGGAGGGGAAAAGCAGTGCCTTCTCAGAAGTCTATAGAAGAACACTATGCATTGCATCCTCCAACTTTACAGTATCAAAACAGATATTAAATAGCATTGTAGGAAGGTATTGACAGAAATGAGACATATCAAATGAGATAGATCCTGTGTCATTTATAATAAAAAGTAAAATTACACTTCCAATCACCCAATTTCAAACAAATCTTACCTGCCCATGATCGAAATGCTGCCACTATTCCCATTTTACTAGCTAGGAATCGTGCTTCTCTGTCCTCTCTGCCGTTGAAACAACAAATATCACAATGCAAGTAATAATTACAAAACAAACAGTACTACAGAATTATTATTAAAAGGTAGTTAACTGAGATGGGGTACAAAATTTAGAGTAAAAGAAATATTTTATGTATGCATATATGTGCACATATGTATTTACACAACGTATATACACACAGAAAAGGTTTAGAATTTTTCATCATTGTTACTTTTTCTCTTCTAGGGGAGTTTCCACAGGAGGAAACAATCTCTGTTGCTTCTTGTCCTCCCACCTTACACCACCATGAAGGGCCCTGGCTATATCCTCTTGAAAGCATTTTCATAGGTAGTAAAAAGGCTGCTATTCAGCAGAGGGTGTGCCTCAATACTCTCCTCCCTAGGCTAAAAAGGCCTTTTGAATCTTAAATTCTTAACAGTATTTTAGAGAACTGCACTCTGGTCTACGAAATTCAACTTCTAGAAATTTAATATGTGGAAGGAAGTACAGCTCAATTCCAATGTTATGAACATAACTGATGGCACAAGTAGAAGGACTAATACTTACTTGAGTTGTCCTTCTGCTGTGTCTGGATTATGCCTGTAGTGAAAATCTGTGTAAGGGGCTAAAATTCGCTAAACAAAAGAAAGACACGCATTATTTTCACATGAAAATACAGTTAAATCACTACTGCCCTTTTTTCAGTCCCACTCCAAACTACTGTATTATTTCTGCTTCATAAGTCTCAGACTTTTAGCCTAAAACATTTTAGCTTTTAGACACTGTGCACCAACACACAGGAAATCTGAGACAAAACTAAAACATTTAAATGAGTAATAGGGTGTTTAATTTCTGTCACTAAACAAATAGAACTGCACTCACCTCTAATTCTACATCTGCTCGCACATACTGTCGAGTCTTTGGATGATTAATGAGGTGCAAAACTGTAGTTATCAGAGCCTCATTTATTCGGCTTAGCTGACAGTCAATGACGTTTTTCAAGATGGTACTTAAACCACCCCGAAGAGCCACGACCTCAGGATTCTGAAGTGCTAGATAAAGGAAAACAAGTAATTTTGGCCAGTGATCTAAGATAAAACATTGCATGGTATATGACAAACTCGTCATCTCTAGTATGGGTATCTCATTTATCCTGAACAGCGCTGAGGCACATGTAAAGCTTTTTTTGCTTTTACCAGCTGATACTGGTAATGAATGGTGATTTTTGGATTCATTTAACATACACAAAAATACTGGTCACTCAGTCTCCAATTGGGCCATTTCCCAACTTAACTCCCAAACAAGTTTCCATAGAGTAGTTACTGGATTTACCCATGAAGAGTTTTCATGCTTCACTGAACCAACATAGGTAAAATATTTATACTGTAATAAGAGTAACATTTTGTCTATTTCTTTAAAACAGAAGCTTTAATCCTGAAAACAAATTACTGAATTATTTCCCACTGATTGATTTTGAAAACCTTTAAAAATCAGCCAAATGAAAGTTTAGGGAGTTAGTATAAACCACTGTCCTGATAACTACAGTATTCACCTCAAAATTTTTTTAAAATGAGGATATTTTGTAGTTCTCTGAACTCTTCTAAATTTGTCAGCATCTTGTGTATGGAAATCCCTCTATTTCAAATCCATTACTTTATTAAACTCCCACTGCAGTAGAGAAATGTTTTTAAGGCAAATCAAAAACTGTCAAGTTCTGAAGGAAAAGATGAAAACCTGAAAAGTTTGCCTATGATATATAAATAGCTTTTAAGTAATTTTGGTTTATATCATACAAATAACTAAAATCCATGAAACTGTTGATAGGAACACTTAACATCTAGTTCCTTATTAAACAAGTACTGTGAATGACAACCATGTCAAAACTGAACACTAATTAAGAAAAATTATCTTACCTAGTTCACAGATAATGGCTATACATGCTCGAACCATTCTGTCTCTTTCTTGAAGACCATCATTTCCAACTGCTATCAAAGAATTAGTAATAGAACTGGGGAACAATGAAGCATTCACAGTGATCATCTGCCAAAAAGGAAAGAAAAAGCCTTCTGGTTTCTTTACATTTCTCTAAATACACTTACATATTCACTGGTATTCTGTTACCTTCATACAGTTACACAGACCAGCCCGCCTATTACATGGCTGTATCTGTTGAATCTTCACAACTATTTGTTTTGCTCTTGAAATTTTTTCAATTTCAGTTTGTTTGTCAATTTACTTTACCATTCTCTTTGTGCTTCAGTTTTTTATTTTTATATTTTATCTTAATAAAAAAGAATTTAAAACATGTTTTTTGCAGTGAGAATTAAGACTACCTTCATCATAGGTTTTTTTCCCCCAAAAATACCTTTATTGACAACATTATCCAATGATACAGAGTCGACTACAAATTCATCTACCATTAAGGATATTTTGCAGAAATGTCTACAGACATTGCAGAAATGACTACAGACAGTCTCAACTGTTAGTTTGGGATACTCAGAATTCACATCACATTAAGGAGCAAGACAAGCTAAAGAAAACCATTCCTGAACAACCAATACCACCAACTCTTCACTGTCCCCCAAGTGAGCCTTTGATTACAAAGGCTGATCAACTGCTTGTTCAAATTTTTTCAATTTGGGAAAATTAAATACACATGTCCTTCCATAACAAGATCACTAAACAGATGTATTACTAAGGAGGAAGCAGGTTTTTGTCTGACTGCCTAAAAAGGGAACAGTGCAATGTTTTATAGCCCACTCAGCCATATCACCTTTTTTTCTCCTCTAATAAATAAAAATGAGACATAAAAAATACTCAATATCCATCAAACACCTAAAAAATTATGGCTAGTTTCCCATGCTTTTGCTTATCATCTTTTTTGTTTTCAACAAAACCAGGCATATCTTTGTAATTATTCCAAAACCATTTTGTCCTATATCCATTTTACATCTCCCTTTGATGCGTTGTAGGTATTCATGCAAAGACGATCAGTTTTTTACCTTTTTTTCAAGAGATGTTAAATGAGAGGGGGTCAACAATTACGACCAAAATATTTTTTGGAAGAGTTTTAACAAATCTATCTTTAAATACATGTTTTTGAGAAGCTTCTTGTTATACATAATTTTAATGCCAACAAAACAGGAAGCTTTAAGATAGGACTTTAAAGAAAAAACAAATTCTCTCCCACCCACACAGTCTTTCACTTTTACACTGGGAAGAAGAAAAAAGAATGAGCAATAGAATAGGTGCACCAATCCACTCTAGAAACTACAACTTGTTTGCTACTGATACTGAAATGGTACTTCCTGTGAGGACAGAAGCTGCTCTGCTTCACTGTCTTCTTTGCTTTGAAGACAAGAGAAGGAAAGGTAGTTCTTGTAGCACTCAATTTTTAAACATATCAATAGAATAAACCATTTTCTAAATTTACTTTGTATCTGTTCTAGGTATTAAAATGCAGTTCTAAAGACCAAGGACAGGTAAAGGAAAGCTACTTACAAGTAGCTACAATGAAATAAGTAACAGAGATTATGAATGTGGTCTTTTAAGACTCCTTTAGAAAAGAGGAAGAAAGAACATGGCTCATATTGCATCTAACCCTGACTTCTGCTTTTAGAAGAAAACACCCAGACTATTATACTTAAAAGAAATGTGTTATTGACTTCCATCAGAAAAAGGCTTCCAGAAGTAACCTAATGCCATCCTTTTCATGGCTGAATATATTACTAAATTGTAAGACTTTTACCTGTAAATGTAGAGCTGATAACAGTCAAAACAGGCAATAAGCACTCAGCCTTCAAAAACTATTTGACATCAAGTATAAAAATTCAGATTTTTTTTAAATCTGCCTACAGCATTTAAACCTAAGATTTTTAAAACAAAGTTTACAATTGCCTTTTCTAAATTCATAAAGAAATATTACTATTTTATATTTTGTTGTTCTTCTCTATGAAAAGAAAGAAAAGAGGTTTTAATTTTAATGTATGCAATTCTCACAGACAGTTTTACTACCTAAGATGAGGTTAAAGAGCCACATCTTTAAACCGAAAACAATAGCTCTGTGATACTGGAAAAACCCAATTCTTTTTCACAGTTAATAATCTTCTGAACAAGTTTGTTAGCTTTTTTTCATTTTATTCTTCCCTTTTAGTCCTTTATATAATCTTTTAGAAATCCTGACATCAAATCACTAAATCTGAGACATTGAGGGAGATGAAGAAAGAGGTAGAAAAAGGGCAAGAGCAGGGTAATCAAAAGACAGTGTGAAAACACAGAACATGCTATTCAGGAAGCACAGTATTCCTTGTGAGAGAATTTCTTGAGTACTGACTGCTCTATGCCAATGCATGCTTAACTGTTGTGGCCTAGACAGCACATGAGAAAGCTAACTTTAGTGATAACTTTAACTGCAAACTTTAGTGGTAGCAGACTGGGTGGCTTTTTGTTGGTCTGACACTGTCGTTTAAGAAAACAATGTTATAGGTAAGTAGCAAAAGATGCTAGAAAAGGCTCTCCAGCAACACAGTTCTTCTCAGCATCAAGGAACCACAAGTATGGCTGCACAGCCTATGCATTTGATGCACACACCTGGTACACACCAATACTCTTGCTCCATGATGGAGGAAAAAACCCACCAAGGGTCAGCTGTATGATTTCTTTGATGTTTCTCTTTGACCACCATTTTTTTTCATTTCAAGCTAATGAATTTGTTTTTCTCGCTGTCTCTTCTTTCATGCAAGACAAAAGTTTTTGCTCAAGTAGAAAATGTTTAAAAAAGCCCAGAAATAATGAAGACAAATTTCTGACCCAAATAAAACCAATTATGGATGTGCTTCCATCTTCTGATGAGTCTACACTGAAGCTCTTCTTTCAAAGTAGATTCACAAAAAACTTTTATAATAAAAGTGCAACTTCCTCAAGGAACTGCTCCTTTATCCTGAGGCTTTTCTGGTTTTGGCTTGTTTGGGTTTGGAGGCAGCTGTCTTTAATATTTAAAACTCTCTTTTTTGGCACAATTGTTAATCAAGTACATTGTATCTTCTATGAGACAGAAAATATATTTAGATAGATTTAAAACACAAAAAAAGGATTTAACACAGACAGTACTTCTGGGGAGCCATTCTTCAACTACTATAAACTTTACTCCCATCTTCGGTAGTTTCTATACAAATATGAGAACAATAAAGAACAACAAAGTCCAGCATAAATGCAGAATATTATGTTTCCTGAATACATGTGGTACCTCTATATGCCAATTTCTCTAGGGTGAACTTGGAAATGCAGCTACCATACTTTTAAATCTCACGTTCATTGGTGCACAGTACAGTAACCATCACAGACTAAACATCTTTCATTGAGTATCTGAGACAAAATCCTGTGGATAGCATCAACTGCCACAAACAAAGCAGTAAGACTATAAGCATTCCTTGAATGACCACTTAAGTGACAATTTGTCTCAATTCTTCCATGGCAGAAAATCTCCCAATCTCTGACTCACAGATGCTTAAACAAACTACACAATGAAGTAGTCATAATTTCAATATTGAAACTTAATGTTGTTTTCATGCCCTTGCATTCACTCTTTGATAAGTGAATTTGGGAAATCTTTGATTTCCCAAATCTTGACCAGTAAGCACGATTTTTCTAGCACACTAGAGATTCTAAATGGTAAAATTGTAAAATCAAAACAACTCTCTTTACTACATTCTTCTGTCTTTTAAATCATCAGCTATATTACATGATAAAGGTAAAGCAAGGTATTAGAGACTCTGAAAAAGCACTGTTGATGGAGACAACCAGGAGTCAGAACAACTGAGTGGCACAGCAGATACAACCATAGGAGATTTTACCTTTCTGACTAATCGAAGTGCTTGTGTTCTTTCTACTTCATTACTCTGCTGTATGTCAATGCACCTAAAGTAAGTTAAAAAAAACATATTTTGTAACTTTCACCTTAACTGTTAATAACTCATCTTAATATTTATGCATACAGATACAAAAGAAAAATAATTGACTTGTGGTTTAAAAACTACACTTTTCAGCAAATGTACTCATTATGATACATCAGTTAGGTTTGGTTTATATTTTCTCTGCTATTTTCATTACAATTAAGTCACTAAAATGTTCTCAAAGATAAAATGGCTAAGCATAATGCTTCAATGCTATTTTTCAAGCTAGCTGCATTTGTCATTTGCAAATGAGACCACACCAAGTATTTCTAATGTTTCACATCAACACACCTTGAGTGTTTCAGAGTTTGAGATAAGAAAAGTCCTTTTGCTCCAAAAAAGTTGAACAGCACAATAAAATCACATGTGTATATTTATAAACAGAAATTTACACACATCTGTGCCAGCATATTAAATAAAAAATTTCATTAGAAGAAGCATTAGAAATGCTATTATTTACATCTGTTCATCATGCTAATTGTATTACATCACTGTTGGTTTGCCCTTTGTTATTTTTCTGTTGCATCATTGATTATATTTAGACTACAAATTCTTGGATATCAAGTATTATAGCAATGTGATAATACAAATTATCAAACAATTCCCAAAAAAAAAACTTAAGACATGAAAAATATTAATATTTCAACCGCATTAATTAAAAGTTAATGGCATTTATGACTAAAAGTAGAAATTATCTGGATTACTTTTAATGTATCATATATTTAGACAGCATTTTATTTGGATTAGCTGGTGTGATGAAATATTCTGTTGAAGAAAAATGTATTTTATAAAACTACTCACTAAAAACATAAGAAAATATGGAAACACTTCTCTCCTGTATCAACCATGAAAAGGCAAGTGATTTAGAACTTTACAATTTGCAACAAGAAGAAAGAGAAAAATTACCTGGCTATCAAATAATCCACTTTCAACTTTAGCACCTTCTGAAGAATACTGGAGTCTCGAATAAGATAGCGAAGGGCTCGCAATCCTGCTGCTCGCACCTCTTTTGCTTCATTTAGTAAAGCTAACCTCAGACTACAATGAAGAAAACAAGAGGGACAAACAACTATTAGGCAGCAAGTAGACTTCACCATCTGACATGCAGCTGGTACTCACTCATTTAAGACAAAAAGTATTATTTTTAAAAATAAATGTTCTGAACTAATTTTCTGACTTTCAGGTCTTCTCATGTGCAATCTAGAAGGCAAGCCCTCATCCCGATCAGCAGAGGTAGACAATATATTAATCTTGAAAAGCCACAAATTAATTTTTCCCCCAAATAACAGCTTGTACCTCCATAAAATGACATAGAATGAAAACCTGTACACAAGTTATTTGACAAAACAGCTGAGCATAATATTAGTCCCAGAAAATTAAGAGGCAGAATAAGGTAGGTAAGAAGAAATGCGATATGGAAAAACCTCTAGAAATTGAATTAGAAAGCATGAGGTGGTAGCACACTGTCCTTTTGAAGGCCCTCAAGATATTTATCCCTCTTCCTCAACAACATGCATGGTGGGGTGGGAATCCTCAACCTCCCAATAACACTTTCTAATAAGATTTTTCACTGGACATCTAAGAACATCAATATTACAGCCACTGAGACTGAATTTCTACCTCTAAAAAGGTTTGGGGGTTTTTTCCCTTATTCTAGGGTTGTCCTATATGGTAATCAGCTACTCCAAGGCAAAAAATCTTCAGAGTCTTTTGGTGAATACCTGGCCAGGGTAAGTCACTGTAACAGGAGCCTACTCTCAGGTGATACCTAGACAAAGTAGGCTGCCATATCATTTGCAAAAAAGATGGACTGATTATTACTTTCAGCACCAAAGAGGAAATTGTTTCAAGACCATCTTTCCTGTAATATGAATATGCTACCCACAATGCCTTGGATGCAGCCCACAAAATAGACAGAAATTCCACTAAAAAGTATATATATAGGACATGTTAGTAGCAAGGCAAGTAGTGCTTCATGGACATATACAGACCAGTACAACATAAAATACTGATCTTTAAATCTTGACTCTGTATCAAGAGTATGCTCTGTATTTTGTAGATGTACATTTCTATTAGAAGTGCTTTCTACAACTACTGAAATACTTAGAGGTACTTTTACATCTCTGAGGAATATAATGAAGAAATCTACACTTCTGACTTGGAGGGTTTGTCTCTGTTTGCCTAAAAGTGAGTAATATATTTCTGATTTACTCATTAAAATATTTGCAGGTTGTATACATGCATTATGAAGCTTCAAACATATTATAAATACAAAATACTAGTTCAGAAGTACAAATGAAGTTTATTTAATTGCACCAAAACAACTGAAATTCCCTATGATTGCATAGTGCTCTTTAGTACTTACCATATAATGATGCTGTCATAGGTAAAACCTAACTTTTCTTCAGCATGGCCAGTATTACAAAGAAGCTGAAAATAACAGAAAATACTTATTATTTATGGATCTCCAAAAACAACCATGAAAAATCACAGATTTTGGGAAATGCTTTCAAAAAAACCTGAGGAATTTAATTTGTAGCAAGGGAGAGAATACCAGCTTCAGACTTCCCTGAGAATTTCTGCTGTCCGTATTGTGTTCCTATACACACCAGATACGGAGACTCACCGGTGGATTTTCATACCAAAAAAAGGTTGCATGGTTCTGTAAGCTGTGTACTGGTCGGTCCATTTTACAGCACCAGATTGCTAGCTGGCAACTGGTAATTTGAGCAGAGAGCAAAAATGACTGAAGTCAAAGCACATCTGCAGGGGCTTAGGTAAGAGTTTTGAAAAAAAGACTGACAGTGATGGTCCACTGTCATGTTTTGTCACAGCAGCACAGAAATACAAAAAAATCAGAAGGCATTACCAAGTGTCCTGTAACTGACATTTAGTCTTGGCCTGCCACCCATTCTATAGAATTTGTACCTCTGAAAAATCAGAGCAAAGTTTGAATTTATGCACACAAAAAGACAGCTGTAAACTGCCACAAATTGGATACTTCAGCCATATCTAGTCATTGTGAAGAAAATTTACAAGCACAGTTTTAAAGCCCAAAACCATGCTTTTAAAAGGAGCAACCTAGGTTGCCAATGTTTTAGCCTCTTGAGGAAAGGAAAACAATCTCTTCTGTAAGAGATGATTCTGTTCTTTTCAAGAACAGCTAAGAAATTCCTAGTAATCTCACTTACTATCCCCGGCTAAAATTATAAAATATTATCATGTCCAAATCCCAAAGCACTTTTCTAAGCACTTCCAAAAACTTAAGTGACTAATACTGATTGCAATAGCTTTGCACTTTGTCCTCTGTTTTCAAAACAGGCATGTGTTCAGTTCTAAGTCTGCACAGTATTAAGTTTCTCCTAGTGAGGAATTCAGGAAGTATTTGTGCTAACTAGTCATTACCTCTGCTCTGAAAATACTGTGATATATCAAACCCTGTGACACATTCTTTATGTGTATTTACTGCTAACAATAAGAAATTTATAATAAACAACACAAACAGCCAAATCAAGGCTACTATAATTTAAAGTATTTAGTGTGTTCCATGCTTCAGTTCTACTGTTCACCTCCATCTGAAAAAATGATATACTGACAGAAACTCCTCTTTTAAGTAAACCAACAAGTAGAAATTGATTCAGTGATCTCATTATGTCTTACAAAATTGTCTTTCAAGAAAAAAACTTAGTGATAATGCTGAAATTTATGAGAGATTATTAATGAGAGATTATTAAATTGGCCTGGATCAGTTCCATGCTTGGGCTCAAATAATTTAAGTTAATTGAAGTATTTTGGATTTTGCATTTTTCTTAACCAAAGACAATTATAAAACACAAGGAAAGTTTTTACATAACCTTTTTTTACCACCTTTCAAGTTTAAGTGATAATAAAACTAGACAATTGATGCACTAACTGGTTATGACAGTATGTCACTTCATAACATCAATCTATTTTTATGCCATGTTGTTGGACTGCCTAAGGCCACCACTGCTGCTTTAGCATTTCTATTGACATCTTATGAACTGTAAAAATTGGCTGGCAGAGTGTAAGCAAAATAGTGCGAGAAGATAGTGAGTAAAAACAGTTCATTGTTCAGTTGCAGACAATTACATCAATAGTTGTTTAGGCTAATCATTTATACATCTAAACCTTTCCCCAGCATTCCACCCCGGACACAAATGAGAAATCCTAACTTAACACAAAAGATTGTCCTCAACAGCCTATTTTTCCTACTTTTAAAAACCCCATTTTTTAGAAAGCTGCTACAGTGTAAACTAGTGTATTAGTGAAGCTATCGTACAGTCTCCTGTCGTACATTTACCATTAGTTTGCATCTTAAGCAGTCCTGAGATTAAACTGAAGCATTTGACATCTTCCAGAAACCCATCTAACTTGCTGCACTGCTAAAAAACATTGGTTCACTGAATCAGTTCTAGTCTGGTTGTCACTCTCACCAAATATACAGTGGTTATTAGCTCAATACCAACTGTTTTCAACTATGTTCGTGCTCCCACTGCACACATATTCATGCATGCTGAAAAGAACTTGACCTTATCTTGAAATTCAAACACAGTCATGCAACCTGACAAATTAAAACCTTCATCAAGTTTAACTGCTGTTTGGATATAAATTTCTGAATTTGACAGTAATAATTATAGAAATGTTTGATGGTGTCTGTGCATGCATCTGAAATATTTCTCCCACAAAAAAAGAACTACCAGTTTATTCTCCCTTTAATGGGACACCAGTACTTATGTATTAGCCCCCCTTGTAATTTAAATATGTTCCATATAGAAAAGGGCCTAAAAAGTTGGACAGCAAAATCAGACTTCAAAAATGTTTCAGTGACTTGAAAGGCGTGCCCAAACCCAGTAAGAAGATTTAACTAAATAGTAGGAATAGCATATCCTTCATATCCTTCAGGATGAAGGATATAGCATATAGCATATCCATCATATTCTTCAGGGTACCACAAATTATCAGACACATAAGAAATGAAAGTAGGCCAGTAGAGAAACAGAAAATGTCCAGAAATCCACATTAAGAATGTTAATTTAAAAGAAAAAAAGAAAAAAAAAAAATCTCTGCAAATACAAATAGGACTGCTTTATGTTTCAGATTAAAAGACTTTTTCCATTTCACTGGTTGCTCTCAAAACTGTAAGAACAAAATTTTGTGTGCCATATTTTAAGAGCAAAGTGGAAAATGTGCAGCAGAAAAATGGACAAGGCAGGTAGAAAATCCACCCATGAAGGCTGAGCCATTTGGTTTGTTTAACCTAGGGAAAGGAAAAAACAAACTGGTTGGTAAGGCTGGATTTCTATAAGTTTGAAAAGGGGAAAAAATAGTCATGGAAGCTGCTATAAAAAACAGACTCTGTTCAGCTGGTTCCAATTCCTTGGGTACTTGCTATGTTATAAATGTCTGCCCTTAAATACTGAAAAGCGTTATCGCTTTCTTCTCATTTCACCTTCAAACAACATTAAGGGAATCAATGATTCTGGCCCAAATGCAGTGGTATTTGTAGATGGCTGAACTCCTAACAAAGTCAAGTAACTGTCATATGTTTCACTGTAAGATTTAACAATTAACATATACACCATGATAGCAAAACTCGGTAGGCAAGCAGTACCAGAATACTGAAATCCAGCTTTGGCTATACACTGAAACAGTTAATTAAAATGGCAATGCATTTTCACATAATACCTAGAATTATGAAATTATTTATATGTTTATACTATTTATATTTTCCATACATAGATCTTACCTATAAAAAGTATACATTTTTAAATACACACAATAAATTGTATATATTTTTATACCGATACAAACAAAACCAAACAGAGTATAATTTGTGAATTAAACCTGCAGATGAGTCCACTTCAAAATTAGTATTTTGTGATCAAATACACAGTGACTGGGCAAAGCAAAGACTCTCTGAGGATAAGATTAAATATTAGGACAAAATGGTAAGTACACTAGGCCAGACAGCGACTAACATACAGTGACGGGTTTTTTCATGTTTACTGTCAGCTACGAGTTCTTCATACTACTCAGATGAGTCACAGCAATATGAGTAACATATCAACATGTCTTGGAAACAGTAGCTCAGAACAACAAAACCATAGGAGATCAACAACATGCACAAATGGAGTGTACATTTGAGACCATTCCAATTTATATTTAGCAGAATAGCCACAGCAATTACTAGGTAAAAATATTATATTATTCTCTGCATTCACAATGTAACTACTGCATTATAACTTTGGAAATACAGTTTGAGCCACCACTGGTAATATTTAAGCAAAGACTACTGTGTAGATCCTAGTCTTAAGAGAAGCTCCTACTCAAACAGTGGACTCCAGAGTTAGACATACTTGTTCACAGCTGAATGTCTCTAAGTACATGTTCTGTTCCTATCTGCTACATCATTGTGAAATTTCAGGTTTTGTCAGTAGTTTATCTACTTGGATGAATGTTACAGTCAGGCAATACATTCAGTCTAAGACAACCTGGGTTTTTGCAAAGACAAAGAGACTCTAAAATGACAGACTATGAATCAGAGACATAACCTTGAAAGCCTCTATGGCCATATCCATTTCCAAACCACTCAATCCGTATCATCCTAGTGGAAGTCAGCAGCATGGCCAAAAGCTAACAGATATATAAAGCAGAATAGCACAGCTTCATTAAATAATGACAATTAGTTTCAAACAGATTGAAAACATAATTTTCCGTATCACTATATTACCGATGCTGTTCCATTCCTAAGTTTGTATCTAAAATTAATTGCTTAATTTTGTCCTTTAAGAAGTACCTTTCTTTTTGAAAAAAACCAGAAATTCGTACAATATCCATGGATTTCTTCTTCAGCTTGTTATTAAAATACCCTTTTAGTTTTACAAAGGTATGAAAGATCTCTCAGAAGCTCCCAGTGGGATAAACTTTCTATAACAGAGGATTATAAATAAATACTTCAAATCACAAAGATATTTTCAACTAGGTAAATGCAATCGTACAGTTTCTTCAGGTTTTCAGTGCTTTATCTTACTGTTTCTCATGGGGGTGGGGAAAACCTGAAACACATAACCATAATGTTTTGGTACTAATCAGCGGAAGCTGGGGAACTTCAAGGTGCTTGCCTCATGTAGGCGGCCATATAAATTAAAGATGGGTAATCCTACTCAGCTTACTGGAGCTAAATGCATATACCAAACTTGTGAACTGCTGTGACATTTGAAAGTGTTGCTGACTATTTACTGGAGGTCAAATTCCCAGTTTTCAGGTCAGAATATAAGTTAGCTTAAATAGAGTGGATTGAAAGGAATATAGATTGAGGCAGTACTTCATAAAAGCTTTTGCCTGCAAAACTGCAGCTTCACTGACTAGGTGACAAGAAACACAGGAGGAGTGTGCTCTCATTCAAAGCAGATAAAATTTTTAAGTCTGCTGCTGCTGCAATTCAGAACTAAACATACCTTTCCATAGCCTGTGCATCACCAGACTGGGAATGCTAATTTCCTGGAACAGAAAACTTAATACCACCTGTCGTGCAAGAACAACTCATGTTCTGCAGACAAAGGGCAAAGAACCTGAACACTAATGACTTAGCCACTAAGGAGTATTAGCAAAAACTTGATAGATGAAGTTTATGTATAAAGAATACTTTGCACAGTAATAATGGGAGCTGTGGAAACATGAACATGACTAGTTAACATTTCTCTTAAAGGGAAGCAGCAATGAAACAGAAGCTACAAAACCTAAGCACACAAGCTTCAGATAAAGCATCTGCTTCACTGTCTCATTCTTGCAGATGAGCTAGTAGACTAGAAGTCAACTCCTGTTGACTTCTGATCAGCACTATATTTTCCAAAAATTTAAAGTACTTAACTTCTACATAAAACCCTGAAGTCTAGTTCAGTACTAGTTCAGTAATTTTAAAAGAATGATTATGTTCCTACTTCTTAAAATAAGTGAGGTGAGGGAAACAATCTCACCTTAAAAATCCAGTCCAGTTTCAAGTAAAGAAATCTGAACATAACACACCTCAGATACCCTGAAAATAATACAAAACTTGGTGTCTACCATGATCCTTGTCAGGAAACTCCACATTTGGAGTAAATGACATTACTTGTTTCCATGTGATAAAAACATTTTGCTTTCCCTGACTGAAGAACTAAAGCAGTAAGATTCACACTTTTTGAAGGAAAAATGTGGGGTAACTGGAGCAACTGCTTAGACTAGTTCAGATGTTTTCTTTCAAGTATAATAATACTTCTAGCAGGAGAATAACAGATGTTCCACATAATTTTATCTGAAATACACTATTAAAAATGTTCAAAGGTCTTTTCCCTGTCCATAGTACAAATATTGCAGATAACAAGTAGCTCTTTAAAAATGGACCACAAAATGCAACAATTTATAAACAAATCAAGTTCATATTCACTATAATTCCAAGCTAGGATACAAATATCCTCAGCCTTTAGCATATCAATCTTACTCATATTCCTGTCTCACAAAGGAGGAACTGAGACTATACCAACTCACTGAAGAAGAACAGAGTGCAAAAAGGAAATAAAATCATTTCGCCAAGCTCCAGGCTTTCACTTTTAACCACTGGAATGAAAACCACAGAACTTTTCCAACCACAAGGCAGACAATACAGTATAACTTGCAACTTTTATTCTATTCTCATGACTGCATTTACAGGTCAAACAAAAATAGGAAGAGTTTTTAAAACCAAATGCATTAAGTTGTACAAAGTACATATTCCAGAGAGAATATTAAATTGAGTAGTATGATTCCCTCACGCACATTGATTCTGATTTAGAATCAAAATCAGGTTACGAACTATAGTCTCCATCTTCAAACATCATATTTAATTTTATTAAGTTGCTTTACACACTCATAATTTCCTGCCAGTCTTAAGTACAATTTATAAAAACCATCCTTACATTTCTGTAAGTATTTTCCATTTTCAACGCTGGGTTTAACAAAATCCCCAAATAATCTTCAAATATTCAATTATGAAATCTCTCAAAGCTATCTTTTAAAAAGAATATTTGGTTCATCTTTTATTACAATATGCATATTTATTAATTTAACACAGTTATGGATGATTTTAAACTGATTTTATATCTGATTTTCAACAGCAAAATCGACACTGTTTTAAGATCCCTAGTTCAAATATTGACTTTTCACTACAAATCGTGCATCTACAAACCTAATCAAGCTCTTTAAGACAACAAGAGAATTTGGAAGCGTTCACATTTCAAAATTTCCAGATTATCACAAAAAGGAAACCCAGCTATGTATCAGACTCTTCTAGCAGAATAAAGGGCATTCTTGCAACATATTTTGGAATCCCAGTGAAAACAGCAGCATTCTGTCAATGGTTGATGTATGACAGACACAAGGCAACTGCCCAAAGAAGAGATCTCAGTGTGAAATTCAGTTCCTTAGTGAATGAACCTCTTAGTGAATGTTCCTACATGTGTTCTCAACCAGTCCAGAAAATTTAGAACTTACAGATTTGCTATTAATGCATTAGAAGATAAATTAATTTGTTACTGTGATTTTGTTCTCAGTACTCACCCTCCTGTTAAGTGAATCTTATACATTACCACTGAAGTGGTCAATCTCACAAGGAGTGTCTTTAACAGTCAAGATGCCTATTTTAAAGGTTATCATGCGTGTTTGTCCTTTTCCTATCAACTGGTTCCCCACACCTTCCCTTGAGTATTCGCTCTTTCACTTAAGATTGGCTCAAAAATGTCAAAGAGACTCCTGGCAATCTTATTCAATTCTTTGTAACAAACTTATCTGCAAGCATAATTTAAACCTTACTTTATTCCTTACATTCTCCTCTACTGTGTTATCTCTTGGCTGCTGCTGGTTGCAGGATCCATCCTCAGTCACAGGACATCAGTTTTCATTTTCAGCTATGTTGCCCTATCTCTATCAGAAAAGTGTACAACACGCTCCATCCCTTTATCAGTCCATCAATCTGGGTAAAGCCTACACTGAAGCTTCAATGTCTCCTGCCTTACTGACTGTAATGCACATTTCCCTTGCACTGACAAATGCAACACTGGTCCAACCACAACCTCCCACTGCCCTACAATGAACATCTTCTCCCTAACTCCCTGATCATCTCCCTGACCACCACAGCTTCTCTCCACAGGTTTCTCTTCTACCCAAAAAATGCTACTCCTTGTCCTTCTGAAAATCTTTCACAGCTTCTTTCGTCAGCTTACACCCTCATGCTGCAGAAGTTTTTAATCCTTGCCTCATTAGCTCACAGTGACAGCTTCCAATATATCTGTTGTATTTTCAGCGTGTACCTGTCACAGGTCCGCAATTTGGAAGAAGCACATAAAAAATCATCAACACAGATGTATTCCAGAAATGGACCCTTTAAATCTTTTTCACTATGGAAACTGCAGTGAAAGTTGCAGTTCCTATTTTATTAGCGTTCAAAACATTGCATATAATGTACACTGATACAGTCCTCCCCCCTCACCATACTCAATCAGTTTACATTCAGAAAGTATGGCATTTTACATTTTTTACTTCAATTCCACACAGCAGGAACCAAATTAGTTCAAGTTATGCAACTTAACCCATTAATTGGGAGATAGTTCCATCTTCTAAGCACTAAAATATTACAAAAATTCAGCCAGCAGGACCGATATGCAAACTTCAGCGTAAGTCAACACTCACGTATTTGCTTGTCCCTATTTGTTACCTTCATTTCCTACAGTATGCAGGCTTCAAGTACTCTCTGTAGTATTAAGCAATTTCATTATTGTTCCAGCCAATGTCTGACTGAGCAAATATGAAACATTTTATCTGTACAATTACTTGTTCTATGGCACTATTTGAGCTCTTACCTTAGTAAAATTATTCAAGTGACCTAGTTTTCTCATATTTGACACGCCCTGTAATTTGGCCACATTTTGGAGAATTTCTCTCATATTATCACAAGGGTCTGCAAAAGAAAAGAGGGTATTAGCATATACAGTAAATGTGAAATACAAAAGAAGAAAAATCTAAACATGCATTCAACATGCAGCTTCATAAATATAATAGGTAATCTCCTGGTCTCAGTTAGGGATGCAGAACACTTTTGCTCCAAGAAGCATCGATTTATACAAAACCAAAACCATGGGGACCAAAACCATAAATACCTGAGCTCTGTAGAATGAATGCTTAAGGCCATGGAGGAGAGACACTCTTACTTTAAAGCTGATTTTAATCAGTATCTTTGATTTGCAGTTGACAAAGAAATCCATTTAGTGTCTGAAATGCCAATCCTTATATCTTGTAAATGAACAACTTTACTGTTAACCACCTTGTAATTTAAAGATAAAGTAAGATCAAAACCAGAAGTTAAAACATAGCATGTTACTAGCACCCCACATTACTCCTTTTTTCTCCTGCAGACAAAGGGTTGGTGGGATTTTGGAAAGATGAGACCTCTTTTCTGCTCTCCACATCAACTGCTCTCCACAATGATGCTTTAGAGTACTAGGCCTTTCCAGTGACATGGTAAGTGAACTACAAGGCAAACAAAAGCCTTAAGAACGTCATCTTCTTTCTTCTTAAGGGCCCACCATCCCAACAAAAACAGATGAACAAAAAAATGCCACCCAGAAACCACTATTCACACACCAACTGATGACCCTGCATTCTGCTAGAAAACACAGAATGAGTACCATGAGAGAGAAGAGATACTCTTGTCCCACTTTTGGAATTAAGGCTGGAATTGAGGCAGAGTGGAACAAGCTGCACAGAGTGAGGCTGGGCCCAGGGAGCGCACAGGGAGCTACTGTAACAGACACTGCAGTAAGTTCTGTATGCGGTATTGCAGTAGGGCAGTTTTCAAAGAGACCAATTTGATGCAGGATTCTCATGGAGATTAGACTCTTAGGATAGGTATCAGCAGTTCGAGAAAAATGAAAAACCAAGGCTATCCTGAAGATGTAAACTACAGAAAGTAATATATTACCAAAAAGAAGACATAACTGCATTACATAAAATGAAGTCTTTAGAACAAGCCTGACTTCTTTGCCTGACAGCAAAGAGAGAGCTTTTGTGCACACTAACTTCAGTAAGAAAAATTTGCCTCCTACTATAGAATGGAATAGCTACAGCTGAGTTTGTGGCATATACAAAACCTTTTACATTTCTGTTACATGTAAAAGTGTGTTTGTGCATATTTCATTATGGAAAGGAAATCAAGCATTGGTGATGAAAAGAAAGCATCACCTTCACTACCTCTCTATAAACCATGCTTTTACATCACTTCCTGTACTTTAAAAACTTAAACAAATTTAGAAAAGCAAACATAAGTAGCAATCTTACTAGGATATATCCAGACTGTGTTTGGACAGACACTACCTGTATTTGCACCATCAACAGGAATCAAGACATTATTTAAAATTATGACACTTACAAGTAGGCACCCCAATTAAACCCCAAACCTGTTAACCCACTGCAGTCAATGAAGATTTTGTTTATCAGCCAATGAAATCAACTGCCATCAGCTTGATTAGCTGCTAGATGTGTACTCAAGGGTAAGGTTGTAATTGTAAGGGTACGGAGCAATTGTATCGACTATGGTGTTTATAATGAAACTTTAGCACATGTAAAGACATGCTACTGTCATATAATTCTGGTAATTTTCAAACAAAGGATCAGTGAGATTTTGGGAAGATAAGTCTTAAACATGGGCATCAATTTCTATTAAAACCAGCTTGATGTGAAAGATCCTTTTCCACAAATCTACTCAAAGCATACACAAAGTCAACCATCAGATACACAAGCTACCTTGCACCGCTGTGCAGTATGCACAGTAAAACCAGGTATCTAATAACTTTGAATTTAAACTGGAATATGTGCATGGACTTAGGAAAAAAGAAAAAAAATCTCTTCTACAATTACAGAAATCAGGGACAGTGAGAATCTTACTGGATCTATACCACGTTTAGGATTCCTCTGCACAATTTGCTTTTCCAGGGCTTAACTCAGTTTAAGAGGTTTGCAATAGCGTAAGACATAAAATCACGGAATGGTTTGGATTGGAAAGGACCTTAAGATCACCTAGTTCCAACCCTCTTGCCATGGGCAGAGAATCTTTCACTAAACCAGGTTGCTCAGAGCCCCATCTAACCTGGTCTTGACCACTTTCAGGGATGGGGCTGACTGAAAACAAACAGTTTGGATGGATTAGTTAACGGCACTAGGAATAGTTTATATCATAAACTTACTTTCAAGGGAACTTAACAGAAGAGGAAGATAGCTTCCTCATAATCTGGTTTCTTTGAAAATACAGTCTGTCTCACATCTATGCTTTCGCTTGCCTTGGGTAACATGTGGGAATTTCCCTGGCTCACAACACTTCTGGACCTGTAGAATTCCCCGTTACGCCACAAGAAAGATCCCAGGTGAGCAGTTTTAGAGCAACAGAGCTTCCCAAAATGACTGAAAGTATGTTTTGATTTTGAAAGTGCAGATGGCTACATATGCAGAATAAACCCCTACAAAAACTAAGCTCACTGTGCGGACAGGAAAGACCACAAGACTAGCCCTGAAAAGCTCTTGTGCACTAGCAATGGCCATTCTTATTCAGCCATCTGATAAAGCTGGCATGAACTCACAAGTCCCTAAGTTGTCCTGTGGATAAAGCAGTCAGTTTGGATGTGAGGAAATAAGGACACAGTGATACTACAATTTCTCATATTAACAATTCTGTAGCAATGACAGATCTGTATAATTAGGACGCCTAAAGAAAATGTATACTAAAACTATTTTCCTCTATTTTTGCATGAAAAACTGCAGTTACACCAACTTTTTCCTCACTGCGTCCTCTTTCAGTTGAGGAAAAACTCACTTTTAGAGACTGAAAAGTTTGAGGAAAGACAGGTTTGTGGGGCTTAGCAGGGCAGTCAGGTATTTCCCAGAAGCTTTATTAGCAGGTAATTTGAAGCAAACTAGGGACTCCAGAGCAAAAGCTATAAAACTGTGAGAAAACTGAGAACATGACAGACATTTCCGCTACTGAACTGATAATATAAATAGAGCAAGTTAGCTGTCTCACTCTTCAATCCTATCAAAACCAATACTTCTGCAGAAAAACAAGACAGTAAAGAAATAAAGACCCTCTCACAGTATATTACTTCAGAAGGAACTAAAATAACAGAAGCCTTTTTGGTCAAATTATGTCAGGCGAAGTCTTTTTTAAACTTCAGAAAAACCTTCTCACAAAAAGTATCCTATAAAAAATTTAACAAAATAACTGTGACTTACTAACTTCAAGGAAAGACTGGCTATCTTCTGTTTCCTCCTTCTGAAAATACATTACAAAGAAGTAGAAAATTTTTATTACTTACTCAAGTATTACTCATTTTAGTAAAAGTAAAGCCAGTTCATGCCACAGATGTAAAAGAATTTGAACAAACCAATGTGACTTCACAAGTGGGATTCAGTCTTTCGCTAGTCTGTCCCTCACATTGAAATGGACTTGGAAATAGACTAAATACATCCTGGAATCTAAAAACTAAGTCATGTAGCTTTCCTGTAATCACACATCAGATTCAGCACTCTCTTCCTGTCTCAAAATCTTACAAAGGCACTATAAAATAACAAGTTATGCAGAAATAGCAAAAAGCATAGCAAAAAATCACAGACTGATTTTCCAAAGAAATACTGCAGCCTTAACATTTCATTGTCAAGGTTAATAGCTCATCTTGGTGTTGACAAAGACTTTTTTTTGTTGTTTGGTTTTCTGCTTGTTTCAGTTTGTCAGGGGTGGGTTTTTTGCTGCTTTTTTTCTGTTTTGCTTTGGTGGGAGGGCTGTGGAGGGAGAGGAAGGGGCTGTTGTTGCTGTTTCACAGATTCACACAATATTCTAAACTGGAAGGGACCCACAAGAATCACTGACAAACTCTTAGGTAAATGGCTCATACAGGGACTGAACTCAAAAACCTGTTTCATTAGCACCATGCTCTAGCCCATTGTGCTCATTGGTTGTATGTATTGTTTTAAGGACCCCAGGTCATATCACTGCTGTAGAGATTTCTTAGCTCTTACTCTCTAGCTACTCCTGCTTTGTATCTAAAACAAAAGAACAAAAAAACAAAAAAACAAAAAACAAAAAAAAAAAAACCAAAAAAAAAGAAGGGGTCTTACTATTTTAAGATCCCCTCAAAATTATTTTCTTTTTTGACTCACTGCATTTATTACTGAAACTCTGACTTTTATTGGGAGAAATTTTTTCACCCAAAGGGTTGTCAAGCACTGGAACAAGCTGCCCAGTGAAGCAGCTGAGTCACCACCCCTGGAGGTAAATTAAAAGATGCACAGATGTGGCACTTAGGAACACAGTTTAGTGATGAACTTGGCAATGTCTGGTTTACGGTTGAACATAATGATCAACCAGAATGATTCTACCATCTCCAGCTGGCCCACAGCAACAACCAAATATCTTCGCACTCTTTCCCATGGTGCTTCTGAGGGTGAAGCTGTACAAAATGACTAAACTGATCTTCCAGATTTCCTCTGCCAAAAGATGTGCAACCCTTTCCCATACTTTCCTTCCCTCTCCTGTCCCACTGTATAATACACCCTTCTCCTTTACACTGCTTCAGCACTCATCTTCAAATTTACAATAAAATTATCCTGCCAAGTATCTCAGTAGAATCCTTTTCTTGTTCTTCTGACTGTGTTAGTTCTCAACTGAGTTACTGACTCAAACTGTATACTAAATTCTAACAAAACCCACTCTGAAATAGCTGTGCCACTGAGCTATTCACAGGTAGAGTTGTGGAAGCAAGACATACCTGTTCCACATGACACTCAGCAGAAAGAAGTTACCTTTTTTTTTTTTTTTTGCATGGACTTTACAATTGGCAAGCTGTCCCAATTATTGTACACAAAGCCACTTTGCTCAAATGTCATCTAAAAACTTGTTGATACATTTAAAAATTGCAAGTCAGCCCACTTGTGTCCTGCAGCAAGTTCTTAGCTTGCTCATCAATATTCTCATTTTCTCTCTGTCTGCTTTTTGTTAGACAGCAAAAACTTTGATGTAGCAGTAGTTGTTCTGTTTACTTCTGTTATACTAAACAGAGTTACTCACCCACAATTCTTTGCACTAACACCCTGGTCTTAAAATTATAATCTTTAGCACAGAGCAAAGCTGGTCTTTTTTTAAAACTCTAGCCTCAAGAACTCCATGATTCTCTATGTCTAAAAGTAATTCACAGATGCTGTATATCAAAAATCTCCAATGTTGTGTTGTTGCTTGTTTTTAAACTCTCATGACCTTTTAAGGCTTGACTCATTTTTTCACCCCTTCAGGACTGTGACATTATTTTTCCCCAGCGAGAACCATGATGCATTCTGACAGATCCCATTCTCCAGAGAGAAAGAGCGTGACAGAAGTCCAGCTACACAAAACAGCTAGCGCTCCATCTAATGCAGGGATGAAACAGGACCAGCAAAAGCTATATTAGCACAAATTACGACTCCTTTTGCCTGACAGATTTAGCAGCATTGTTTGACCACATTCAGTATGCTAGAAGTACAATTCGCTGTTCTGTTATGCAGATGTGAATGAAAAAGGGAAAAAAAAGAGAATGTCAGGCTTTAGCACACAAATAATTCAGTAACTCTGAAGTTGGGCATGAGTTAAACTGAAGAGTGTGCATTATATGCATCACTTGGTAGGTGCTAAAACAGTAGACAGTACTGTACACAGTAGCCAATGTGTATATATATTCAGTAACTCTCAAGTGAGAGACTGATGTCACAAGAGCAACTGATGTCACACCTACTAGAATCACAAGGCCAAAAAGTGAAATAAAAAATTGAATACTTCTAAATACTTCCTTTAAAGAAGGAAGTTGTACTTCACTACAGTCAATCATCTCACCATTGACATACATGAAAGGTTATCTTCCTCTTACTGAAAGAATTACAGTAATGATTGGATAATGGATCATTCTAGTGAGCCTCCTATACACCTCTATATTTATTAGTTATTTTTAAAGTGAAAATGACATGCAATTGCATTTTGTTAAGCTCTTCTTAGCTTGTTAAAGTACACATTGCCAAAATGAAGGAAGTTGAGTGAAATACACAAACTAGAAACATTAATGCACTGTTCTCCACTTCCGCTGAAACAATGAGTTATCAGTTATTAAAAGCAGTGAAACATTAGAAATCAGTTACTTAGAGGTGCCTGTGTAAGACTACATGATAAGTAATCAGCCTTCTAAAACACATTTTAATCAGACCTTTAATAATGAAATGAGATATCAACAGTAAGTCATATTCTACCATTATCAACTTGTTGCAAAAAAAAAAAAAATCAGGACACTTATGTAATCTTCTTGATATTAAAGTACTCTTAATTTACATTTAATTCAAAAGGTGGAAGCTGTACAGAAAACCTGAGAATATGAAAGATGAGAAAGCTACATAAAACAGCAAACTCTGACACAGATCACTCCTGTACTATTAGTGTTAACATATCAGCTTTACCTTGCCAGATTCTCAAAAATTAGTGCACGAGCACTTTACGCTCAACACGTGATTTTTAAAAACACAGTAATACATATTTAGACTGAAGGTATGTTTCAATTTATAATGTAAAACCAAGAAAACCTGTCTGTTTGCAGTATCACATTAACATAGTTATGCTGAAAAATGTACTGAATACTAAGCCAGATAGATATCCTCTATGATCATAAATTCTAAAAATCTTAAAATTCTACTATTACACTTAAAGCCATAAATACTTTGCACTCTAAGTTTTGCCAAATAAGGCTTGAAAATTTTAGATTATAAAAATTCACACACATATCAAGGTTTAACAATTGAGAGTACCCCTTAAAAAGTACCTGTGGCTAAGTATCATTTCAGCAGAATGCACCTAGAGATTTATTTAGTTTGATTCCCATAGTTTTCATGGGGGAACCATACAAAGAGCAGTTTATTTTGAATATAGGTAAGTTCCAGTAACTCACATACCTGAAAACAGAAAGCAAAAAAAACCTAAGAACTGAGACTATTTTCCCCCTTGTTGCTTAAGAAAGCTACGAATATATGAAACTGGCTCACTAATACAGAAAAAAGTACACATCCTCTCTTTCATGGCAGTCAGCAAAGAAAGTCTCAAAACTATTCCTCTCCCTACATCACTCAGGTAAAAAGCCCACATACAAAAATACCAACAAACTAGAAATCAGTGGAAAAGACAGCGTATTCAAGGCAGGATCTAGGAATCACTAGAACTTCAGATAAACAGGAAATCAAGTATTAGGATTACTTTGGCACACATGAGCTTCTGAAAACATTAAGTAAAATGTGTATGCCTACTGTGATTGTACATATTTCTCTTCTGCAGATGTGCAGAGATGTGGTAAATTAAAGGGCTTTTTTTTTTTAATTTTAATATTCCTAAGTATATATAAAGGTGGCAGAAAATAAGCAGTTTGGTGTTCCAGTCAGCTTGAAGAATGAACCACTTTCCAAAATGTGGTCTTATAATACTATTTCTAACCAAGACCCTGAGATAATATCTGTACAAAAGCCATTCTTATATTCTCACCTAGGAATTATGTTAATTACTCCCAACGTGTGATCTCGTATGGCAGCTTTGTAAACAGCATTCTTTATTGCTAAAACTTCTAAGAAATGGGTTTCATAGATGAAATGTTAAGAGCTTTCCCAGGACAGAAAGAGAAAACTGAAGGACCATTGCAAAGGATAACTACAAGGCTGATTTGAAAATTATATACATACAGTTTTTGATAAACAAACTATTCTTTAAATGCTTTATAGCAATACAAAATCTAGTGTACTGCATAAACTTCCTCAAAGACCAATTACGAAAATAGTATTGAATTGTATTAATTAAGAACTACTTAAGGTACCAAGGCATATTAAAAGAAACAACTCTTAAAAAAAACTTGTCTATTCATAGAAAGTATTTAATTTAGTCCTCCATATAAATTTACAGTTATATCCTTAGCTCCCAGGAAGACAGGATGTTGATGACAAGAATCACAGCAATAAGTCTTGATACATATCTTTGTGAATTACAAACTTATTCCCAGTTCTCCCACCTCTTTCCTCTCAAAAAAATCCCACCAGAATGTCATCTCTCTGCACCACAAGATACACAACTATAACTATTACATATTATCATGACTAAAACCAAACTTGAATTATAGTCTCTTGAAATTTTTATCATGATCACTTAATAACACACAAATGTAAATTCTGGAATACAGTTAAATTCAGGAAGAACTTCCTTTAAACTTTCAAAAGCTCAGATGTTTAAAAGAAAAAAGAAAAATAAAAAATAAAGGAGACAAAATACACAGAGAGTCAAAATGCTGGAGGCTGGGGAACATTCCATAACTGTGTGACTACGCATTTGTTTGCCCTGTTGTTCTGCTCTCTTCTCTGCAACAATTATAAACTACTGCCAAGGTTGGAGTGACCCAGTACAACTGTTCTTATGGTCAAGAGCCAGTAAAAGCCTTTCCCAGATTTACAAAATTGCTTATGTCGGTACACAAATCAAATTAATACTTCCCAGAACACCAACAACAAATCTGAATGGTGAATATAAGTTTCTTGTAATGATTTAGAAAATTATCTTCAGTTCTTCCATTTTCTTCTTTTCTGCCACCACTCCCAGAAGCAGAAATATCATAATTTTCAGTTGTTTTAACAAAATGCCATGCCTTTCTGACATCTTGCAACCAGTATTTGGAGAGTGGACTAGGCAAATCTGCTTTCAAAACCACCCAAGAGAATTTTGATCATGTATTTCTCTGAATATTATGAAACTGAAATATGATCTTATTCTGAGACTATTTTCTCAATTAACATTCTGATTCTTCTCTGCATCATTTCAATAAGTTCAAGAACCTGAAAGCATAAATGTTACATGGCTCTTACCAATAAACTCAAAGCTGTCAGAAGTAGCCACTGTCCCCAGAAATATCCTGTTTCCTTCATCATGTAAGAAGTCCATCAACATTACAGATGTAGGATCACCAGTTTGCCAACCAAGACATAGAGGGTAACTTGCATCACATGGAAACACCAAAATACTAACATACTCAAACATTAATACAGGGACATAACCAGAAACTACAAATAATTCACAAATAGCACTGACTGAAGCAGGAAACACTTAAACTACAGCAAATGTCATGTGCTAGTTTCCCCATCCTAAAATGCTATATAACCAGAAGATTTTAAAACAGTGCAGACTGATGATATTTGCAGGCTTCATTCCCTTATATTAAGGAACAGGACATGTCATTGCATCACACAGGTAGTACAGTCACATTGCTGAGACCATTCAAGACTTCTACTCCTTCTCCTGAAAAAGGACAGGAAGTGTCAGTCATATTTATAGATTTCACAAGATCTAAATACAATTCTCTGAACACAGAGGACATCTAATCTATTGGTCAACCTCAACTTAGAAAAACCTATCCAGCTGAAGTAACAGGCTAATCTAAAAACTGAACTGCAAACGCCACATTTATAGAAACAGCAAGATTTTTCTATTTCAATTTTTTGTACTTCATGAAAAAAACCCAGAAGTCTACCCGTGACACACACATATGGTTTGCATAAAGAAGGAGATGAACACATTCTAAATTCTCTAGATATGAGGTTGCTCAAACTGAATTCTGACTTCACTGATGCTCAGGAGGTAACAAAGGAATAAGATTACTTACAGATTTTATAATTTGTTTTTAAATAAGCAATTTCTAGGCAACAGCTGTTCTTGATAGTCCTCCACTTTTATGAAGTAATTATTTTTAAATATATGTATTTATTTATAGTCTATGTACACTTCTAGCAGGAAGCCAATCTTCTATGCAGCTAAAAAAACCCAAACAAAATCCCTGCGTTGCTCACCACACATTTTTACATGAAGAGATTAATTAAATTATTCTTTGTTACTCTTACAATTACTGTGTATTTTTCCGTAAGTCAAGGCCATATTGTTTTGCTTTAAGCACCTTAAGTCTAAGATCTCCTACCAATCATTCTGTAGTCTCAAATCAACAGAAGTAGTTCATTTCACAATGAACACTTATGCAAATAGGGCACAGAGATGTACTTATTTCGTGTCAGCCAAACAACTGCTAACTCACAGGAGCCATTTCAAAGATGGCAAGTAACAGTTATCTTTACCATTTTGTCACCCTTTTTCTCTCTTGGACTTAAATGGTTACTGAAAGTGTAATTTATAAACAGCATGAAATTATGTTCCCTAACCATTTTTCTAACTGAAACATAATTAAAAACTTACATTTTGTATCTCAGACAATTAAACACAATTCTACTAAACAAGCAAATAAATAAATAAATAAATAAATAAACTTAAAACTGTACTTCTGAAATGTTGCAGGAGCAACCAGCTGAGTGAATTTTCAGATGTACCCAAACCCAGAGCAGTAGACAGAAGCTGAACTAAAATGAGCATAGAAAAGTCTAGGGAAGAACAATACCAGTCAATTTAGGAAAAAAAATCTTCGCTTCTACGAAAACATTCATTACTCAGGGTAATTTTTTAATGAACAACATTGATTCAAAGGCTATTGCTGTTCAGGTAGAATTCAGGTAAAGAGACTTCCTCATTATATTTATTTACGCAAACTTATGCAGGCCACTAGTGACAACTAGAAAGCTTTCAGGTATGTGCTAGTAAAATTCAGTAACATCACTAAAAAATACAACTAAGTATTTCTTGTTTGCTGTTGGGGATTGGGTTTTGTGTTTGATTTAGAGTTTTTTTAACTACATTTTCTCATTTATGCATCTTTACCAGTGTTCTTCCTTTATATCAGATGCTAAGATTCGATGAATACACTTTTCACTAATCATGTTCTGAAGTTTTGCTTCCAAAATTTTCCATCACCACACCAGATGACAGGCAAATGAAAAAAACCCCCAATTTCTGCAACATAGACAAATATACCAAAATTAAAGACCCTTAAACAAGAACAGATAAATTTTATTGTCACGGTTACAAGTGCTCTAGTTAAAAAATTGACAAATACCAGCCAGCACTTCTGTAGCACTGTTATGTCACCTACTCTTCTGTATCAGAACTATGCACAGAGCACTGCTCAGTGTGTGAATTCACCTGCACTACTGTGCAAGCATCTGCCTGCCTGTATGCAGGTAAAACACTTCCAAAGAAAAGCAAACTTCTTACTTTACCTGATCTTTTATGTAGTTATCTAAGCCTCAAGACACATGTTCTTGTCTTAGTTGCAAGAAGGTAGTTAGTATTAAAAGTAGATGACTTGTGCCATTTACTGGTTTAAAAAAAGAAATATCAGAATGAGTTTCTGTTAGTATAAAAATTAAGAAAAACTTGTATGATTTTTCAGAGCATTCCCCCAAGTCAGTTGTCATTTCAACGTCACTTCTTAAGTTGTCCTGTAAAGCTCTTAAACATTGCTGCTTTCTGCAGTTCAGAGTCTGTATGGATATTAAGAGTAGGAAAACCGCATTTTAACTACGGCTATTTCACTTCTTCCCACTTAAAGGAAAGGAACTGTACCTGATGTTAAAGCATCTCTTCAATGTTAGGGTAAAACTTCTGAGATTGCCAGGTAACTGGTAAAGTACAGATGAAAATCATCAGCTTGGGCAAGAGATGCATTTCTTTACAGACAAGAGATTTACAGCTTCCTTGTTGACTGTATTTATGATGGGGGTGAGTTCCTTTAGACAGCATTTACACTGGATAGGCTCTAACAGAAAAAAATGCTGAAACTAAGCATTGCTCTAATCTCTAAGTGGGAGATGCTGGGAAGCAACAAAAAAAAAAATCACGAAAAACATTTATGACAAAGACTCAAATATATCAAGAAGGCAGCAGGAGATTTTGATACTTCAGCACTCAGGAGGGAAGGAAATATGTTGAAGAAAGTAATGAAAACACAGCATTGCTTAAACATCTACGAAGGTGTTTGGATCGGTATAGTAATACTGATCCAGATCACATAATCTCTTGTAATAGAAACTACAAGACCTTACAACAGTCATTTTATTCTCTGACCACAACAGCTAGAAAAAAGAACCCACACACAAAAACAAATTTAGAGGTGCTGTACTCAAAAACTTTAAAGACAGACATAAGTGTAGATCTTCAAAGACATGGCAGTACTCAATTCCTATAGAAATCTTAAAAACAGACAAGCAAGCCATAAGATTTTAAAGTTACTGAAATTTTGCTGAAATTTTTCTTTTGTTAAAAATATGGCTCTTGTTTTAAAGAAATGGAAAGTGGAAATATTTTAAGCACACCATCTTAGTTCTGAGAAGTCTTAAGATTATAAAAGCAGTGCTTAGGAAGCAAAGTTAAAGGTACAGAAGTGTTATTAATCTAACTGTGACAATGCACTATACAATTCCAAAATGATAGTCAGCTAAAGCACAAGTGCAAGCACAAGTGCAGACCGGACAGTTAAGTATATGACTTAATTCTGAAGTGCATGCATTCAGAACGTTAACTCACTTACTTTAAAACCTATTGAAAGCTTACACATTGCCAGAAAAGTTAGCAGGCCACCATCATTGACCGCTTTCCCTTTGCTCCTCCTACATAATAAAAAACTCCAACATACAAAAATAATGCAGCATAACATTTCTCAGTCAGCGAAGTAAGAGGTCTCCAACAGTTTTTGCCCCATTGTTGCATATTTCACGCCCCAGGAGACCGAATAAAAAATGTTACTAATTATCTTCTTATGACTGTTACCATTTCTGTCACAGATTCACAAACAAAGGAGCAAAAAACACCTATTCCTCCGTGTGACCTGCTCAAGCACAACATCCTGCTACAGCTACCCATGAAAATGATGGCATACTGCAAAGTGAGGGTGAAAGGTGCCCACTCATTTTGATTATCTGGCTATTTTAAAAACACTGTTACTACAGTGTGGTGGAGCCCCACTTCTCCACATTTTCAAGCCAGGCTACATTTCCCACAAGTAGAGGAAGAGCCACCTAAAGGCTTTTTGTAACAGACTTGCCATTAGCGTGAAAGTACTGCCTCTGAGCCATCAAAAAATATGCACCAGCTGCCATCTCTGCAGTGGTTTCCCTACTGCCACGCTGCAAGCAATACAAAAGGGTTATTTTCTGCTTCCTCCACTACTCCAGATTTCAGCATCAGATGTGTGCTCCGTTCCTCCCTGCTTCTTCCACACTGATGAAGAAAGCTGGAAACAGTATGGTCATCAAATCTCAAGCTGATTTTGGAAACAAAATTCATCCAGCCTTCTTTAACTATCCCACAAATAACCCTTAAAAATGCCTGACATTTCTGTGGGCTGTAAACTGCAAATAGCATCCCAAGATGTTTGCCCTGCATGGACTGCATTATGATATACCATGTGGGAACACAGACTCAAATATACGTGGTTTAAAATTATGAAAGCACAGTAAGAAAAGTAAGACCATTTAGACCTCATGAAGTTAAATGGAACTCCTTTATGTTTTATTGTTACCTACATGACAGGAAAAAATGAAGGCAAAAAAGGAAAGAGTATTTTCTCAGATAACATTAGTCAATTTTGTGATATCAGTCTCAGAGAGAAAAAAAAAAAACAACTAGTTTTCTCAGCTGCTGCTTTGTTCATGTATGTCCTGTGTTAGTCAGAAGACTCAACATCTACAAAAACTATACAAAACAGAATTGGTTGTACAAGAAAAGTTGATAAACCAAAGTAGAATCTTGTAATGCATGTTTTTGAATAGTAAATGAAACTACTAATGCTTGAGATAGGTACGTTTCAGTTATTTAAACAGTACACTATCAGCATGTGAAGACTGCTACCCTCAAAAAGGAGGAAATGAACACATACACACATAAACAGCACTCAACTTCAGTATGCAGTTGGCACCCCTGCAGTAGTAGGCAAACAAGCTCGGAAAAGTTCCTAATAGCCAGTGCAATCTCTGAGCTACAGGATTCCAAGAAAACAGGGATCCCTTGAAGGAAGATGAGCCTGACGACAGATAAGGAACCATGAGACTGCTCTCAGCTAGCCAAGTTCCAAACTACTTAGGCCTTCAAGATCCAAGGACAACAGCCAAAATTCCAACAAAGGAAGAGGTGTTAGTCACCCAGCAGTATAAGGTGATTCAATTACAGAGGTGAGCAAAGAATCACAGAATGGTTTGGGTTGAGAAGGACCTTTCAAGGTCATGTAGTCCAACCTCCCTGCAAAAACTCAGGAGCACATGAAATGTGGATTACACACGCCTTTAACAGTGCCCAGAGCTCCAGAAGGTGTGTGCGCTTCTGTGATTCAACTTCAAATGCCTGTAAAACAGTCACAAAGAAAAGGTGCACAATATTTGTATTATGTTTTATACACAACCATGGCCAAAGTCTACTACCAAATGCACTAATGTGGTTGATATCTCCAATTGTCATTTCTGGCCTTCAAAAGTTACAGGCTTGATTTCAGTAGTCTAATTAAACCAATCTCTCTCGTCCCACTGCTAATTCCTTCCAGATGACTGCAGTGGGAGTTGTACTGGTGGTGAGTCTGTCCTCTTTTTCCTTTTCTGTTCTATTCTGAGCAGGTAATATAATACAAGGCCAAAACATGAGTGTTCTAAATTCCAATTATTAACTGCAATTTGTAATCAACAAAATACATGACAGACAATTTAATTAGACAAAAGCAATGAGTTTACCCTGTCTCTGCACCATTTTTTCTTACTATACCGACATTATACACACAAATGTTTATCCTGGGGACAATCTTTCCAGAGTTGATCAAACCTTCAGCAAAGCGTTTTTCTTATAAAAGATTTATCTGAATTACCTTAGAAGATGGGCAGGGCTTAGTGGCTCAGAAACAAAATAAATACAAACAAGCTCAAAACCAAATGAACAAACAAATATATGCCAAAAACCCAAACAAAACCCCAAAAAACTACCCCAACCAAACAAAAGAACACACAAAGAACCCCCAAAGAACCAAACCCGCCCCCCAAAAAAGTAAAAAAACCCAGTAAAAGCAAACCACATACTTATTTACATTATGATCTTTAACCAGGCTAATAAGTGTAAGCAGAAAGCTCACACATACCTACACAAACACACAGAATGCAGCATCCAGCATCATGCAAAATGGCTTTCATAAACATAATGTATCATTTTTAAAAAGGCAAAGCTCCAAGAAGCTCCAAAAAGTAAACCTAGTATAGCAGCCATGGTAAAAACTTTGTAAAAACTTGGTGTCTTCTGGGAAAACATGAACAACCCTATAACTACAGCACCAGAAAAAAGAGCAAACCAAACATATACAGAAAATTGCAGATCACTCTGCAAGCAGCAAGGCAGTCCTAACACCTTAATGCTCAATAAGCCAGGAAGAAGCAGAACTCAGAGCAGCACAAACTGGAGTGCTCTCCCCACACCTATTATTTGTTTTGAAATTCTTTATAACAGCACTGGCCTCTTGCATGGAAAGTGTAGTCACAGGTATGGACGAGTAAAGGTCTAACCTGTAGGCTAAGTCGTGCCATTACTAACTGGAAGCTATTCAAAATAAGGCAGTGCCAATATAACTTCTTGTGTTTGTAACAAAGAGGCCCCTGTAACTAGAAGCATATGGCTGAGGCTCTGTTTATGATGATTCTCTACTTTGCCCAAATCAGATATTTCACATTAATCAACACAAAGTTCAGTTGTACCAGGAAACAAAAAACATTGGAACATTCTTTTAAGCTAATGCAAACGTGAGCCCTGTGGAAAACTATGTGATCTGCACAACACAGTGAATCAAAACATTGTGCTATTAGGACCAAATTAGGGTAACAAAATATTTAAAATAATTGCTTACATAACTATTGTAACAGCTGGAAAAACAAATACTCGTTGTGTTCACCATGCAAATCAAGTTATCATCTAGCTTAGTTAACATCTTGCTGAGACTTTTAAGCTTCTTATTTTTGTTTACTCATTAAAATGCAGTTAATATACACATAGATATACGGTGCTATATATTTACTGATCAGTCAGCTGTAGTCTTTCTAATAAAAAAACCCAAAACCGTTGGGTTTTTAACATCTAAATTCAAAGTAGCTTCTCATTCGATTTCCCCAATGATTTATTCTTTTAGTAATAGAAGACATATTGCTACAGTGCAAAATACCTTTTTTAATTAAAAAAAAATGAAAACACATATTAAAAATGCAGTTTGCATCTTACTCAAGAGACTCTTTTACAACATGATACACGTGTAATAGTTGTACTTCTACTACTACAGGTCTCTTGGAATCAGCAGGCAGCTGAAAACACCTCATGGCAAGAATCAATATCACAATGATAGTCACCTATCGAATTCTGATTAGAAGATTTCAAACACACCACATCTCAAAATTACCACTCCAGCATTTAAATTTTGTGTATTGTTCTTTCACCTCAAAATAATTCAGTATGCTATAGAAAATTAAAAAAAATAAATTGTTAGACCCATTCATTAAAATCTTAATTCTGCAGATTTCATAAACAAGTGACATTATTTACAGTAATAACTGTGTTTATGTACAGTAATAATGTGTTTAAACTGTCAAGGCCTTCGTTCCACATTTTGCTGATGAAAGCTCCACATGTTTTAATTTTTAAAGACAGTAATTCTCTAAAGCAATCATGTCCATTGGGAGAGAGAATGAGAAGAGTCTGTTTCTTCAAACTGAGGAAACCCCCGCAGTTTTCCCGGTTATTAAAACACACTTGTAAATATGATATGTATACACAGAGGTAACTTGCAGCCACAATAAAACTGCTTAATAAAATAATTCTAAACACAGCTTACTTTGTGGGAAAAGAGAATTAGAGAAAGTATAATGCAGTATCAACAATTCCAAGATGAAAACAGTACTTCTACTGCTGGTATTTTTACTTCCTTTCCATTTCACAGGCCACTTTTATCTCATTGATTCTGTCATTTCCCTGCCTACTTCCCCATAAAATGGATCTATTCATCATAATAGTCATCCTGGATCTCCTGAAGCAGAACAGTTACATACCAGCATCAACTTCATTCCTTCCCCACACCAGGATCCTCTGTCCCATGAAATATCACCACTTCTAGAGCAGTAATATTCCAGTTTGCTTTCTGAATTTTACCAGTCTTTGGGAGGGTCTAACCCTTACCTCAGTACTCAGCTAGGCAAGATCACATTTTGTACCCTATACATGTGGGTGGGAAACAGCACCTAACGAGTACCTGTTCGTCTGAGACAAAACTTCTTAGCGTGTAGCAGATATCAGCATTGCTTCCTTCCTCTTAACACCCCACCCCCACCCCCTCCACCCCCCGACAGATCTGAGAGCAGTGGAGGATGTTTGGAGCAATTTTAACAAGCAAAGGGGCCGCTGGTCTCGGAGCAAGAGGCTCACGGCAAACGGGTGGCCAGCCGGCCTAAGGCACGCAGGGATACACGAAAAAGGGATGGAGGCAGGAGCAGTCGCCACTGCCGAGGTGCTGTTCGGAGGAGCACGGCACGAACGGCCGGAGGGTTTGCCATTGAGAACAACCCTGTCTACGAGCAACAGGGGCTTCAAGGGCAGCCCCAGTGGCGGCCGAGCAGCCTCAGCACGCACGCCGGGGAGCGAGGAGTCCCGCAGCTGCCCGGGCACGGCCCCGGCGCGGCCCCACGGTGCCCGAGGAGCGGCTCCCACCCGCAGGCGGCTCCGCTCAGCCCCCGGCGGCGGCCCCGGCCCCCGCACCCGCCCCACGGCACCACCAGGCCGCTCCGCTCCGCCGCGCCCCCCGCCTGCCTCGGGCGCAGTGAGGTTTGTGCGGCCCCCCCGCCTCGCCCGTACCTCGGCTGAGATCGAGGGACACGTTCTCCTCGCCGCTGTCGTTCCGACCTGCGGGGACGGGGGGAGAGAAGCGCGTTAGACAGGCGGGGAGGAAGAAGCCGGGGACAGGGAAGAGAAAGGTAGGAGAGGAGCGGGGGACGCCGGCGGGCACCGTGGCGGTGCGGGCGCCGGCCGGGCGGCCCGCGGGGCGCTCCTCACCTCGGATGCGGAGGTGCCTCAGCGAGCGGGCGCGGAGCGTCGCCGCCATGTTTGCGGCCCCGCAGCCACAACACCGGAAACCTCGCCCGCTCTCGCGAGGGGAGGCGCGCGGAGCCGACGGCGCGGAGGGCGCCCCCCCCCGGCACCTCTCCCCTCACCGCGGGGCTGGGCGGGCGCGGCAGCGGCCTGGCGGTAGCGATCGCTCCTTTATCCCTTTTTTCTGTTTTTGTTTGTTTGGTTGGTTTTGGGTTTGTTTTGGCTGTGTTTTTATTTGAGTCTTTCTTTCTTTCGGGGTTTGCCCGCCCGGTTTCTCGGCCTTGTGATGAGGTGGTAATTCACGTGGGTGCGGCGTGACCGTGGGCTTTGTACGCCGGATGTTTTCTGCTTTTTTAAAGCGTGAAGTAATTAAAAACAGGAAAGAAGGAACCGCTTTTCATTGCTTGTTGGGTTTGTCCACTGCGGGTCTCTCTTTAGGCTCAAGTGCTGATCTGCTTACTGCTTTTAAATTTTGTGAAACTCAGTTAATAAAATAAATGCAGTTTAAAAAATATAAAGGAAAACAAACCAAAACCCCCAATGTGGTAAAGAAGTCCCACTGCCAGAAACGGTTCACTGACATACTGGCTCCTCTTTGGGGAGAAGTTTAAATTAGCTCATCACGCCCTGATGTTACAGACAGCCATGGACAAGGCAAATCCTTGCACTCTGACATCCCAAATTCTTTAAACCAAATCCAGCAAATAATTGTAAAGTTGAAGTGTGGCAGAAGCCAGCTGTATAAAATTACCTTCAGAAGCTTAGGTAACTGTTTTCCTGTTTTCTAGTCAATTATTTTCCACTCTGAATTTTCCCTCTTCTCTTGAGGTCTTTCAATTCAGATTCAGCATTACTTATCTGGGATTTTTGAGTATTCAGGAAAGCTAAGTTTCATCTCAAAATTTTTACACTTACTGGTGCACTTCTAAAACATTAATACTGATTTAGGAGAGTAAAATAATTGTTTGGTAAGACAGATTGGAAAAACTTCTTGGCATATCAGTTAATGCCCGGCATAGAAGAATCCTGTTACATCAAATATACTTAATTTAAAATATGATTTTTAAAAAAAATCTTTATAATGATTTTTAAATATGTTAAATATGAAGCTAATGTTTTGGAGGAACCAAAGATTCTGAAAATTAGCAGCTCTAAACAATAAAATCTCATCTGTTCATAACACAGGAACATGTCGAACTCCCTTGAGCAGGTTCATCAATATGCCTCAGGGCTGTCCTTTAGGGTTTTGTGTTCAGGGAACCCTTGACCTCTCGAAAATGCCAAATTAACTGCTGCTGGAGTAGTAATGCTGCATCCTATTTACTACAAATTCTGCTGGTTTGTAATTATTTTCATATAACTTTGACTCACCACTAAATATTAGTCAAGTCTGGATTGGATTTGAACTTGTAATCGCTATGTAAAGTGCGACTCATGAAAAATGCTACTGCCAGTCAGCACTTGCTTCTTCCCTAAGAGATACAGTCTGGAAGACATGAGGTACTTCAAGAGAACCCAAACATTATATTTCAACAAGGAAATACTATATTTCAACAAGGGAGAATCAGAAAGGAGTAATTTTTAAATCCCAGAATACTCTCTTGTGGATCTTTTCCTGCAGACAGCCTTTAATAATAAAAAAATTACATTTGTTTTGGGGGGCTTGAGTTTCCTATGCCTTTTTCCCACTAATTATATTTGGATTCTGCAGACAAAATTGCGGTTGTCTCTGATAATGACACATAAAAGAATGTCATAATGTCAGTTATAAGTGCTAATCCACAAGGCTGTGTTAAAAGAAGTTTGAGGTATAAATAATATTTGCCACAACTGAAAAAAAAAAAAAAGGAAAAATAACATTGATTTTTAATCTTTATGGAGAAATGGAAAAGAGTGAGAATGCATTAACCTTAACTACCATTTAGATCCCCACAAAACAAACAAACAAACAAACAAAAAACTCAACAGCCCCATACATAAGGCTGCAAGGAAAGTCAGGGCCTTAAAATGTTGTGGTCATCACTGGCATGGGAGTTCTCACCCTAGGAGAGCAGAGAACATTTTTGCATCTGTTTTTGGAGCTTTTCCTCTGTTCTAGTCTTCACTCGAATATGGGGAAAGAATCACAAAAGTTTATTTAAAAAGTTTCACAAAGTTTATTTATGAAGTTTCCTTACCCGTCAAATTTTATACACACTTTTATCAGCACTATTGCTCCTGAGTATGCAGAAGGAGAGAAATACGGAGGGGAAAAAAGTCTCTTTGTGCCATTTGGAGGGGGAAAATTAATACCAAGGAGAAAATTAACTTCTTCACTTGGCTTGCGTGTCACAGATTACAGCTGATCCAGTGTATGGCAGCCTCTTCTATTTATTTTTTTGTCATTCAGTGTCTAAAACACAATACATCAAATCACTATAAATCCAATCAAAGAAAATATATATTAGTGGCCAGATGGGGAATCAGAATGCTTCAATTTAATTCTTCCTTTATAATTTTATGTGAAAGTATGTAGTTTAGTTCTCTCTGTAGTTTAGTAAGTCTCCAAAAGGAGACACAGGGACACACTGGGTAAGCAGAATTTCCTGTGAGCTGCTGGTGTATTTCCTTTCCCAACTGCAAAGCATGGCATATGAGACCATAACAATCCTCTAGTGTCACCTGGAGGTGTGCAGAGGCAGGTTGGTCTTGAAACCAGGATAAAGTGTTTCTACATGCTCAAGGACTGGAAAGAGACTTCTAAAACTTAAGTCATGTTTCTGTGCTTGCATGCAAAGGACTCAAAAAGAAACTGCTTTGTTCTTTCCTTTTCCAGTCACAAAATTGTTGCTTTTACCCCCTCACATGTGGGGCAGCCTTTTTACACACTGAACAGGGATATGCCATGTACTGTAGAAGATATGTGAGCTATATAATTAAAATCTAAAATTAAGATCAAAAAGGAAAGCTTTTCACTTGTTTGGGGTCAAATAAAGAAAGCTAGTGGCAGAGCCTTAACTATCTGGAATCATTTAAACTCTGTGGAAATGAGTATGGATGGGCCATTTACACCAGCTGCAGCCTGTCCATCGTATAAATGTAGAATAAAAAACATAAACTTGAATCAAACTATTCAGACAAGAAGTTAACTTACTGAATTCAACTGAACTACAGTGATTTGTAACTGCACAGCTTTTTATCTTAGGCAAATGTACTTGCAATACTCTTCCTTAATTTGCAATCTCATAAAATTGGCTATAAATAAATGATTAATACTGAATTACAATTGGACAAACAGGAAGAGAAGAAAGTCTAGTGAAAGGGATCAAAAGGTTAAAACAATCATCCCTTCTTTGCTGTTTCTATACTGTTAGCAAGAGTTTTTGTAATCACTCTGTTTGTTTAGTCTTATTCTTGACATGTAGCCCATCAAACTGCATAGAACATGATAAAATGTGAGCTCTATTCTCTGCAGCTAAGGAACACTGTCAATGGAGGTACAAAAAGAAAAGTATAAAGAAACTATCACTGAATGAAGTTGCTCAGAAGTTTATCTGATACTGGTTTGTCCATATAATATTACAAAAATAATTTGACCTGATTTTTTAATGTAAAAAAAAAAAAATCTCAGGCTGTAAGAATGTCTGTCTGAGCAGCAGCTCAGAATCAGGTCAAGAAAGACACTGAGGTACTTGAGTGAGTCCAGAGAAGGGCAATGCAGCTAGGGAAGGGTCTGGAGTCCTATGGAGAGCAGCTGAGGGAGCTGGGGATGTTATCTTGGAGAAAGGAGGCTTGGGAGAGACCTTATTACTCTCTACAGGTGCCTGACAGGGGTTGTATCCTGCAAGGTGGGGGTCAGTCTCTTCTCCCAAGCAATAGGACAAGAGGAAATGGCCTCAAGTTTCAGCAGGGGAGGTTTAGACTGGATAATAGGAAAGATTTCTTCACTGGAGAGTTGGTAAAGCACTGGAACAGGCTGTCCAGGGAATCACCATTCCTGGAGGTATTTAAGAGCTGAATAGATGTGCTGTTTAGGGACATGGTGTTGTGGTGGACTTGGCAGTGCTGGGTTAACAGTTGGACTCAATGATCTTAGATGTCTTTTCCAACCTAAACAAGTCTGTCTAAGAATGGGTCCTGGTAGAGTTTTGGTTTAGAAGTTCCACTGTTTAAGTCAAATCAAATCCAGCTCATCAGCACTTTTTTAGCAGCTGGAAAAATGTATAGTATCAAATTAAATTATTGACAGCTCTGAACAACCAGTGGTCATTCTGAAGCAAAACACAGGTCCTAGAGCAGACCTGCACAATGCCTGACCCCTGGGCAGCCATGCACTGAAATTCTCCCTGTACTTCACAGTTGGCATAAAGTGGTACAAGCGTGACAATGAATGTCACATCTCCAACCAGATACAGAGCAGTCTGTGGGAGGATGCAGCTGCAGTTCTGGGCTTGTGTGCTTGTTGTGCAATAGAAGGACCTGCTTGAGAGAGGATTGTGCTGCAAGATTGAAAAGGCACCTGCTTCAGAGGATGTGAGGAAGGAAACAAGGGGGAAAAAGGTGACCCCATTATCTGCAGCTTAATCTACATAAATCAAAGTCCTTTAATGTGCAGTTCTTGAGATTTGGTTCTATGTCCCCAGCAACAAGCAGAAATAGAAAGGGTCCTTCCTCCTGAATATAAATTAATTTGACTCCTGGGAACAGAGTCTTTTTGCTGTGAATCCTACCAGAGGATCTGAGAAAAATTCAGTGTGGCCAGAGCTGGGCTGAAAACTTAACAGAATCTGGGATATTGGGAAGGGCAGAGGTCTTGAAACAGAATTGCAATGTGAAAGCAGTGATATTGCATTTTACATGCATCTGCTCCTTGGGAATCCATCTGGCTCATGGGGTCACCTGGGGAGGGAAGTAGTGACGTGGATATCCTGAAAAGATGAGCTGGGAGTTCTTTGGACAACCTTGCAGTGGTCTTGAGCCAAAACTGTTTGATTCAGGCAATGTGGCAGCAAAGGCCGTCAAGGTCCAGTGCCCAAGGATGTTCCCTGACAGAGTTTTAAATGATATATGCATGTAGTATGGATGCAGCTGTGGGCTGCATCTAGTTACAGGCAAGTTGTGGGTTGCCAAACTGCCTAGACTGGCACAGTGCAGAGTGTAAGTCAAACAAGGAAGACCTAAGTGGTAAGTACTGCATTTAAGTGGATGCTGAATTTTTTTTTTGCTGAACTTTTGATCCATATGTTTGATGGTTTTGATTTGACCATTTTGGTCCCATGTTCACCAAACAGCCTGGAGAAAAATAGGCAATTTGCAGTTGCGACTACTGGGCTTGCCTTTTGGGATGTGAGTGCTCTTCTGGCTTACATGCTATATTTCTAATATATTCCAATGCTAACCCTTTCAAATACAATTAACTAGGTGTATTTCTACATATATATCTATGGAAAATGAGTTCTGTACGCACTATTTGAAGTATCAGTAATATAGTTGGCAAAAGTAATGTGGTTTGCTATAAACAACTCCCCAATATCTAACAAATTTTTTAGCTCAGGAAATTTCTTTCTTTTTCTTTTCTGAAATTGCTCTGATTTTGGAAACCATCATAATCTAAGTTAATTCACAAAGATAGGACCCTTAAATAAAGAAATAAATAAAAGGTATTAATATAAATCAGAATTGATTGCAGTTGTTTGTAGTGTTAATATTTCTTCAGTACCCTATAATGGAAGAAATTTAAAAAATGAACTTACAGTGCATGGCAGATAATTAAGCAAGAGCACCATAAGTAAAGCAGTAACAATCAGTGGCAAACTAACAGAAGGTCAAGTGCTGCAACAAGTCTTCCTGATTAATTGGGCAGGTTGCTAACTAGATTGTTAATTAGTACAGCCTTATACTCAGGCACCCGTTCATGTGAGATTTTTCCCAGCATTCCACACTGTATAATCCTATTGAAGCTGTGAAAAGCAGCAGGTGTTTAGTTTGTGTATAGCTGGCATAATAATTACACCTGAGGAAAAATTTTAACAAAACACAGCTGCTGTTTCTGTCCAAATAAACTCCAGTAATAGTGCCGAAACTCAATGTAAGGATAATTTATAATCCACTGATACAAAATCTATGTGGCAGCAGAAACTATTTTTGTAACTCATAGTCTTTTCTTAAAAACTGAAGAAGCCCATTAATATTTTCTTTGGGCACTGGCTGACATTTCAACAGCAATGCTAAAATACATCTTGATATCCGTACTGAAATATTTGAATATTGGAGATTCTAAGCAGCCAGTGAGCATGCTTCAGTCTTACATGGCCAGTAGCAAGCAGCTTAATATGAATACAGAAGAAAAAAGGAATGGGATAGAAAAAAGTTTTTTTAAAGTTTAAACTGCCAATTGTAAGATTTAGTTATATATAGCATCCCAACTTGAGTACTAAAAAAAACTCCCACGAATATTGGAGGCAGAGGAAGTTATGTTTGATCTGATTTTAAATGCTGTGGGATAAACAGCCTAGAACTCAAAATACAAGAATTATAAGTCTCCTCAGTGCCTATTGAGTTATTAAACCTCTGCTGGTGTCACCCACAGAGTTAAAAATCTTGCACAAAAAAAAAAAAAAGGCATTTAAACAGATCAGCTTTTAAAAATGGAATAAAAATGAAAGTGCCAGGGGCAGGAAAGCAGAAGTAGGCAACAGTTTAGAAGGATGAGAAGAGAAAGGAACAAGGAAGCAGAAAAGCAAGGAACAGAATGCCATGGTCAGAAAAGAGGAAAAGAGGAATAATTATGGGGAACAGGAAGTAATTGAGTAAAAAAAAAATACAGAGAACATGTCAGGCATTGAAAGGAGGTAATGAAAACCAAATATAGATTTTCTTTGGATCAATACAGAAGAAGAAACTGGGCTTACCTGGGTGAGCTGGAAGGTGTGTAACAACATTGTCCAAGGCAGGAGAACATGGAAGAAGCTGAAATGCAGAAGAAGGGAAGGGAGCTTGGCAGTGTGTCCCTTCTGTCAGCAGCAAAAATGGACGAGAGCCTTGTATTGTGTGTCTGTGTTTTGTGTACATTTTCTACCTGAAGCACACCCACACGTAAATGAAGGATCAGGCAGCTTTTTCTGTTAAGAACTTGAAAATCAGGAATCAGGCCAAAGAAAAAAAAGTTTAAAAAAGCAGGGAAAAAAGCCAGTGCTAAATTTTCCTTTCTTTGTCTGTCTCATGATTTCTGAGCAGTAGGATTTTGTGCTACTGCAGAAGTAATGCAAATCGTATAATATTTCTTAAAACCCTTGGTATCCCTCTAATTAGCATTTCATTCATGTTTGTGTTGACATTTTGCATACTTTCTTTCTGCCTAGTAGTGAGTATTTTAAATTCAAGAAATATTTACGTGTCTGTGTATTGAGAAAAGATACACAGTGTCCCATATTCTTTGTAGCAAGGCCCACAATATAAAAAGCCTCCAAGCAATAAACTTTATACATTTATTAACATCTTAATCTTCTCTCTCAAACTGCTTTCAAAGGAGGCAAATAAAAATGATTTACCAAATTCTATGTATGTTCAGGAGTCATCTATCTAGAATGAGATCAGAGAAAGAAAACTGTGAGATCATGGTACTTTGCTGCACCCAGGGGATTGGGGACTACCACAGTGCTGCTCAGCACAAGGTTTGAACATGAGTTAGGGGGTGTTCTGCAGTAGCATGGCTAATCAGAGTGGTACTGAAAGTGTTCCCAAGTGGCTGGGGTTCTGGAAATTGCTTAAGATGACCCTTCATCTGCACAACAGACTTATTTCTTAGCTAGGCTAAGCAGTCAGGGTGGAGGGTTTGTAGGGTAGTGCTGCTATCCTGTGTGAATTGCTTCTTATAGATAAGTTGGCTCTTTCAGAACCAGTTTAGATATCTCAGCCTTGGGACCAGGCTATACCAGACCATATACACATAAAGGTTTAATTCTGGCGAGAGCCATAGACTTTACTCCAAACCATACCAACAAACTGCCTGTCAATATGAGAGCTGAAAGATAGCAACTGATATGAAGTGTAATAATGTGCACCACTAATTCTACTATTCATCCTCACTTTTTATTAAGTTTCTCAATATAGCCTCACCTATTATTTACATTAAATTTTAATTACTATTCCCTATTTACTGACCTTTTTATTACTGTAAACATAGTTCAAGTCTGATTTTCTTTTGTGACAAGGTAACCCACCTTGTTGATCAACAGAAGCCAGTTGATATAATCTTTTTCAATTTCAGCAAAGCTTTTGGTACTCTTACAGGAGCCTTCTGGACAAAATGTCCTGCCCGCAGCTGGATAAACACATCCTGTGATGTGTGAGCAGCTGGCTCATGGGTGGGGCACCCCAGTGACTGGGGTGACATCAGGTTACAGTGAGAGGTGAGATCAGACATGTCACTAGGGAGGTGGTGACCTGTCACTAGTGGGGTTCCACAGGGCTCCATCCTCAGCCCTGTGCTCTTCAACATCTTCAGAAATGACTTGGACACAGGACTGAATGGATACTAAGGAAGTCTGCAGATGATACAAAAATGAGAGGAGCTGTTGACTGCCTCTAAAGCAGAGAGGATTCTGTACCTGGGATGGAGCGACCCTGAATGTATGAATAAACTGGGAATGAGGTGCTGGAAAGCAGCACTGCAGAAAAGTGTCCTGGTCAGTGGTGAGTTGAACACGAGCCAGCAGTGCCCTGGCAGCCAGGAGGGCCAACCCTGTCCTGGGGGCATCAGGCACAGCATCAACAGCTGAGCAAGGGGGGGGATTGTCCTGCTCTGCTCTGCACTGGGGCAGCCTCACCTCGAATGCTGGGGGCACTTTTGGGTGCCACAGTGTAAGAAGGACATGAAGCCGTTAGAGAGTGTCCAAGGACCGCAACGAGGGTGGTCAAGTGTCTGGAGGGGAAGCCATATGAGAAGTTGCTAAAGTCACTTGGTCTGTTCAGCCAGGACAAGAGGAGAGTGAGGGGAGACCTCACTGCAGTTACAGCTTCCTCATGAATGGAAGCAAAGGGACAGGCACTGATCTCTTCTCTGTGGTGACCAGTGACACAACCTGAGAGAATGGCCTAAAGATGAGTCAGGGGAGATTTAAATGTTAGGAAAAGGTTCTTCATACAGAGGTTGGTTGAGCACTGGAACAGGCTCCCCAGGGAAGTGGTAAGTCTGAGAAGTGCCAAGTGCCAGAATTCAAGAAGCACTTAGAGAGTCTGTAATTCTGTAGTCTACTTACAGTATAAATTTTACATGCTAATACTTTTTAAACACAAGATAATGTCTCTCTTATCTTTCTATTTAACCATAGGCAGAGGCAAAGAACAGGAAGATAAAATAGTGGGAGTCCTAATCTAGAAAAGTACAAAAAATTTAATTTAGTTTCAGTGGTTTGGTTTTATATCCAGGATTAATGGATATGTGCCACAAATTGTTCTCTGTTTGTGCCTTCCCTTCATACATTAAAATGGGGATAAAATGTTTTCCTATCTCACAAGATAAATCCATTCCCATTCAAGGGAATGTGAGATATCATTGTGATGAATGCCATGAGAAACTAATAATTCTGGGTGCAGCTTAAGCTTGGGAAGATTTGCACTAAATGAAGGAGTGGCTAGAAACTGAATGAGCAGGGCTGAACAACTGCCCTTTCTATTAGTTCTCATCCAGCCCATGCACTAAATGAGGCAGGGATCCTGTGGAAAAAATACTGAGCCATCATGTAATTACAGACTGTGCACACAGTTAACAACACATCCACACGAGGAGTCAGAACAGAGGCTGTGCAAATACAAGCATATCTATTGACTCTCCTAGCACTGCAGTTCTTTTCACTACATGCAAAAGCTTTTCTGTGCAGGGTGGTCTGGGGCTGCTGTACAGAAATCATAAAGGTGCCCTTTAATGAGTCCATTAGTTTTGTCAGAATTTGCCTCAATAGATGCATGAAGTATACTCACACATAATAGATGCACACATTCCTATGCACACATGTGCTTACAACGGTGTCTGCTGCAGAGTAATGTAGTGGTCAGGGGTGTTATAATTCACACAGAGAATCTACATTCCCCCCCTGAATTTCCACGCTTTTACTAAAGTACTGATCTTTCCAGCTGAGAATATTTATGCAAAGGGATCACACATAGAAGAAATTTTGTTATGACTGTTGGAGGAGTAGCCAGGGGATCTGCAATTATGTGGATTGAGAGTATAAACCTCTTACACAGGAATGTGCAGGAGATCAGCTGCATTCCTTCAGTCCAGAGCCTGTGGTAAAAGCAGAGAAATGTTATAAAGCTACTGAATTAGAGAAGTCTTTTTTGCTCTCCCAGTTTTGGTTATGCTTAGCCTGTTTACTGGGACAGCACAGAGGTACAACACAGATGGAAACCAGCTCTGTTTACCCTAACTAGGATGTTCATGCTGAAACCTAATTTTTAGGTCAATATTTTGATGTTTTCACTGCTGACTGTTTTAGCAGGCACAGCCAAATACTGCAGGATTATAGACTGAATTTGGAGGTGGAAAAATATCAAGTGAAGAGCTTTCCTTTTCCTTCTTTATGTCTTTTAAAAGATAATAGAATAAATTACAGGTGAAAATCCCTTAGAATATAAACTGCCTAAGTATAGATTTTCCTGTCTGGAAGATTTTCTGCTTACATTTCACTTTCTGGGTAGCAATTACTAACAAATGCCACGTTGCATTTGTGCAGCCTTTGCAACAATAATAAAGTTGATTTTCACTCTGTTAGCTGCTCAGTGATAAGTTACTGTTCAGCTATTGTTGCTCTATTTTGACAGAAGACAGTGTACCCACATTTCTTGTTAAGCAAATGTTTATTCAGAAGAAGTACTTTTATTCAGAAGAAATACAATACAAAAAATCATTGCTAAAAGTTAAGATACAAGACCAGTAGTTTTTCAATGAGTAATACTTTAAAAGTTCATTTTGACACCCTGTAGCAATCACATTATATTTGATTTGAACAAGCAATGAACAGAGTTTTAGCTATAAATATATTTATTTCTTTTCGTTATTTAATGTATCATATGACCAATTTAGTCAGTCTTATTGATATAAAATTGCAGTGTCTGCACACATTACCACTAAGAACATGGAAGAGCTATGCAGTTGTATAGGTACCTGCATGCCCACTCAATTCTCTGGCATATCATTAATTTAATGCAGACAGCCTCTTGAGTGCCAGTGAAAAATAAATAATCCATTAGCAGTGACAGTCAAATAGTCACACATATTCATTGCACTTAATATGCATGGTCATGTTTTCTATTTGGGTGCTGCAGCTGATGTTTACACAAAAAATTGTTATTTGATGCCTGGATGCTGGTTGAATAGCAAATAGATATGAGAAATAGCAAAGAGAAAAAGAAAGTCAGGTTGCATATAACTTTTCAGTATACTATCAGTGATTTTACATACAGTACTAAATAGCTTATAGCCACTATCTCTTAATTTTATGTTTGATATCCCCACTGCATTATGCCTCCTTTGAGATTTATTGTATTTTGAAGCAGCAATAAAAGACACTTTTAGAAAATGGAATCTCAGCTTCACTGAAGGTGAGATGAAAAGTCACTGACTTAATAGAGGCAACATTTTTTATGTTTATAAACAAAAATGGCCGTGTTGCACAACGTGATCTGACTTCCCTTCAGCATTGTATGACTCGTTCATCAAAAGGAGCTGCTTCCACTGATCCAGCCACATTGGTCATTACAGGTTTTTGATTAATTTACACTACAACAAAAGCAATAGAGGTTCCAATTTTTGCACATACTCACCCTCTTTATTGGGAGCTTACTGTAAATGTCTTTTGATTTCCAGTGACTTCTGATACATAAGGGTAAAGTGATATTTATCATAATGAGTTACCTGTTCACTTTTTTTCTATTTGCAGCTTGGTCATTTAGACAACAGCATCAAAAATGAACTTTAGGAATAAATGTTATTCTACAATGGTTAAGTAGGGAAATACTTGAGTTCTGTACTCTTCCTTAGCCAAATCTAGTAGTAAACTACAATACTTTGAAAAAAAGGGCATTCTCAAGATAGAGTGATAAATATACCTATACATTTAGTCTAGAAGTAATTTCCAAACAGTTTATCATGAGTTTATAGCTTATAATATCTATATTACTATAGTGACAACTTATCTTCAAAATAAACAGAAATTACATTTTAACCTAAATGTTCTGAGTATATTTTGAGCAATACTACAGCATAAAGTAGACCACTATACTTTAAAGTAGACTTCAGATAAATCTTAGAGAATTATATTCTATTATTAGTACAACATGGAAAAATATACTTTTGAAATAATGGAACATGACTGCATATGTCAGTGTAGCTAACACTATTGCAGTTGGAATGGCAGGTCAGTGTATTGTCTTTTCTGGGGCCCACTTTTGATTTCTTCTTTTCACAACAGGATATTATCACCTTTTTTTTTTTTTTTCAGAATACTGTTCTACTCAGAGCGGCTGTCTTTGGTGCTTAATAGGTGAAAGCCAGAGTAAAACCTCTTTCCAGAGACTGTTGTCCTCTAGACCCTTCACAGATGTGAACTGGCTTCTGGGAATAGATAATTAAAAATGTGTTTCTACATGGACTGTAAGAAATGTGGAAAGGAAGAGAAAAATTATAACCCTAACTTTTGCTTATATTCCCTCAATTTTAAATGCTCAGATAAATGGAAATAATAAGCATTGGAGGACAAAAAGCTGAAATCCCAAAAAATGTTAATTGTACATTTAAAAGAGACACCAATTAACTTGCAATCAGCAGTTGTGACTCTTATTGCTTTCACAAGTGGGATTCCAAACTAGAGTTTGATCTTCAATGAAGTTGTTATTTAAAAAAAATGCAGTATCAGAGTCATTATCATAGATGCAATCTGAAATGGAAATAAAATGCAAAATTATTAATATTGTGTAGTACTTCAACACAAAGATAAAGTTATTTATTATAATTGAATAGAAATGAAGCATTGTTCCAAATGTTCAACATACCATCACCAATATCGTCATAAATCTCTCCATCACTGTAAGTTAAAAAAGACAAATACATTTAAAAGTTGAGACATCAGAAATGTATTAAAAATACAGTAGCAGTATGGTGCAGGCAATCTATCAAATAATTAACTTGCTAATTAGGAAAATACAACCTTTGTGGTAAGAGAACAGTGTTGAGCAAGATGGTCAGGTCAAAATATTTTCAGGAAAGAGCAGACTTTGATACATTTCTTTCTAACATGAAAGGTTACTTTATTAAAAGTTGGTTTTATTTATTACATTTTTACATAGATGTTCTCATAGAGTTATTTCCATAAAGAAATTAAATGCTTAATTATTTAAAAAAAATGGTTAACAGAAAAATTGAACTAAACAACCCAATCACTATGCCCTTTAAATTATTTTTGTTTCTTTACTCAGAAATTACATAATAGTTTTGGAGGTGCTACTTTTTAGGTAATGAATTTAGGTAATGTGTATTAAAAATACATGCTCCATGAATAGGAATTTTCAAATATGTGACTTAGATACATGGACAGGCCCATGGAAGACAGTAAAACTGTTTATACATATAATTTAAATATGTGTGTGAGTGTTAAATACCTCTAAATTCTAAATGTGACAATTCTAAAAATGACATCTGATTTGATATTTAAGGGTCTAATATGAAAAGCCTCTTGAAGGAAATGGAGAGGCTTTGTCTGACAAGAGTTTTGGATTAGAACCAAAATACTGAGCTCCATGCCATTACTTGGAGCAACACTGAGCCAAATCTCTATCGTACGAAGACTGAAAAACCTAAATAAAACAAAAAAACCTAAATAAAATTTGGTCCATTTTAGTTAAACATTTGAAAAAGACATCAATACACCTAATCACGTTAACTTGCTGTTCAGTAATAGAGTCTAGTACCAATAATGCTTAATTTATGTGATTTTTCATGGTTTAACCAGAGTTTATGGTTAAGCAATGAGGAATGAAGCTCTGGCAGATTTTCAGCATGGATGCATGTGATTAATTTTTGACAAACCCTAACTCCTTAAAAATAACTCAACTTTCAAGTTTAGAATGACAGACCAAAATAATTATATTTCACTTTTTTTACTATACCAATTTAGAACAAAATTAAGTGTTAAAACAAATTTTTCAAAATGATAACTTTATACTTACTTCTTAACTAAATTGCTTCTCAGAACATAGCCATCTGTAAAAGTGAAATATAGATGTATTTAAGCCAAATCTAGATACTCATTATTACCTCGGTTGCTAGCACTAATGAAATGCATTTTTTCTCTTTTATATACTAGACAGAAATACATAATAGATGGAAAACAATGTACAATGGGCACCTAGCTGATGAAGATTTTGCTATGTGCAGTATTTTGCTTATTCTTATTTGCCTACTTAAATAGTAATAGAGGTTATGCAAGGTTAGGTTTTCATCTTGTATTTCAGTTTCTGGGTTGCATGAGAGGGATGTGAAACAACAGTTATTAGCAAAAACTATAGCACAAAAATGTAGTGTAGTAATAACAACATAATAATATTTGCAGTAATATTAAGTAACAGAAACATTTAGAGTTTCATACAAGAAAAATGTATTTCAGGATGTGTACTCCAATGAAATATCATTATGTGTAACTGTTTAAAATTTAAACTGTAACATTAATGAGACCAATAATGGATCTAATAATGGAAATACCTTAGAAAAGCTACTGAGTACTATTCTATTAGTCTGGTGCATTACTAATGAAATCAGATAAAATTACACATACTCTTTTTTAATGTATACAATTTCTTTAAAAAAATTACTTCCTGTCTTTGGTGAAAGATATCTACTGAAATAATTTTCAATTGGTATAATGAATACAAAGAAAAAGAGAGAGCTATAACAGTAATTACATGTTTGTAGGTAAACACTAGTAAGCTGGTATGAAATTAGGAGAGTTCTAAAGAATAAATGTGGTCTTGTATTGTATTTAAAATTACTATGCAAATTTCCTTCTTTTAATCATTAGCAATGTCTATTCAGGATATCTTAGCTCAGTTGTCTTTCCCCAGTTTTTATTTTCTGGAATAAAGACATAGAAATTGCTTTTTTTTTTTTTTTTTACAGACTTTTCAAAATTCTTTATAGGGCAGTCCAATATTTTCCATGGCTCTTGAAGTCTCCAAGAAATAATTCAAAATCATTTGGCTAATCTAAGCTTCTCTGCTTGTTCATATAATTTTCTCAAGTGAAATACGTGAAAGCAAAGTTTCTTTGCTCACAGTCATGGCCTACAAACACAGTCTTCTTGGAAGTCATGTGCCTGTGACAGTGCTTCTGCAATTGCAAAGCATTATCTAGGTTCTTCTGATTACTAGCCCTCAAATATGTGGGAGATACAAGCCCTGCTGTTCTCACACTCTTTCATATTTACTAATCTAAAGTTACATATCCAAAGTTTCAGTTTCCAAATAATTTCTTATTTTTTATGGTGCTTCCAAATAGGGAAGAAGCCAGCAGGTTGGCACACTCCATGTTGATTACATAGCAAGCACTGAAAGCTATAACACATTGTGCCAGCTTCTCACTGACAATGTAAAGGAAGTTCAGAGAGGTCAAAAATTAAAATTTGGGCCACTGAAGTCCATTTATGTCCTACTGATTAGGCAAAATCTACAAAGCTGAATTGAAAGCTTTTGTGTATTTCAAAATATGTGAGTTCAGACCAAGAAGGAATTTGAGATGTAGATGAAAATCAGTTCCTTGTTTCACTTCTGACATTTCAAATAATTTCATAACATTTAAAATAAGCCATAGCAGAATATGTTCCTTAGATCATCAGCCCTTGCTTAAAAAGGTGAGAACACATTGAAATAAATTGTGGTTTTGTTTAATTGTTCGCTTGAAACTATGGAAGTGCTTCATAAGTTAATGATTAAATCAAAGAATTCATGTGCAAGAAAATAACAAAACCATCTTTGGTGGTGGATTTTCAGTCTACCTGGCCTTCAGAAGGTAAAATCATAGCTTTAAGATCTGAGGAACAAGAACAACTAGAGCAAATAAACAAAACTGTCATGCACTTAACTAAAGTAGGATTCAAAGTTTGCTAACTAATGTGTAAATTGACTGGGACCTATTCAGAGGTTTTCAGGGAGGATATTTTTATTTGTTTTGCTCTTTTATGCATAGCAAAGCAGTAGCTCCTGTCATTATTTGAAAGGCTTTGAAGACTATGAGAGGAAAACAGCCAACATGAACTACTTTCTACTTTGTTATTAGCTTGATTCAAAAAATGTGGCTTTGAAAGCTGTTTTTTTTGGGAAGTGGCTCTACCAGTGCAATCCATATTTTGAAAAACATATGTGTTGTTATGCAAGAAATTCTTCCTCTCCCTGCAGGCCTGCCAGGAAGAAGGCTGTACTCCAGACTGTAAGAGTTGAGTACAGGAGGGAAAAAATAAAAGGAAGGTGGCTGAATCCTCTTTGGAGATTTATAGCATTGCACTGTCTTCTACATAGGTCAGAGGTCAAAAGGACACGTGAGCACGAGAATGCTGCTACTTTGAAAGTAGGCTGTTCCAGAACAAAGTGAATTTTCACTAGGAGATTTGGAAAGTGTTGTAAGCTCATTAAGAAATTGAAACCATCAGTAGATGGTTTTGGACTTCTCCAAAAATTCAAAAATTTCTGCCAGTGCAAACCCTGGCCAAGGATTTCAAAGAAACACTGAAAGCCCTCGTGCAGCTCCCTGAACAAGCAGACATGCCAGCAAGGACATATGACTTGGATTAGCTGGGAGCTGGGGAGAAGACTCCAAAGCAATGTTCCCCCCAGCCTGCATCTCTTCCAAAGTAAGAATATTGTTATTGATTTTCTCTTGGCTGCAATCAGTGGGCTAGTGCTATCCAGAGGTGCAGCAAGGACTTTACTTTTACTAGACTCAGTGGGCTATCATAGCTACACTCCTTTTGGCATAGGGGGAAAGACAGAAGCAAGAAAAACATCTGCTGATCCTAGCTGCACAGAAAAACTTTACTAAAATAAATGGTCCTTTTTTTCTAATACTTAGTATATCTTGTCCATTGAAAGTGGTTGGGATTTTTTTAAGGCAAGCCAGTATTAAAACACAGTTATAAAATAACAACAATCTGCCTCTTATCAACCACCAGGCAAGGTGAACCACGGTCAGCCTCGGTAAACCAGGAAAGAGAGGTTTTACACATCCTACTCAACCATTCTCTGACAATTTGATATGTATGACAGTTTTTAAACAAAACTTACATTTTCCTTCTTCATTCCTGCAGAGGACCTTGGTATCATCTGTACTTTCAATAATGTCAAGAGATTCCCCTGGTTTTATTTGCAAGTCTTTATATCCCCATCTTTTCTGTGATAAATCCTGGACTGTGGTTGTAGAGTAAAGAACTTTTATTTCGCCGTCAAACTGAAAAGGAGGAAAAAACATGCCCCAAACATGGTTAAAACCCATTAGTGTTTTTCCATTAATATTCCCATTTATTACTAAATTTTTTTTTGAAATTAACAAATATTTGTATATGCTACAATATGTGTATGTGTCCATACTTGCCATTTAGATTTAAAGATGCTCAGATCACTATTTATACATGTAGTCATACTTTCCCTTTCAAAAGCCAGTTATGGGCAACAAATTAGAAAACACTATACAGATACTTTGTTTTTATATTTTATGCGAAAAAAGCACTTCGAACAAAACTTACTTTGAACTTTTTTCTGAACTCTTTCTCTTCTTTTTCCATCTTCTTGAGCTTTTGTGCATCTTTTTCATCTGACTTTGGTTTTCCAAAGCTTCCTGATTTTGATGAACTAAACCAAGAGGTTACAGATAAAACAAAATTAGGAACACATCAGAAGCATTGACATGCTTTCTGATAATTTTGATGAAAATGCATTTCCCTTCATGTGTCTTTATCACTTTTTGTTGCTCTGAAAAACTAATATTGAGAATAAAATACAGACTTGACTTCAAAATAAGTAAAAAAGTTGGGGCTGTTTTTCTTACTTCTCTCTGTATTTGTATAGCTATCACATAAGTGAATATCAAAAATGAATTTTAAGTATCCATCTACTAAGACACTTTAGAATCTCTCAGTAAGGAGCAGTTTTTGTGAAGACTGTGCCCCTTTGGGCAATACACTGAATGACATGTCACACTGTGGAGGCAGCTGGAACATCTTACCCTTGTGTGTGCTAGCCCTGCATGCCTGCAGACTTTGCTACACCAGGGGATCTGCATTACATGATTTATTTCAAGTTCTGTTGTTTTGTGCACATCCCTGATAGCATTGACTTTTGCCAAAGACTGTGGAAGGGTTTCATGCCCTAACTGCCCTTTCTGATGATGCACCTGGGAATATAAAGTCTGATTCTACTTTTTGATCCTTTGATCTTGGCAGGATGACAGTTTCACTGATGATGAATGTATGTGTGTGACCTATCCTAGATTTAGATTTAGCTTAGAAGGACCACATATTTTCCTTTGGATACACAATCCAAAGAGATCTCTCTCTTATTATATCTCCAGACTACATTATTATAGTGCTCTGTCACTCCACCTGAGTGGAGTAAGCGACAACAGGATGTGACATGTCACAGTCATCCTCACAGATGCAACTGTGCCCATAACATTGGGCTCCAGAGACGACCATAATTTTCTAGTTCAGGATAGAAGTTTTTCAAGCTGAACTTACATCTCCAAATATGTTTCAAGTTTAAACATGGGCACTGGGTCCTTTTCTCTTAAAATACTGCACCAGCTGAGATAAAGTATCTATCCTAACCGTCCCCAAATTTTGATAGAAAAAGAACTATGACCTTTAATTAAGTTCCTTTAGCCCATGCATCATTTTCTACCTCTTTTCCACCAGGGACTGAATATGCTGACATGCAAAACATACTTACTTATTCTATAGTCTAATTATTATTTCAATCTGTAATGGAAGAAAGAACATTTAACTGCCATTATCAGCAGTAGGTTTATGGGAACTACAAAACCTGACAACACCAAATGAAGCAGATAGTAGCAGCAATCTGCCTGTGGTATATACTTTAAAAATGTCTCTCTGTGTATTAGATTTCTAATCAGGGAAGTAATATTTTCACTTGCCTGGAATCAGGTGGTCGAGCAGGGAAGTCTGAAGAATCTATGTCATCATAAACGTTGTGTCCATAATCTGAAACAAGAGTGTTCAGATGAATGGTACATTATTATGTGAAAAATGAGAAGTGAATACATTGTGTTACTATGTAGCAAAATTGATAAGAAATTACGGCAAGTACTGTAGCCATTTACTGTCTATGGTAACTCCGGGTTCTGTTTTGCACAACCTCTGCAACACTACCCAACCTTTTCAAATTAAGATTCTTTATTCATAATAACAGATATTCACTGAAATTCTAATCTTCTGAAACAAAAGCAAGTTTTGGCACATGATATAGCCTTTAATTTTCATTTTAATTAATCAAATTCCCACTGTATTGCACTAAAGTATATTTTCTGAGTTTGATTTTAATGCACATTCAATAACTTCTACAGCATCCTGGTCAATGCAACATTGCTTAGAAGTGGATATGAATCATGGGTATGTTAGCTTTTAGGCCATTTTGTAATGCCAAAGCAGTGAAGAGAATTCTTAGCCCAAGAATACTTTTTCAATCATTTTCAGCATGTTTGTAGAGGGAAAGCAATTGTTTGACTCATCAAACCAATGTCTAGAAACTCAGCAGGATATAGAAGGTTTAGAACTCAGTTCTGGAAGCAGACTCAAAAATTTGAAGAACTTCCTTTTTATTCCAGAACTGAGCTGATGCTTTATGTTCTTTACAGAGGCACTGCAAAAAAAATGGAACAAATAATTTCTCTGAAATTCTGAGGTCTTTCATTGAGTGCTTATTTCCAGGTGTATCTGTTCCTATTTTATGCCAAATAAAGTGGACTAGTGCAAATCTCAGGTAGAAAAATCACATTAAATACATTAAATTGTTTTCCAGGGAGTTTGCAATGTATATGTATCTCCTTGTCTGCAGCCGGATCAGCCACAATATTTGAAATTTGTTTACTAGAACTGGGTAAGCAATAGGAAGTCCTGTTTCCTTCCTTGGATGTATTTTTGTGACTAGCATGATACAGAGCAATGTATACAGAAAAAGAATCAGGAATCAATATGGAGACTGAACAATAGGCTATTAATTACCTGTTCCAGACTGCTTTGTTGAAGAAGACATGCTGGGGGAGAAAAAAATATCATTAAGTATCTATATCACATTAATAGCCTTTTTTATAACCTAAATAATTTTAAAAACTTGCAACACAGGGGCTTAAAGTAATCTCCAGACATTTTGAAGTGCCACTAACACCAGCAATACTTAGGGACTAAATATATTTTCATCACTGAATTAAAGTAAACTGGTTCAGAACCAAATGACAAGAATGTGGCAGAAACACCACCAGCTGATTTATTCTCTAGGTAAGATGGATAGAAGACAATCTTTGCATTCTTCTGTTTGGCATATTATTCATAAAATTTTGATAATTGGGCCTAGATTGACAAGTTCATCTCAGCTACATTGTACTGGTGAGAAAAGCAAATTTTAACTGAGTTTGCAGCAAATTAACATAAGCAGTGGCACAAAGATGATAGATTATTCTGCTGCTTTTCACCAAAAAAAGAATTTGGCATATTTTGATTACCAGACTTTTGCAACAAATACAGCTTGTTAAGAGAATAATTATGCAGGTGAAAAGAAAGCTCAGTGTTTTGGCAGAAAAGTATCATCCTGAGCTGCAATTTGATGCATGATTCATTAGGATGCTGTGAGGACATGTTAGTAGCATGTGATCAATGCTTTATTAGAATTAGTTACTGTGCACTTTAATTTCCTGGCAGACTCTTACAACAAATTTTCATTTTCTTCTGCCTCATTGACTTTGGCTGTTTTTTCTCGTACACTTTTCTTTTTGCCATCTTTGACCTTTAGTCTCTTCAAGATTCCCCAGGGCCAGATACCATTCTTATCTTCATCCTGTGATACAGACCTTTGGAGTATGCATGTGATTATCACAATGTAAAATGTAATGTTCTTCTCAAAAGGCCCAGTAAAATTCTCCATTGATGCACATAATTATCATTAATTCCTGAAGTGAAGTCAGTTACCCAAATGCTAACATGCTAATCTGGAAATATTTATGTTAGGCTTCTTGTAGCTACTGAGATATATTTGTAATATAGATATTAATCTAGTGGCTTACTGTTTTCATGTTGTTACTCAGCAACCTAGAATTTTATTATATTATTTTGATTTCAGACCTATTCTGTCTAGTTGGAAATTGGGAGATTTTCGTGATTGCAAACTGTTTTTGCTAACATATCAAAATTACAGAACAAAACTTCTTCAAAAGACTGAAGAACCCTTTTCTCTAGCTTAACATATCCATTTTGATGTATACCGACTTGCTGATCATCCTAATACCCGCTAATTGTTATGCTTGATTCAAAACCACTAAAAACTGAAAACATTCTGTCAAAGAAGCAAATTATTTAAAATATATAAAGACATACCTAGCTATAGCATCTTCATCATCAATTCCATCATAATTGTCTTGATCAGAAGGAGGAGGTGGGAACATGTCTTTAACAGATCAAATAGTGAGTTAATACAATTATTTTTCATGTTGCTGAATAAGGTATTCATTATAGGCTTCTTTACTGTATCAGATGTGTGTGCAGTTTATGCAATATCCTTGCAAATTCAATCTTTCTGTAAACCGGCCCAGACCCTTTATTAAAACAGAAATTTAGACTTATTCAAATTTAGAATGCCATCCACAGCATTTAAATGTGGCACTGTCAATCATAAGAGCATGGATACTGAAAACAAATGCTTCTGCACTGTAGTCAATGAAATTCTAAATGGCTGATTTTGGCCCAGACCTTATGATGACTTCTAAGTTTTCATGTGTGACTCAAGTGATGATCGAACATGTCAGACTAACACTCTCAGCAGCTGATATCTTGTTTTCATCCAAAGTAGTCAGAGACAAGAGCAATGTAAGCTCTCCATTTTGGTCTCAGTTTTGACATTTGTGCCCCACCTCTTTCAGTGCAGCGTTAGCTTGGTTTGCATGTCCAATTCTAGGCACTGGTCAAAGGAGGCACTGAACTCTGTACTTGGCTGGCAGAAGCTCCATTCAGTACTGCCAGGGGATGCTTCTGCCATGACCAGTATCTAAACTTGAAGCTGAGAAGATGAGCTGTGCTCTTGTGATTAACAGAGAATGCTACATAAATATATATGCTAACAAAGGGAAAACTGGGTTTGAATATGTCAGCTTGACAGCATGAAGCTGCTGCAGTTGGGCCTCCAGTGTGCTGCTGCAATTTAAGTTCCCTTTAACTCTGTCAGCAAAATGAAGCTTTAACTTATAGGAGTGCTGGCAATTTCAGAACTGGATTTCTCCTGTACAAAACCTCTTGCTCATGTCAATATTTCTACAGTTACATCTGTGCTGTTTTTGGGGATGATTTGCCTTCACACACAAGTAAAAAGTTAAAGTTTGATCATCTGTCTTGGTGGTGATTCACAGTATCTGGAGACAAACATTCTGTCTCACTCAAGTTCCCATAGGTGGCAGGGAAGTTTAGTTGGCCACTACCCTTCCTTTTTTGTTGCCTGTTAGCTGACATTTAATTTGCTTATGTATAATACTGCATTTTGTGGGAGCAGCAGAAATCAGAATGTGAGGGTAAGAAATACACAGAAAAAACTCCCCCCAACACATAAGTAGAACTTACTTCCACTTCCACCTTGGTCACCACTTTGACTGGAAAAGTAAACAAAAAACATTTTAGAGAAAAGCAGTCATCCTTCACAAAAAGAAAACTCCATGATCACCCATCACTTCTTCAATCATTACTTCTAAAGCTTTTGGCCTTGGTAAAAATATTTAGAATGTATTTTATATTCCTGTTGATATCTTAAACTTAAAGTACGAAATATGCCTTTGGATCATAGGATAATTTGTGTTGGAGGGGTCTCAGGAGATCATGTAGTCAGACCTAATGGGAATAAAAATATAATCTGACTAAACACTACAGAGTAGATCCAGACCCTTTAGATTCATTCCTTATGAGGTGATCGTCTTGAAATGAAATGATAAACAAGTTAATTTATTGCTCAACTAGCTTTCACTAGGTATAAGTGTATGTTTCTAACAATATGGAAGGAGTCCATATTAGCCTAACATTCTAACAGTAGTTTAAAACAGTCTGAGAGGTTCATAGTAGCTGAGATTATTTCCAGGTCAAAGCCTTACCTAAAATTATACATCAAAACAAGGTACTTGTTAAACTCTTGTGCCAAGAAATACTGAAATACAACACCCCTAGTCATTTATTAATTTTGGAATATTAGCAATACTACTGATAATGAGATAATACTATTTGGTTAAGAGCTTTTTTTTTTGGAATGGCCTTCTTCCAGTGGTTTAAAAACATATTGATATATGTCAGACCTTCCAACACTTCATGCTCATGAACTGAACAGGGTGCTATTAGTCATTAGAGAAGAAAAAAATGTCAAAATGCAGCTTAAAGGATTTAATGAATCTAAGCCAATCATTAATCCTTTGAAGTTCCTTGGAATACACTGTTATTTTAGTAAGCAAACAGTGCAATTGTTTGCTTTTGAATGCAATGCATTTTCTAAATGCCTTGCATTGAGGGGACTAATTGTAATGCTTGCCCTACTGAAAAGGATTGGCCAAGGATACCGCTGCAATGAGGTAACTAATGCTGAGATTACCTGAAACCTAGAACAACTAATGTGGCTGTGGCTCTCATGGCTAGGTCACGATGCTATGAGACCAATGTGCTGGGAGGAAAACTGATACTGAGCAACCTGGAAAAACATCACACACAAAGCTATACTGGTTGTATGAAAAATGCCAGCCTGAAGGCAGACTTTTTCACGTGCTGCTGCTGAAGCTCACAGGGATGTTCTATCAGCCAGCCAGCTGCAGTTCTTTTATTCCAGGCAGGCCTCTAAGCTAAGGAGCCTCATGGGAAGCAGTAAAAGCAGGTGCTATGGCTGAGTGCTTCAAGATGGCTGTCCTACATATTAAAATCCTTCACACCCATGTGCAGATCTCTTATCTGAATCCCAGGCTCTGTTTCTGGGCATCAGGACATTTAATGGAGAATGGTTTGTTGAGTCACATATAAGCATCAAAATTTCCTGTGAGGTCTAGCAACATAATTACCACAGTCATGCCAGGCTATGTGATAGCCGAGTCTTGCAACAAGACTCATTGCAAGAGGTTGTTTCCCCGCCAGCAAGTCTGATCTGCTGCTGGATATGTAACTTCTCTAGCTGCAGATCTATTTGACATGAAAAAGATGACACATTGTAGTAGAGAATCTGCAATGTAGCACTGCACTGCAAATGCATGGAGACTGTGCCATAGGGAAGATGCTTCCAATGAAGTAAAAAAAAGTATAGCTTATATCTATCTTATGGAATTTGAGAGGCCTTGTTTTCAGGGTTAAATTCATAAGCTGCACTCTCTTCTGAAGGGTTACCTAGACAGGATTTTAGAAGTCCCTTCTCATCAAAACGAAAGGTGTAGAAAGAGTTAAGGACTCATGCTAAGGCTCATGAGGGCAATGAGGGTGATCAGGAGATCCCTGGTGCAGTGAGTGCTTCCATTGCTTTTAGTCTTCTAGTCTTGCATCTTAGAAAAGGGAGCATGTGACTCCGAAAGACAGAGCAAGGAAAAAGAGGGAGAGAGAGAAGAGAAGAGGAAGACAGATGATTTGTAATCCTGTATGGCTAGCACTTTTTTCTCCTTTGGATTTCAATGAAGTAGGTTCTCTTTCAACAGTACGGCTCCTCCTAAGTATGAGTGCTTACAGATGCTGGATTCCAGAATTCATTTAAACTCCTCTGACCACATATGAACTACTCAGTCTGAATAGCTGCATATAACAGTTACATATTTCTTATATAAATGTCTGTTTTATGACAAGATACAAGCTGGATTTGTTGTTGGAAAACTTCCCCTGTCTAGGCTGACCCAGGTGAATAACTTGTTTCTTTTTACGCATTCCTCTTACATACCTGCTAGCAGTGTCCTGCTCTCCAACATCATCATATGTTTCTTGGTCACTCTCTGTATGTTTCACAGCAGCTCTGGTGGACAGGTTTTGCTTTCTTTTTAAAGAATCATAGTCAATCTCCACCATGGTTGTTTTAATATATCCATCTAAATAAATGAAACCATGCAGTTTAAGGGTCATGATAAAGGCATGATTTACCAAGAGGTTCAGAATCTGACGGAATTTTCTGATAAAATTTTTGAAAATTTTCAAAGAAAAGTCTTATTCCAAGCAGCCTCATCTATCAACAGAAATACAAATACCAGATCTATCTCAGATTCCCCTGTTAAGCTCTCCTCAGCTGATGTTTAGTTCACCTCTTTGCTTCTCAGCTACAGCAGAAGAACTTTCTGCGCAGAAATCATCAGGCGGACTCCTTTTATCAGCTGGCTTTGGGACCACTTGTGGCAGGACATCTACCCACTCCCCCACCACAGAGAGCTGGTGCATAAAGAGATAACCTGGCCTGAAAGGCTCAGGAGGGGGCATCTGGCACCAAAAGGGCTCAGGCCTCAGCTAAGAATCAACATCTTAGTCTGAATGTTTGATGTGGGAAGAGATAAAAGAAATATAAAAGACTAAGACACCCTATTTTACAAATTATAAAGACACATGAGTTATCACAGAGGCAGAAGCTTCTACACACTCACCCTGAAAGTGTGAGAGACCTCTCCCCAGAGTTTGGACACATGGTTACTTCCCTGGGGATTGGATTGAAGGAAAGGATCTCCATGTGTGTCCCACCAACAACTGGATTGTAAGATACATTGAATCCTAAGTTATATTATTTCTTCACTAGCTGTAACATTAATTAAAGGTACCTTTAACCTCACACTGTATCTACCGGCTAGGAGTCTCTTTTTGTCCTTACTCCTGTGTAGTATTAGTTTGGTTTAAGTCTAATGTCTGTTAGCTTTTTGTCTATTAAATAAATAATCCATTCTATAATAGACCAAATCAGCCACTGTTAAGGAACTCACAAATGAGAGTGGGTTTTGGGGTGCTGGCCACCTCAATAAAGCTACTGCCTGCTGCCAGAGGCCAGGGCAAAAGGTAAGGACTTATCTAAACCCCCACATCTATTTGTAATGCCATTGCAGTCTTGTGGCACATTTTAGGGCAGTCCATGGCATGAAGTTCCTGACAGGTCATTAGGAGGATCATGTGCATTGATTTTTCTTCAGGTTGGCAGACATACTGTAGCTGCATCGACCAGAGCAGTTGACCTGAGATGAGGAACTCTGTCTCTCCTGAGGGTAATTTTTGTCAGGTATAGTGCCTGTGCAGGAGTGCACAAATGGATTTCTCCAAGGTGAAAAATGCTCATGCATTTTTTTGAAAATGGAAAATTCCTCCACTCTCTTTCTTCCGAGTGAAAGCAGTTTTTAGCGTACTTCCTCTCAAAGAGGAAGACTTTTGATCTTTCCTCTTACTTGAATGATAGGAACTGATTTTCTTCTTTTGTTTGGTCTTCAGAGACCTGGCCTGTGAATATGGAAGGCTGAAGCATTGGTGTAAAAAATTCATTTGTATTATTGAAATTTTTCAATGAGAAACCTTATAGAGCTTCAAGTTTTGCTGATGCAAAAATTAATTCATGAAAAGTAAATTAATAAATGGACTGCACATGCACTAGAAAATACCCTTCTCCCAACCATGACCAAGATTTAATTTTCTTTGTACAAAATGATTAATGTAATTGACTTATTTTCACAACTTCAAGGTTTTGTGGAAAAACTGTTATTGGAACTTGCCTGTTGAGATCATCTTGGCCAATCTCTCTAAACAAACATGATCTTCCATTAGAGCAAGTTGGCCAGGACTGTGTCCTGTCAGGTTTTGAAGATCTCCACAGATGGAGACTCCACCACTTCTCTGAGCACCATTTTCCCTTGCTTGGTCACCCTCACAGTAAAAAAAAGTGTTTTCTGCTCTTCAAATAGAACCCTTGTGTTTCAGTATGTGCCTGTTGCCTCTTGCAAAGTCACTAGGTAACCAGAAAGAGCCTGGTTCTATTTTCTTTACATCCTCCCACCAAGTACTTATGAACAATTATAAGATACCCCTTAATTTTCTTTTCAGCAGGCCCAGCTCTCTCAGATTCTCTTTGTATTAAAGATGCTCAGTTCCTTACTATCTGTATATTTCTATCACTACAAGCTGCTCAGTATCTGTTGGTATCATCTACAATTTTGTGGAATTCTGTTCTCCATGTGTGAACTGTCTTAGTAGTTTTATTGGCATTTTAGTTCCCCCTAAAGATCAACAAAATGCTTTTAATAATTCTGTTTGATTTTATGGATCAACCTTTTATAACCCAGGAGCCAGATCATCAACCTCTTTATACTCAAAGATCCACTGACAGTACTTACACCTTAATAGAAGAAGCATTTAGGATTTCAGAGAAAACAAAACCTGGAAGTCAGTTAGAAACTTTCCATAAATAAAAACACTTAAAACAGGCCCTTATATTCTCTAATTCTATTTTAAGAACACCCATGTTACGTTTAATAAAAAGACATGAAAAAACACAATACTTATTTCTTGCAGGGAGCAGAGTTCTGATGCTATTTGAAAGCTGCTGACAGGGAATTAGCCCTCAGTATGTCAGTGAAGGTCCCAGCATACTGTGCCTAACTTAGTCCAGTGCCTATAGCTGTTATATGTTGTGCAATAACTCCCTGAAATGAACTAGCTGAGGACAGAAGGGTGACTTGGGGTAATTATTTACTTTGGTGGCCAGTGACTCAGACATGGTAGGGCTAGTCCTTGGTGTAATGCTCACATGTTTGCTGTCATGTACTGAAAACATTCAGGAGCGCAGTGAAGAAAGAGAACTCACAGCATCCTTTTATCCTGCCCAGCCACTTTCCTTCTGGGTTGTCTGTGAGGCGAATGATTTCAATCTTATCCCCCTGTCTGACAGTCAGTTCATTCCTCCCTCCCTTGTGGTCAACGCAAGCTCGTGCCTGATGAAGGACTTCAATGGGTCTTGTTAACTGAAGAGGAAACAGAAGGTATTACAGATGGGGAAAAATTGAGTTCTTTCCCAGACATTCAGAAAAAGAAGTAAAAATAATGATAATGATGGTTATTTGTTTCATTGACATTTAAAATACTGTTGCCAAATAAACAGAAGGGCTTCCTCTTGCTCGAATTACACAGTTTAAATTAAAAATCAGAGATTAAAAGAGAGGGGAGAGACATGGCAATAGAGCAATTGAAGAACTCACTGGCAAAATCACAGAAATACTAAGATTAAAATCAACAAATTAGCCTATGACACCTTTTTTTTTAATGAGTTCATAAAACAGATGCATTGAATTCCAATGGGTGTCTCCATTTATTTCCAGCAGAACTACTCATAGAATCATAGAATCTTTTAGGTTGGAAATCTTTTAGGTTGGAAAAGACCTCTAAGATCACTGAGCTCTACCATTAACCTAACACTGCCATGTTCAACTAAACCATGTCCCTAAGCACCACATCTACAGATGTTCTAAATACCTCCATAGAGAGTGATTCTGCCACTTCACTGGGCACCTCTTCTGCCCAATTCACTGGGCATTTCTTCAAGGTTTGCAAAGGGTTCAATCCTTTGCAACCCTTGAAGAAATGAAGGAATATCTTCAACCCATGAAGAAAATTTTCCTAATATTTAAACTAAACATTCCTTGTAACAACTTGAGGCCATTTTCTCTTTTTCTATCTCTTGTAACTTGGGAGAAGACGCTGATGCCCACTTGGCTACAACTCCCTGTCAGGCAGTTGTAGATTGAGAAGGTCCTCCCTGAACCACCTTTTCTCTGGACTAAACACCCCCACATCTCTCAGCTGCTCCTCACAAGGCTCGTGCTCCAGACCCTTGATCAGCTCTGTTGCCCTTCTCTGGACTTGCTCCAGCATCTCAGCATCTTTCTTGGAGTAAGGGGCCAAAACTGGACATGGGATTCGAGGTGCAGCCTCACCAGTGCCAAGTACAGGGGACAATCAGACAATCCCTGATCCTGCTGGCCACACTATTCCTGACACAAGTCATATGAGTAAGTATTCATTAACATCAATGTTAATGAATCTGCCACATAATGCTTTGTGTTTACTATTCTACTCTATAAATGATCTTGCAAGTACTCACAAGAGATAATCTCACTGTTTACTGATGTCTAGGATTCACTTTGTGAGGTCTTTACATTACGTTATGAAAAAGCCATTTTAGGATTTTTTATTTGTGACTTTAACATATGTACTTCAGAGGCACAGTGCTCTTGCCAATTATAGACTAACTCAGGAATATCTATCCTGTATAAATGACCAATGGGAAAGAAAATGTGCATTAAAATATATATTTTTAAGAATAATAAAATACCTTGATGGTGGCAGGAGCACAGTCTATAGGCTAAAAGCTTTCTGTGCACTAATGCCTACACTTCTTGTGACTGGTCTAAAAAAAGGGCCCGGCACCCAATAAACACCAGCTAACTCATTATTATTAACTATGTGTACTTTTAATATTTGCTTCTTAACACATGTCAGGCTCTCCACAGCAGACCAAGGCCGTGATGTGAACCACTATGGCTTTATGTGTACAGAGCATAATAGGAAGAAAAACAAAGCTGCCCACTGTGTACAGTGACACTGAAAGCACCAGAATGGAGAATTGTGAATGGGCATTAGTTAAGAAAAACTGACTGGCAGACTTGCAAACTGTGAGAGCATGCTGACCACCAGCTATGCAAAAATGATTTAAAACAGAAAGAATTGTCTCATCATTTAGCCCCAGAGAATGACTGTAGCTCTCCTATAGAAGTCTGATTTTCCTCCTCCTTATTTAGGCTGCAATTTACTGTAAGTCCCTCCCTTTCCACCAAGGCAAAGGTAATGTGTTGCAATACAATTTTGAAATATTTAAAGAACTAAATACTTTTGTATCTGACTACAGTAAAGCAAATAACACTATGTGTATGGGATCAAATTCCCACTTTTATTAAGTGCTTTTGATGCTATTCTAACGAAATAAATTATTAGAAACAAAAAAGTGAAAACAGATGATTTTAAGGCTTCCTTATGCAGAAAAAAAGGTGAGAAAGTAATTTAATGAAAATTGTAAGCAAACAGGCTTTGCCATCCATCAGTGCAGAGCTTGCATTCAAACATATGCCAAACAAAAAAAGATAGGTTAAAGCCTTGTTCAAAATTTATGCAGGTGTTTGAAGTACCATAACAAATTGTTTTGTAGCCAGGTGAAAAGTCTATTTTGAACTCGACAATGGTAAATAATGCTGCTTGCATACCTTTGTCCACATTACCAAACTAAAAGCTTACTTTGAACTTTTTCCTCAGTTCATGCTCTTTCTTTTCTTTTTCCTTTTGTTCTTTCTTCTCTTGGTCCATTCTCCTCTTATCTTCTTTGTCCCTCTTCTTCTCTTTTCCCCTTGATGATCTGAAAGAGCATTGCCAGGACAGAATGTGTGAAGAAAATCTTCCTTAGAGCTACCTTACCCAAAGCTGGCAAAAAACTGCAGTTGATGAAAAAAGACTTCTCCAAGTGAAATCAAAGCTACAGATTCTAAACAATAATGCAGCTGCCACAGATAGAGTAAGCAGCCCTTTACTACATTCGTAAGTTACAGTGTCTGCCCTCATGAGGGCAACACACCAGGCAAGGTTATCTGCCTCCACATGTGTGTGTCCAAATGTCTCTGAGATAATTTTGTTGAGAATGCTTATGAACTGGCAGCAGGCTAGGTGTTGTACTGGATGCAGCTGTTAAATATTTATCCAGGCCACCAGTGGTTGATGCAGGCTGAACTAAAGCCTGAGATGCCACAGGACTGTGTTTTTAAAATTGATTGCAACCTATTCCAGCAGTCTACACAATGAGTCAGTCTTCTGCACTCATTTTTTCACACCGGGGTACACTACACACCTGCTGTGCCTTGTGTACTGGAAGGTATTGTGATTTGGGAACCTGGGATGGAATTAGGCCTACATCTCCAGCTCTGCCATTTGGCTGGAAGACCTGTGTTTTAGAAACCCTATGGAACTGATCAAGTGAAACTCCCCTTTTTTTTCCCCCCAATACTTTTGCTAGACAGGTAGGCTCAAATTACTAAAAAAATGTCTGAAATGAGGATCACTTGGGCTATAAATCAAAGGGAGTTCAACAATAAATTTTTGCTAAAAATTATTGTACATCTGAAATATTCTACATCAATTACTTATTCAGAGGGAATCAGAGTTTTTATTTGGCTATTGTAACACCGTAAATCCCATAGATTTAGACATTACTGGGGTAGAGAGAGCCATCAAAGGAAAGGTCTAAATGGAAGAAGAACAATAAGCAAAGCTTGTGTTCTGTCTCCATAGCTATACTAGTTCACTCAGGCAACAAAAAATGTCAATCCAGCCTGCCATAGGAGTTCTAAGAATATTTATCTGAAAAGCAATTAAAAAACCCCACAAGAAAAGACCTATTTGGGACCATAATACCTTGGGGCTGAGCTTATTTTTCCTCCTAGGCTGTAGTTCCAACCAGTGGTTCAGACATACTCCTTAGATCAGAAATCAGAGTTCTGTTACCTTGATCACAGTAACTAAATTATTAATTGCAGGAGTTTTGCCATGCCAGGGCATGGCAGGTCTAACAGGGAAAGAACCTGTGAACAGAGACTTTCTCCAGGTGAAAAGAATGAAGACAGGAACTGCAGGGAACTGAAGACAGTCTCTGGCAGGAATTGCAGCAGAATGGCACTTTTATACCAGATGAAATACACCTATTAGAAAATATAGTTATAAAGATACAAGAGGTTATAGAGTTTAGAATTACTACCTGATGTCATTAATGTCTTCATACGTCTCCTCATCACTTTCTTGACCCTATAAAAAGAATCCATTTTCAATGGTCTAAACACAGTTGAAAATACATGAAGAAACTTGGTCTGCTATATAAGCTTCATACAAACTATATAAAAACCATTTTTAGCAAAATGCAAATACCTTTATTCTTCCCCAAACAAGTTACTCCATTATTCAAGCACACTACTCTTTTGTTTCTGCTATTTTTTTCAATATCATACCTATGAAGCCTTGGATTGTTAGAATCACCCAAGCACATTGCTTAATCCAAAGTGGATCTTTTAATTGCAAAGTGTGTCCTGTATACACTTTGCAATTGTAAAGTCTTCATCATTGCTGATGATTGCACTGCCATGATGAAGATGCCAGGGTTAGCCCTATTTAAACTGGAATGCTAAGGATCCAAATGGGACTCAGATTAAGGTCTAAGAGATTGTCTTAGTCCTTATATAGTGAGGTGCTTAAAAATACTGATAAAATCCTGTAATTAGCTGAAATATTAACTGAAATGTTCTATTACCAGAATGGAACAGGACCATTATTTCTATTATTTCTGGAAAATTCCAGTGAAATGAAATGTCAGTGGTAATAGAAGACGTAGTTTTCCATTTTCTTTTTTTTAATCAATTTTTGGTGTCTAGCCAGCTTTGATAATTTATTCCAGTTTACTCCGCTTCTCTGATTTTATTTCTATCTTTCACAACAAATAATTGCTTCTACAGCTTACTGTGGATACACTGGATTAAATCTGCAAGTAATTGTCTAATGTGTTGAAGAAGTTTCACTAAACTTGTAAGTTTTTGCTAAAAAAGGATAGGTTTATGTTGCCAGATAGTACTTACCCTCTGTGTATTTCCATGACCTACAGGAACAAAAGTAAAAAAACCCAGGATATTTATTTTTTTTCTCGTACAGAAAAAAATTCATTTTAGCATTAGCTATTTAAAACTGCCTATAACATCAGCGATATTAACTAGAAACTTTTATTATGCAGGCTCCTGTTTTTTGATGAAGGTATGAATGCAGAATTCAGTTTTTACAGATTGCTTTCATAGAACATTGCAAACTAAAAATATCTACAAACAGCATATTTCACTATGTATTTTAAAAGTGGAAATATTGTTTTAAAAATCTTTAATGATGTTACTGAATTTACCTGTGTTATTTGTTTACAAAATCACTACTTTTATGAAAAAGTAATTGTCAAAAGCCTAATAAATCCAAAGATTTTCACTTTTCACTGCCTCTCACAGCCTCAGACCACAAAGTGACAGTAAAAGCACAGTCAACCCATCTTTTTTTTTTTTTTTTTTAATCAAGTGCCTCCTTCACCAGACCACACAACATCAACTCTGAAAGAGCAGCATTCATTTTGGGTCAGGTTTGAAGATCTGGTGATTTATAGTCCCAGCATATTTCTAACCAAACAAAAACAAAAAGAAAAATAAAAAGAAGAAAAAATAGAAAAAGAGAAGGGGGTGGGAGTTGGGGGGGGGGAGAAAGAGATTTAATGCAGTTTCTGAGGGTCTATCTTAGTAATCACAGAACAGCAGATCTATTAGTGTTATGAGACAACCATCTTCACCCATAAAGTGGCAGAACCAGTATAATTAGTAAACAAATCACTCTTGAATACAATAAACTTTTCTTTATCTTATAAATACAACATGCTTACAGCTTCTTGCAGTAGCCATTAATTAAAATGTATAAAGTGTATGCATCTTACCCTGTGAAACAAATTCAACATCATCATAATTTTCTTCATTTTCTAGGTTTCTGTAAGTATGAAAAGGTAAACATGTGAAACCTATGAAGATGGTTTTATGAATTCATTTTCATTAACCATTTTTCTGGAGCTTTTTATTATCTATTTTATACAAAGGCAGAACAGTCTATTGAGACCTATATCCTACTTAAGTACACACAAGATTTTCTAAAGTGTTCTCTCTGACTGTGACTCAGTTTCAGGTGGGGCTATCTTGATCTAGACTTAAAAACATCAAAGTGAGCCAAAAGCACTCAGAGAGAGTGTGGTATGAAAAATATCATAAGCAGATGGGCTGACTGAATGGAAAGAATCTGCTGGGCTTTTTAACCATTTTTGCAGGTGCCATCTTCTTACAGTGCAAAAGTACAATTTCAGACTTTTTCCAAATGCTAAATATAGCTCTGAGACTTTGATTTGTTTGGCTTAAAGTCTAAACAAGGGACAAGAGAAACGGTGTGAAGACTAGGCCAGGTAAAATGTCACCAGAGCTCTTAGATTTAAAATGTTGTTCAAATGAGAGAAACAGGAAATTGAATTGAAAATACAACTAATAATATCACGGACTTTTAACTTTATAATTCTTTGTAACAGCAGAAAGAAAACAAGGGCTGACAATTATCATCAAAGAAGTGTAATCAAAAAAGGACTTGAAAGCAGAATGGGATGTCCTAAAACTGGCTTGATAGGGAAAGCATGGAGACAGGTGAAAGCAAAGATGTTAGCATCCAGGCACAAATTTTCAGCAGAGAGAAGAATTTACAGGGCACACAGGAGAGCAGACAGGGCATCTGGAGGTACATTTCAAAAGTGTCTGATGTCAAACTTGGCTCCTATGCCTTGGTAAAGAGGAGGATACCCAGCATGGCTGCTGCAGGTACTGCAGCTGTGAGGCAGGACTGATGCTGTCACACAGTGCTGAGCTGGACACGCCTCCCTCACTCCTCCTGCCTGCTGTGTGATGCTCTTTGCAGTACCTGCTGGCCAGAAAGCAGGTTGATTCTGGTCTGTTTTTTCAGGCTCAGCTTGATTCTGGTCAGTTTTTATGCTGGACTCAAGTACTTACAACTCTGTCAGCAGAAGTTCCACTTCTGTACGCAGCTCTTTAAAGAAGGATAAAGAAAGGAGCCCCATAACAACAGAGGCTTCTCAGGGTTATCATACAAGGCCACGTCATGGCCTCAGTGCAGTTTCACAACCAGTGCTGAGCTCAGTTCCTCCAGCTTGCAAAGCTGCTTCCTGGGGTATTGGCTCACAGACCTGACCCTCCTCACCCTCTCTGCCTAGAAAAATTTAGGGAAAACCTTAAGCTATTGAGGCAACTGATTTTCTATCAGTGTTTAAAGTTTTTAGATTGTTCTGGAGTAAAAAAAACCAGTCTGTTCCCTTCCCCCTACCCTCACCAACAGAGGACAAAACCAAATTGTTGCTACACACAAGACATTTCAGGGAAACGACTGAATAGATGGAGGGTACAAACTAATATAAAAAGCTAATTCTAAACAGGCCAGGTACAGAGTGGGATAAGGAAAGTAGTGTGAGACACCTCTCTCTCAGAAGCCTGGAACTCATGCTGCCTTCGCCTGCTGCGCCAGGAGGAAAGCGATAGGCAGAGAAAGGTGAGAAAATAAAGCTCTTGTGGCTTACGTTCACTCACATTGTTTCAGAGCTGGGCTTGATGTTTCTGGGAGGCAGACTGGGAGTCGCTGGCACCTGCAGGGATGGGTGAAAGGCTGGTGGAGGAGGTGGCACAGCAGTGTGTGATGGAGGTATTGGTGGGGCAAGTGCTGCTGAGGAAGATGTTTTCTGTTTCAAACCTTCATTTTTAGGACCTGAAATATAGTAGAACAGACTGAATTTATCAAGCAAACATCTGAGGAAGGAACTTAGCTGTGTTTGATGAAGTTTTCAGGCAAGATATCAGTACTAGTACTGATAGTACTAGTACTACTACTGCAAACACCCTAGAGAAAGTATATTTTGTTGAACCTGCTCTTAGATATTTTTGTTGCATTCTCTTATCACACTAGAGAGAAGGAGACTCTGCATTCAAAAATGTTCTCCCTGTACAAGGCCATAGAAATGTCTTTGCCAAGACATGAACTAGACACAAAACCAGCACAGTTCACCAAATATATTAATACCTGTGTTTCATAACTAAATTATAATTTAATTCCACAATTCACTTAAAAGACCAGCTGCAGAGTTTCATATGAGCACTGACGTAGTCTTGCTGAGATTTTTTTTCTCAAAGAAAGAGTTTGAAGGGAAAGGATGAGAGACAAAGAGAGGTACAGGTCTCTCAGCATCTTCAAATACATTTTTAATATAAGTTGTAGGAAGTCTGGACCTTTCTAGGAAGCTCAGATTAGAAAAGTGGCAGTCTGCAAAGCTGCGCAGAAGCTACACCCTCAACAGACAGGTGTAGCCTCAAACACTGATGGTGCTGTGCACGAGGCACAGAAGCCAGAATTACATGAGTGAGCTGGTATGCATGTGTGCTGCACTGAATTCATGCTCCCTGCACAAGCCACAACCAAACCATAGCAACCACTGCTCTGAGGGTTGATTTTGAGAGAAATTATTCTACACAAGCAAATTAAGTCAGAGTTTTGATGCTATGATGTATTTGAAGTATCATTTTTTTGAAGTATTATTAGTGGATTAAAATCTAACCAAAAAGAACTGTCCCCAGCTGCATGGAGACAAATCTAGAAAAATTCAAGGAAAAGGAGAACAGCGGGAAAAAACAAATTCAGAATTCTGTTAAAATCAATTACAGATGAGAAGAAAACCTTTGTCTTCTAGAGAATTCTGTGAGAGATTAGAATCTTGTCAAGTAAAGGAAATGATAACCTCACTGAAAAAAAAGTGGCTCAAAACACAGAACAACAAATATTTACTAAAGTTTAATGGCAAGACTAAAAATTGCAAGAAGCTATTGGAAGAGGTTTTTTTAGATTATTGGGTGTCTGGAATTCTCTCCTTGTGATAGACAGGAAAAGGGGAGTTGGTAACTTTAGGATGGATCTTTCCATATCTCACAGGGAAATCAAAGTGAAATTATCAAGCCTTGACAGTTTTTCTCTTTACTACCACACAACTAAAAAAATTATGGATAAATATCTCTTCATGGATGCTTAGACCAACTTGTCAACACACATATAAACAATGGTGCATTTTAAACCTGTTAAGCTCCTCTATTACTTAAACAGCAAAATACTGATAGTCCCAAAATGGATGATTACACAAGTGAATTCTTTTGTGGTTTGTGCATTAAGAAACACGCATATTACAAAAGAAGATCCTTACCATTTAAGATAATTTGTATTAGATTAAATTGTGTATAAGATTAAATTTGTACCTCTTATCCTTTTAACATTTTATTCAAAAATTAAGACCAAAAGTTAAGTAAAATAATCCTTTCTCTTAGTACTGAGGAGGCTACAGCAGGGTCAATGTGTGCTAGCCAGAGAGTACCCAAAGGAGAATAGTGAGAATGAGGTCTAAAAAACATAAATTCTTGAATATATTGAAAAAATGGTGGTGGTTTAGGGAAATGTGGTAAGATTGGGGTAGAACAAAATTAATACCTAAGTCTCTGGTAGTGAAGAAAGGGATAATTTATATTTTCCCCCCTTTTCCATAGTGAAGAGGCAATAAGTAACATGCTTAAAAGCAAGCAACATTTGTTAGAAGGCACTTTCTAACAGTGAAAGTGGAATTTTCATGCTCTGAGATCCATGTTGAAGAAGCAGGATAAATTTATGGCATGGATAAGTTCTAGTATAGTTGTTCTTACCCTGTACATTGGGATGAACACCAACATAGTGACAAACAACTTCTTTATATCCCTTCCAATTCAATGCTGATATCCTTTTATTGCTGTGCTGTGTGTTACATCACATTTGAAATACTGAGATCAACAGCTGGAGCTATACTAAAGTAAGATTTTGGCTAAAATGTGTCTTTCAGTTGTTTGAGGGATGTTGACAAGACAAAGACTACTACAGAGTTTTTGTAGTGGTACTTGTTTAAGTTTGCTTACTATTAAAATCTGCACCTTACTGTTTTCTAAGCTCCTCAAGGATCAGGTATTTTTACCTTTGCACACAGGATCAAAAGCCTTTTTATCACCACTGTTTTATACCCAAAAGGTATTGACAGCACTGGAATTATTACATAACTCGGATGTCTTTTCAGTGACTTTAAAAGACTCGACCTTTTAAATCTCAATCAAGGGTGCTTTTTTTTTTTTTCTTTTTCTTCCCCATGTAGCAATTATTTCATAGCTATTTCTGTTATCTCTCCAGCCTTTCCAACACTGTAGAAAAGCTGGCACTGGAATTCTACAGAGCATACACTTGTCTGCCACATGTAGTGATGAAAATTGCAAGTCATTCTTCATCTGGCCATATCTCTACTGATTGCATCCAGGCTGTTTCAGTATTTTCTCCAATTTTCATCACTCCTGACTATTAAACTAATGTACATGAGCAAAAATCTTTTATTCAAAAACTTTGTAACTATATGAAAATTCTTTAAGGGTAGAACTCCAAGAATCTGATAACCCTTATGCATTATGCTCTTATGTCTCATCATAGTCCTTACCCAATTGTAAAGCTGCTTATAACTTGATTTTTTTTTTCCCTCCAAATAATTACACAACCTTGTTTTGCAGGTGTGGTTTGCATTTCTTCATTATATATGTACAATGGCATTAGAATAAAAGCAAACTTTGCTTAAATGAGCCAATGTTACACCTCACTGTGCTCTTGTTGTATCTGAATATTTGCAGACAACATCTTATCATTTAATTCTTCACAGTCTTTATTCATCCAGACTACAATTTCTCATTGCCCTAAAACTTCCTGTAAAGATGAATCTATCTCCAGAATATAAATGTATTGCCAGATGAATTCTAGAGTCTAATCAAATAAAACAACCAGAAAGGAGTCCCTTTTTTGGTTTGGTTGGGTTGGTTTATTTTTTGTTGTTGTTTTATTTTGTTTTGTTTTCCTGAAAGCCATGTTAATTGGTATTAATAATACTCTCAAATTTATTTTTGTGTTTTAATAGGGAAACTTGTATCAGTTTTTCTGTGGTTATATCTACGTTGACCTAACAGAGTGTTGTGTATGTGCTCAACATGCATATGAACCTTTCATCTTCATATTGTATTACTGCTTGTGATAAGTCTTTTGTAGGACTAAGGTAAAAATTCTTCCCAAGTCTCTGTGTATAATACTTCTTTCATCTGATGTCTCTTGAGAGCCAAATCCAGGCAATAGGAAAGTGAGCCAGGAAAGGACACCACATGCATTTTAGATTAAGAGCTTATTTTTAAGTATAAAGGCTGAACAACCTGCCCTTTTTAATTTCTGTAGTTTGTTATTATGTAACAGTAACTAAATGATCATCATATTATGGAAATACTGTTTTTTTATTTTCTAACTATTATAACTGAATTCTTTGCCTTTAGAGTTTTAATTAGCTGAACTAGTTACACTTATGACTGAGACTGATGTAAGTGTAAAATACTTTAATTCTAACGCTAGAAATAGTGGAATGATTTAGGTAGGAAACTGACATGCTGAAAAACTGTTTGGAAAAAAAGGTGTAATAATCAGGCCTGTTGAGCCAAAGCTATCATAACATTCAATATTTATTTTCTTCCTGTATTACACTTGGTACTTTAAAAACATGGAAGAGCTCCATAGAGGTAGTGGAACAGCAGTCAGCAGCAGACACTCAGATCAAGAAATTAAACTGAAACTACATCCTGGCTTCACAGGCACGTGAAGCACTCTCATCACAGTACACAGTGTTAAGGGTGGTCACTGTGTGGCAGCTCTGACAGCTAACACCTCAGTTTCCAAATAGCCTCTCCTCTCAGGACTCAGCTTTTTCACATGTAGTGCTGCACTGAATAAACAGGCAGAAACGGAAGCTCTTCAAATAGAAACAAAAGAACAGAAGAAAAGGCACTGCAGCTGTATAGAGAAACCTCCTATAAAAACTGTCCACAGAATGTCCGAAATAGCCCATTAGACTGCTGCTTGTGGCATTAAACTTCTTTAATCATGCCCAGATCCTCAGCACTTACAGTACAACTATGCACAGAACACTGCAAAAATCTGTATTGTGTTCTTGGAGAACCTTCTCAAACAGCTTTCATATGGGCACTGGCCAAAAGTTCACTTACATTCTTGGGAATGTTTGTTTATCGGGAAGTGAAGGACACTGAAGTTGTCTTGATGCAATACTTGTGACTTTGACCCTTGCCATTCTTGGCTTGTGAAAGGGAAACACTGATACATCTTTGGTATGACATCTAGAGAAAGATCACATCTTCTCTTCATGTCCAGATATTCTGTGTTCAACAGCAGAAGAAATCAACTGGCATAAAAGAGCATAATTTCTATGCCTCTCCCATGCAAACTCAAAAGATAAATTAGAAGTCCAGCTCTTTTGGAACCTGTGAATTCTATGAGGGCAAAAGCATTCAGGACAGAATGAGAATGAATAAAAGCCATTCTCATCGTATTAAAACCTTCAGTGCTGTCCTGAGATACGTCATACTATAAATTAAAACCAACCTTCACTCTGTCCTGAGATGTTTATACTATAAATATGTGGCAAAACAAAGGGAAGTCCTAGCACTGCCTAAAGTCTGTAATGGACTACACCCAGAACATGTATTACTTGGTGGGATGGGAATCTTAAGGGAAGTAGTCCTTTGGTCACAGATGGTTCTCTGTTTTGAAAAATTGTAAAGTGAATTGGACTCATGTGCAAAGGTGATTTTGGCTCATAAAGTATTCATAAAACCTAACATGTCTCTATTTATTGCTCCCTAAATACTAGGGTATCTCGGTGTTTGGGTGAGAGATTGGCACACAGAAGAAGGTAAACATCCAATTATCAACCTGAGCAGAATAGAAGCTGTCAAAGGGTAAAAAAATCCCACCTATTTTTTAGCACTTCTACATCCATCAGCTGAAGATACAAACCCATCTGTTCAATCCAATCAGTATTGCAATAGAATGTGTTTATTTTGGCACAAAGCTTTTAATTGGCAACAATGAAAAATAGTAATTTTGATAATCTCCCTTGAAGCCGGCAAATATCCTCTTCTAGCAGAGGGTGGTCCGGCTTCAGCTATTCATATTTTTCTCACACTTGGCAGGACTGCAGCAGCAATGTATACCTGTTCCCAAAGCCAGCAGCACTTTAGAAATCCCAGTTAGCTCAGAACAGCTGTGTTGATCTCATCTGCAATATAGTCTCTTGCAAATGCATTAGTCTGGCCTCCAGTCTCCAAACTTAACCACAAAGACTGAACTGTTAATGGTACTTAAGGTATCAGGCTGTAGCATCCTGCCTATCCATTGTCTCAATCCAGAAATTTCTGGTCCAAGCTTGCATCCTAAATAAAACTGGAACTGAATAGCAATGCATAACACAGTGTACATTCCATTTTGAGTGGTCTCATCATACCTGCTTCACCATAAATAGACAGCATAAATACATATATATGTAAGAAAATCCCTTTTATAACAATGCAGACTCTTGCAACATGCAATGCAAAAATGGATTACTGACTTTGCATTCTAAAAAAACCCCACCTTCTTTTTTTGGCCTAGAATATGGCATTTGGTGAGATCTTACTGCCTTTGACCCCTGATGCAGTGAGCTCCTCGTCTATTGCTGACTCCTGCTTTTAGTAATGTTAAGAAAACCTGAAAGTGAGCAGGTTCTACAAGGAAACTTCAAATATTCTGCAGGAAAAAATGCATGTAATTTAAAAATTATTAGTGAATTTTTATAGTTTTCATCATAAAATGACTTCAGGATTTTTTAAGCAGTTACACGTCAGAAAGTCTTTAAAAGAAAATTTTTATAAAGCAAAATGCTTTTGAGCTACTCTAAAAACCCAACATGTTTTTCAGTTTTACTGCAAAGCACCTCACCACTTCTACATCCAAGATCTGGGTATTTTTCTGGGTTTTACAGAGGGTTTACTAAGAACCTGCAACAACATCTGCAGCAGCTGATCAGCCACTTCCTACTTCATCTGTAATGTGCAGAGAGCTGTGCTCTGCTCTGCTTCCCTAACCACATTTTCGTTTAGATACAAGCCACGGTTTCATGTTTCATTATTATGCTGCTTTGGAGCTGCTCAGAGTGAGCAGGTAAACTTACAAAAGAGCTGAAGCTCAGGGCTTTTGATTATGCTGTTGTGACACATACTGTAGCAACAAAGTTCAGTTGTGACACTGCTCCTTGAAAACAAAGAGCACGGAAAGTTTCTGGTTGCTGCTCTCCTCGAGTCCAGACCTTACTTTTAAAATGCCTAGGTACAATCTTTTATGAGTTTTCGTTTCTTTTATTCTTCTCACCTCTCTTGATTCTCCTCCCAGTTAGGTGATTATGTTTTTTTTTTCTGTTTTTTTTTTCCTCCTGTGTGCAAACAAAATTATGTCCCAAAAGGGTGGAATTTCAGACTAAGGGGAAAAAGGGGGAAATAAAGACCTAGGTCTTCATCCTTTTTCAGATCATTTTGCTCATGGTTGCTCATAACATCATAAAAAAGATGATCAAAGCAGGTGGAGAATCCGTCCTTTTTAAAGCAAAACTTCTCATTGGTCTCAATTCGAAAATCTTTCCACAACAGATGCACACACTACCTGAAGGGTGTTTCACATAAGGTTTAACACTTATTCTAACACTTATATTCTCAAAAATATCATATAGTTGACATATTAAGACTTGACATAATTCTAGACCCCATACAAGGTTGGGGATTTTTCCCCTTCCATGTATATAGAGACAAACAGATGAGGAATATAGAGCACATAAAGTGAGCATCTAAATTTACATTTAAGGTTGAGGGCTGAAAAATATTAAGCATGCCCATATTCTTACTCCAAAAAGAAGGCTCACAGTTTCACCCAAAGTACTTCAGGATGTAAAAGTTTGCAGGACTGAGCCTTGTAGTGACTGAATATGAGGTTATATATTTCTAATTCTTTAGGGGTCTGGCACTTCTTCTGGGCAGTGCGGACTGAGGAAAGTGATTTCTGACATGAGGAAAGTGATTTCCAACTACAGATGTGTTATCATAGACAGAAGACTGTACTTATCTATAGAGGAACACAAAATTAAATCCAAATTGAACTGCAGTTGAAACTTTCCATTTGCCTGATTAAAAGCCTTAATGACTACTCTGGTTCTACTAAAAATATTTATAAACCTGAGTCAATTAATTTTATATTGCATGGTATCATTTCTTTTGCAAGAAAAAAGAATAAAAATTGACAACATTCAGAGATGGAGGACATATAAGATAGTAATAGTTTAAAAATAGTCTTTTATAATTCATTTGTATTTGAAAGAGAAGGCAAAAGAAAATGTGCACAATGATGCAAAGGCAACTTTGTAAAGAAAATGTACTGGAAAAGTTTTCTTAACTGTGACTGTTTCCCAAACTCAAAAAATGATGAGGGGGTCTAAAATTTCTCAATGTGAAAAATAATTACATCATACATACCATGTCATAAAAAAAAATAATTTTCATAAAAAAATTTCCATGCAACAAAGTCTTGCATTTGGATAGTGGAAGTTTGCAGATTTTCTCTTCAGAATTTGCAAACAAGGAACACCATTGTTTCAAATGCACATATCTGAGGAGGGTTCAATTTCAAGAGGAAACCAATGACCTCAGGAATGTTCTTTACTAAAAGGAACCTTTTAGGATTAAAAAAAAAAAATTAGATACAATTTCAAAATCTTCCTAGCAGCTTTACTGTGAAAGGCGTGGGGGTTTTTTGTGTCTATTAACACTGAATATTTATTGCAGCATTTAATATCAAAATTTTCAAGAATGATTGGAAGTTTTCCATATATGAACTCTAATGAACTATGATTTGAATATATTTTCTATAATGAAATATATTAGTTTGTGCTGTATTATTACCCATGTAATGCTACCAAATGATGAAGATTGATTAAGGGCATTTCTCCCTGTGAACCAAAATAGGTCTAGAAAATAAAAAGGTGAAAATACTTGCACCAGTAGGGCACAGATTGTTTCAAATTCAAACATTAAGCATGCTGCATAGGTTTTACCTCTGTGAGTTTCTAAGGAAATATTTAAAGAGTACAGAGAAATTAGAACTTTCAGCTCAGAGAGAAATTTCAGTACATACCAATCTTCAAATACGAGAAGTATGTGCTAATCATTCCTGTAATTACAAGTAAAGCTTTATTTTTTTTTTGGAGCTAGACACTAGACACATTACTGTATATATTCTACAGTAATGGTACCAGCAACAAGTCCAGAACTCCATAGTAATTCTGGCAGGGAAAACAAGGTATTTTCCAACTTGACCATAAAGTTGTCTATAAAATAGTGTGACATGCTAGATACACTCTCTTGCTAAAAAAGTTGTAAAGCAGGCTTTAAGCAAAATATGTGTCAACTTAAAGAATGGGAAAATATCAGCCAGTTCTTATAACCTTTTCAATCTGTAAATTAAATTTATTGATATGCTCTGTGTTCATATTCTTTTCTGGAATCTGGACAAGTTTCAGACCACTTGAGGTATTGGTACAGCAGAGATGATTTTGTATTGTGATTTTGATTTTGTATTGTATCCATATAATGCAACTACATGATGAAGGTGCATAAATAGGTGCTTCTTCTTGTGAATCTAAATAGGTGAACAAAAGAACAAGATTTCAGAAATTAAGGGAATTTTACTAAGCAGAAGTAATTACTCAGTTCCATCACTTTTACTTTTTTCTCTCCAGCAGCTTCCTTTCTGTCACCTTCCATGAGCTGTATTTTTTCTGCATCCTTATGAATTTTCCTTTCTAACTACTCCTCTTAGCACTTTTTCTCAAGGGCTGCTCTCACACACAGTGGAATCCTTAAGGGACTGTGTTAAATTCATCCAGCACTGACCCTGTCAGAAGGTGGGCAACGGTTTCAAGTCGAGCATAATACCTCATGTGCTTCATTCAGTCCTTTGCAGAGGTCCAGACCTATTGAGCCAATAAGTTATGCATATACTTGGATTCAAAACAGAAGGGGCCTCAAAGCCATTCAAACTACATGTCAAACCTCTCACCAAAATTAACAGGTGCACTTGCATGGTTTCTCTTCTGAGTCCTAAATTCTGCATCTTAGTTTCTCCACTCAGGAGTGGTTTTAGCTGACTCGATGGGATTTAGGGCAGTAGGCTGCAGAAACAACTCCAGAATTCATGTGCATACTGTAACATGAATATACATGAGAAAAATAGTTTTCTGTGCCTCCATCCTGTGATAAAAACAACCCACATCTTACTGTTAATTTTCTAGAATCATATATTCCTGATTGTTAATTAATTGTATAATCCTGATTATCTGATTCTAAAAAATTAACAGTAAGATGTGAGTTGTTTTTATCACAGGATGGAGGCACAGAAAACTATTGTAGCACCTATGTGCCACAAGTGTGGCACATAAGCCATAACAAACAAAAATGGAGATACTTAGGAGAAGATCTTCTGCCAGTTGCAGAAGCTTTGAGAATTCACAATGGAGAGGTGTCTCCTGATGTTAAATAGATACAATTTATTCCCTTAAAAATAAAAATATACTCTAAGACATTTGGAAAATCTTGCAGAATGTTATAGCTAAGGCAATAATCAAGCATAATGAGTTTAAATATTAATTTGCAGTGGATTTTGTGTACTTTTCCTTCCTTATACAAAACAGCAGCAAGTTGCACTCTGAGCAATCACCTGCAAGGGAACACTCAATATTGGTTTATCTGTTTTCTTAGGCAGATTGACTAATTAGCTAGCTAGCTAGCTAGCTAACTAACTAACTAACTAACTAATTGACTAAGTAACTAAGTAACTAAGACAGATAAATAACAGTCTCATTCATATGTCTCTAAGGATGGTTGAATTAATTTTTAAATTGCAGTGATTGATCTTTTTCAATGTTGTAAGCCATACTGGCAGTTTAATTTACACTTTTGTCCACATGTTTTAGCAGAATTACATGACAAACCCTTGACCTTTTAAGGTAATGCTTCAAAAAATCCAGAGTGGTAGGGTTTCCTCCACAGCCTTAATATTCCTTGCTGTGGAGGCTCTTAAAAAATTCTGAGGAATTTTCTCCCCGACTGAAGCAGACTGACAGCATGTGCCCACTTTTTATTCACTGAATAAAACTGAAGCCCCAGTGTTTGTTGTTCAGGAGTTGTGCAGAGGTGTGTAGAGCACTGGGGCCTTAGCCTCTGTCTGGCTTTGTGTGTGTGGCCACCTGTACCTGTATGATCCCACGGCGCTCAGTGCGATTCTCCTCTTGAAGCAACACTACAGTTGTGGCCTCACATGGAAAGCTGTCAGCAAAATTACTTTCTCTTATTTTTTTCTAAGACCTTGGGTATTTATTGTAAAACAATATAATTGTTATTGTTTTCTGAACACAGAAGGCACATGTACCTCATTGATTCTTAGCTGAGGTAAATGATGATGATCCATCATGGAAAATTGCTGCAATGGGACATAATACACAAATTTACTATTCTGCCATGTATTTGCAGGCCCAGACAGGAATTTCTTAAAGCCTGCCTTCACTGAAAAACAGTAGCGTGTCAATAGTGAGACTTTCATGAAAAAGACATTTGTATCTACAGAAGTTTTATCATGAAAAGTTTTTCAGGTCTAGATGTAAATTTCTAATCCACAGCAAGGCTGACATCAAACTAACATCCCTTAGCATTCATGCAGGCATGGTGGATGATTAAAATAACTAAGACTGCTGTGTCAAAGCTAAGTCCTTCAGCCTCTAACATTTAATGTAATTTCATGCCCAGTGAATACTTATTTTCAAAAACTAGTAAAACAGGTTTCACAGGAAAGGATAACAACCAAAAAAAAAGGGGTGAATTGATACTTCTGAGAAAGAATTCAAACTCATGTTTTAAATCAGGCGATACAAGGTTTTCTATAGCGCAGGCACATGCCCCTAACACAAGTGTAAAACCACTATGTGGGGAGGTTTTCTCCTCTCAAAGAACAAGGGAAAGCCTAACTTTTGCCCTATTACAGACCAAATGTTAGATCTCAGAAAGCTTTGTTGAATGGAAAAATTATTTTCATTTACTTAGTCTTCTTTATTTTCAGCACCTGAATCACAACAGCAAATTAAGCAATTATAGAAAGCTTCTGTTCACCAGGACACAGTAATGAATAGGAAAAATTTGTGCTGTGAGTGGTGGCGTCTTCCTGACAAGACTTTGATTCTTGAAATGACAGTTAAGAAAAAAAAACACAGTTCAGTTTTTTTATCTTCCAAGAAACCCATCAACAATGAATAACTGTTGAGCTGAAAAGGAATTTGTACAGGATTCACTCTAGAATAATTTGTCTGCCCACCAGAACTGTTCTATGTAGACTTCTGGCCACAATGAAATGGGCTGCATTAATTCAAGCCAAACAGAATATCAAGGTCTGCATGCCAGGTCTCTGAGTGAAGGCTGAAGTTCAGGGACACTATGGACAGCTTCTCATGGATGTGGTTTCTAAATTCATTCTTGACCTGCCCCTGTGACTGTGAGATAGAGAAGACCATGTCTGATCCTTAATTTCTATTTAGTTGTGTGTGAGTTTTGCAACATAATTAGAAAACACCTGGGCCACCATGCTGGGAAGCTCTGTCCGTAGCTCATGCTCCCATGACTGTCAGGGTTGTGGCTGCTCTTACCCCGGTTAGTTACAACTGCACACTCTTCTTCTAACAAAAATTCTAATATTATTCTTACAGCCCTGTTCACAGTGTTAATTTAAAATGCACAGGCTAAATATTTCTTATGCTCAGTTTTAAAAAGAGAATGAAAAAAATGCTTTGTATTTATAACTGAATGGGAACCAGAAAAAAAATCTGAATAAACAATGAGCAGAACAACAAATAAAGATTCCTCAGTTAATTACTTAAAGTAAATTTAAACATTTATTTTAAAGAAATTGTCATTTTCTGTATTTCCAGTCTTTGTCAGGATTTCTCAAAGTTTTAACTAGCAAAGCTCTTACTCTAATATAACCAAATCATTTACTTGTGTAGTTAGCTGAAAATGCTGTGTTTCCGTATTGAGATTGTATATGAGCATATTTGTCTTAAAGATATACACAAATTTGCATCATTTTAGGATCTTGACCTGATCTTGGATTTGTGAGAACATTTCCTTAACTGTAAGGTAACAGTTAAAACCAAAAAACAGAGCACAGCAGGTGAAAAGAAAGCAATTTTTTATTATCAATACACTCCTAATCTTTGAGTGGATTTAATAGTAACACAACATATAGCTGCATGCAGACACTGTGTTTTTAATGAGGCTTTTTCTCTTAAGAGAAATCAGCTCTGAGTTTTGCATGCTGCCACAGCCCCTCTGAACCTCTTCCGCCTCAGGAAGACCAGCCTTATGTGTACTCAGAACTGCTGAAACACAAGCCATGCTGTATTCTAGACACAGACAAATTATGTATCAACTAAATTACATGAATGTACCTGATGTACCACACATGCACAGTGTGGAGTTAGAGCTCCACTCCACTGTCAGCAACTTCAGAGCTCCAAATTACACTATTGGACATACCCCTTTCTGACTTACTACACTTAAAATGGAAGCATCCAAGTTTGATCTGTTTAATTAAATCAGGACTTAAATGCCTGAACAGAAAATACTCCCTAACACAAGTTATAGCTGCATCTGAGTAGTTTTAAAAAACAGGTGAACCCAGTACTGTAAACATTCTTCCTGAACTTTACCACTGAAGGACAGAGAATATAATTTTAATTTCTGTACAGAAGAGACAGAAGCCCAAGTTACAGCTTTAAAGGGTTTTCTGATGCACCAGTTATTTATGAACAGAAGAGGAGATTCCATCTGAAATTAACCTGGCTCTAAATGCATCAAAAAGCTAGTAACTAAGGAAGCAAGAACAGAGTGGACTTACTGTTTTTTTGGCGGCTCTTCTGGAACTTTTCCAGGCGCACAGTGGGGGGTCTGCTGGGCTTTTTTGGGGGCTGGCCCAGCCGGAACACTGGAGGCAAGATTTTCCTCTTGGGTATTCTAGCACTCCTGTCCTCATCCTCTTGTGGTTCACCTGATGGTCTTCCTTCAGCAAGCACCGTATTCATCTTACGGAATTTATGAAAAGAACCTGATTCTTCCTGGGTGATTTTGTTGAGGAAGATGTTCTTGGCAGCACTCATTCCCTTTTCTTCAGTGTTTTCTGCCACAGTTTTGGGGATTTCTTTTGATAAGCTGAACTTGTGGCCAGTAGGCTTCACTGCTATTTTAGGAAAATTACTGCCTGGATCTTCTGCAGCAGAGTTATTATTTTCACCCATTTCTTTTGCTTCTTGGTGTGTATGTATATTTGTTCTAGGTCCACACTGTCTTTTCAGAAAATCACTTTTGTTAGAAGTGTCTTCATTCTGAGATACCTCATTGTTTAGAGAAGGTTTCTGTGCAAGAGGTGGTTTAGAAACAGAAGGCTTAGGCTCATTTGCTTGTGTTGCAAACCTTAATTTTTCCTTAACTGCAGCTACTTTTGAGAATTCCGGTTTTGGCTCATTCTCCTGTGATGCTAAATTTAAATTAGGATTTGGTCCCAGAGGATTTTTTTCTTTATCAGGAGGAGCAAGGAACTTGTTCCATGCAGGTTTTGGATTCAAAGGCTTTGGATCCTCTTTTGACAGGTCACAGGTTTTGATAGAGAGTTTAGCGCATCCAGCTTTTTCTTCCTTTCCTCTGTTAGTGGGCTGAAGCTGAATACCAAATCTTTGTGCCACTGGTTTCAAATGTGGTGGGTTTGGATCTTTCTCTGGTTTATCATCACTTGAAGGCTTGACTGCCAGAGGAGGCTTAGGCTGAGCAGGTTTGGGAACAGTACTGGGTCCTGGACAAGTATATCCTTTATTTGCAAATTTCTCAAGTGCTGCTTTCCTTGTCTGTATTCCTTTGGGGGCATCTTGTCTTGGGATTTTGTTAGGTCGATTGTTTGAAGGATCCTCTGTGCCTTGGCTACATCTCTCAAATTTCTCCATGAGAAACTTCACCCGTGGCTTCGGATCCTACAAACATAAAGAAGAGAAAAACAAAGGGCAGCAAAGGGAAAGTACTGTTGCAATGTTCACAAATACTCTACTTTAAAGAGTTTCCTGGTCTGAGGCTTTACTACTGCTGATTGGCGGAGGAGGTGCTATAGCTCATCTTCCTGTAGAGTTAAGAGAAGCTGAGCATTTTGTTGTATCCTTGCAGTGTTTATATGATATTTTGAAATTTTCATTCAGGTGTTGCCTTTCAGGTACTGCAGGTCCTTTTGGGCATATTATAATTTCTGTTTACTTTTGGAATTGTGAACTGAAGACATAATAAACATAAGAAATTACATATGACTTTAAAATCAACCTATCTAAAAATTTTATTTTCCTGTGATAAGAAGTTCCTGTACTGGAACCTGGGGGAATCTACCAGATTCATGTTATTCCTGCTAACTCTTTGGAAAACTGCAAGTTCCTTTGTGAAAAGAAATTCTTCAGGCTGATTTATGTGTGTGCCAATTTTTCTTTCCTTTCTCAGCAATTTTTTTACTTTCTGCTCCCCACACTCTCACTTTATCCTTGTTTCTCTTATCCATTTTGTATCTGAATAAAACTGTGGGTTTTAAATGTTTGGGTAGTAAATGAAAATATGTGAAGCAAAATTAAAATAAATGACAATCAATATACCCAGATTTTGTCAGAGTTACTAAATTTCTTATTAAAAAAAGAAGTTAAGTAATTACAAGAGAATAAAATACAGCTTCATTCAAAACCAGATGTTTTTATTAGTCACCCGAATTCAGTAAGTTTCAGAACCAGTCTTAATTATGAACAGAACCCAAGAGTTCAATACATTTGAATTCAGGAAAAGTAAAACACATCACAGTGCAGGATGGGAGCAAAAGGCAGTGAGCTCGTCTTACTGCACTGGGCAGGGGTGACCTTTGGGTTCCAGGAGCCTTCTTCCCAGCTTACAGTGGCAGCAAGTGTGCAGCTATGGCGGATACATTGATATGTACAGTTCACAAGTAGGATCTGGATTTCCTGTGTGAGTTAAAATGTAAAGCTTATGGTATAAACTAGGTATGGTTCTGAATCATCTGTCTCTAAATAAAAGACTATTGCTACAAAACATAATAAATAAGTGTTGGAAAAAAAATTAGAGGTTTAAGAATGAACTGTATCTTAACTTACTATGGTTCAGCAAGTGCTCAGTGTTTGGTTTTTTTTAACTTCAATAACAAAAGCTTCTTAATTGGGCTTTTGCTCCTTTTGCCTTCCATTTGATTGTATCTCATTACATAAATAGCCTGTTAAGTTGGAGTAGTTATATATATAGAGACTTCTTAAAGGTTACTATCCCAGTCTTTCGGCATTGCCAAGAAATCAAATTTTTCCAAACTGATTGTGTTGAGCCACAAATTACTTACATTAAATGTAGCCAAAACAAGATAGATATAATGAAATTTATACCCAGTGACCACATTGTTGGGTATTTTTGTGCATCTAAAGAAGGGAGGAAGTACACGTTTACTACGGAGATTATCAGGGTTAAACCATGTACTGCCGTTTGATGCATACACATTCACACACACACACACACACACACACACACACACACACACACACACACACACACTAGCATTGCAGAGGTATGTATGTGCATCACTAATCATTCAAGATTTGTACCACAATACCTCACAAGACCCTGATTTTACCCAGTTTAGACAATTCAGCCAGAGAGAATAAAAAAGCCTTTTGTCTCTGATCTCTTTTGACTTTGGACTAGTTAATGATTTTTTCCTAAGGTCTGTAAGAAAATCTAGACCACCAGAGATACTGCAATTATAGTTTACATCTGAAGTCTTCAGACCTTCTAAGTTAGGATTTGATCAGCTGCTTGGCCAGCTCAGCAACTCGCAATAAATTGATTTCTTTGCTACTTCTTCTATTTGAAATATAAGAAAACATACTGGGCAAATGAAAATACTTTTCATGAGCAAGATTTATTCAGCATGCAGACCTTTAGGAAGCTGGGAATGTGACTTTGAAGAAAATTTTATTATTATGATATATGGTTTCTGAGGAGTTTTCTAGACTTGCACAGCAAGATTACATTAATTACATGAATTACATTCATACATGCTTTCAAATGCACTGAACCATTAATTCCTGCCATGTTAGGAGTGTCAGTGAATTTTTAAAAATAAATTTCTTCCCAACACTGTGAACAAACCTTGTCCTAGTCATGCATATTTACAAGCCCAGCAAGAGGAAAAGGTTCCTGGACATGTGGAAAAGTTTACAATTAACAATAAAGCCTCTTTCATTTACTCGGTAAAGGTAATAATAAGAATAAAAACAGAGTAAGAAACTTGGTGAAATCTTTCTGCTTCTCTTTAATGTACATCACCAGCTTCTGCCTTTCATAAGCTGTATTATATTAGAAGCCATGCAGATTTTAATTAGCAGACCCTGACTGCAGAGCCAAGCTGGTCAGGTAGACAGAGGGGAACTGGGGAAAAAAGAAAATTTTTTTGTTTGTGGCCCTGGTCATAGAGTAATCTCCACAGTTTCTGTGCGTCCCTTCCCAGAAGCGACAGCAGTTACCTACAACATTATCACATACAGTAAGCTGTAAATCATGAAATGGGAACTCGAAAAGATTCTGAAGAGAGATTAAGTTCCCCCTGCCCTTCCCCTCTAAAGTGCAAAGAGTCTGTGCAAAAGAGGAGTCTCATACAAAAGCTACTTGGGTTATTTTCTGAACTTTGTCTTTGATCTCTATTGGAAACTCTGTGCAAAATATTTTGGCTTTTCAACTTTTGATCTAAACTGCAAGCAACACATAAGGAGCACAGTAAGATTTCTTTTAATACAAGATGGTTGCATTATTCAGATATGTTTGCTCAAATCTAGATCAATACCTACGTGTTAGCTCTCATGCCATAGTTACACTTTTATACACAGAGCTTTCAGAGCCTCCCACTGCCTTCAGCAGAGATTCACAGAGGTACCAAATTAAACTTGTACAGAATTGTTACACTATGCCTTAGTTACACCTCAGTGTTAACAAATGCAATTCTCCGTAATTTACAATATGGTTGCATATTTCTGTACAGAAGAACACTGTAATGAGAACACAAAAGTAAATTAAAAAATTCAGCTGTATTCTTCCTGAGTTTAGTATGCATATTTCAGTCTAAACTGGCAGCCTGGACAAAAAAGTTTTTTGGTTTTTTTTTTTTTGCCTTGGCATAAATATAACTTTATTATTTACTTTCCTGTCTTGGTGAAGCCAAAAGATTATTTCAGTTCAACTTCCCCTTGAGGCCAAGCTTTCTTTAAACAGCAACACTGGATCAGTGAACAGAATCACAGATATGTGAGTATACAATCATTATTTAGGCAAATGAAAAATATGTAACTTTTGACTGTACAAAAAATTCATTCAAAAGACATGCAGATCTGATTTATAAAGGATAAACCTCCATCTTTTCTCTTCTCAACTGTAACTTTTACATTTCTATTCCCAGCTGATGGGGTCTAAATAAAACTCAAAATCAGGTCTTGATGAGTTTGTTAGAGAGTAATAAAATAAAGATTTTAAAGCTATCCCTTTAGAAGAAAACTATGCTTAATTAAAAATTCTTTGATAGTGAAATAACCAGAGAGGTTGATAACCACTAAGGGAATTGAGCTCCAACCTATGTGCAGGATATAAGTAAAAAGAAAATGGACAAAAATGGCATGGAAAATTACACAGAGAACTGTAGGAAAATACAGAACTGAAAATTATTTTGCAACTTAATATGTCTGATATAACTTCTGTTGAAGTTAGTCAATTTGAGGCACTCTAGCTTTTTGTTTATGTGGCAGTGGCATTCTGAATTTGTGATAAATTATTGCTTGACTACTTTCTTTTCCAGACACCTCAGAATTATCATTATGCAAATGTGTTTTTTCCAGAAAAGATTTCCAAACTGCTTTTCTTCCCCTTGAGTCTAGCTATAATTACTAGTTCAAGAGTCCCTCTAAAAGTAAAGCAGCATTTGGAAAGTGAAGTTGAGAAGTTGCAATGCTTTGCACATATAAATGTGTGTAGCAGAAGAATGAAAAGAAGACAAAGACACATAGTTTGCTCCTAAAAGACTTGCTAGTAAAATGGTTGGTATGAAAGAGAAGCGAGCTCTCATCAGATAATACTTAAGGATGAGGAGACAGGCTATTCTTCTGTCTGGGGTGTCCTCTAGGATGAAGAGGATAAGGAGAAATCTAAGGGATTCCCCAGTGAGAGGCTGACAGCCCCTGAGTTACCCTAAGAGCATCATTTCAAACATCCCTCTAACACCAGCAAGAAAAAAACAGCACACACATGAGGACCTATGGTTGTCAAAATTAGGCAAGGCAATTCCAGCCTGGTCACAGTGTATTCTATATATTTTCAATTGTGCATTCCTCTACACCTTTTTTATCTCTGTTTTGCCACTGTTTCTCCCCTTCTATCGAATCATAAGACCATCTATTCATACTGCAGAAAAATAAAAGGCCAGTTCCAGGTAAGTTTGAAATCAGGATGAGTGAGGGAATAGGGCTTGACCAGAACAGCTAGACTACATCCCATCTTGTTTCCAAACTGTTTTTGTCAAAGACCATGCATGAAGTCAAAGCATCAATGGAGGCATGATCATCTCTTGATTCTATGTCCTAATAGGCTCACGACAAAGTTTCTCTCTACATAGATTTTTTTGGTACTTGTTTAAGTGAAAATAAGAACTATCAACCACTGGCAACCTGGTCTTCAACAACAGAAGCCTGGTGGCTTCATTCTTTCATTAAGAATTTGTATCTGATATAAACAGACTACTTCATATCCATTTCTGTAAAATGATTGCATTTTTGCAATGAAAATTTCATTATACTTAATAATTTTCTTTTAAAATTATTTTTCTCATGTGCTTTCTAATACCCTTTATCAATTATTTATTTCAGATTAATGCAAATTTTCTCATGATCTGCCCAGAAACAAACAGATTTCTTTTCTCTCAGAACCCTACATATATATTGTGTATGCAGTAACTGTCTTGTGAATGTCTTACTTGTCTGGTTATCCCACTAAAGTGAATGCTCCAAGTCTCAAGGAAGAAAAATTTGAATTCCTATCACTGTGAAGTTCCTATCATTATTTTGAGATTTTCAGGATCTCATATGATTTTAAAGGAAATTTTGTGCAATTTAAAGACATTGAATAGCATTTTGACTCATACCTGGAAAGGAAGATACCTTCCATGACAAACTACTAACAAAATGCATACACTGACATCTCGGCCCAGAGTACAGTATATTAATTTATACCCTACAGATAATTTAACAAACAACAAACAAAGCAAAGGGGATAATTAAAAAATAATTGTCTTTGAGTGATACCACTTCTGCTATTATTCAAAATACAAAGGCCACTTAAATTAGGACTACTTTTAGTAAAAATTCAGAGAACTAACCACAAAAATCTGAGGGAGGAAAGTCCATTTTGTCAGCTTAGCATCTTTTCAGCTCCTAAAAGCAGTAAAATCTACAACTAGTTAATTAAGCTATAGTCAATACCTTGTACTGATTCTATTTCTTCTGGAACTTTCCATACTTATTTTTAAGATGAACATGTGCAGCAGTTTACCTGGATATCCCAAAGCTCTTCAATATTTTGGAACAAGCAGTAAAACTGGCTCCCTCAATGCGACAATCCTCGGGTGTAACAACAGCCTGTTCTATTTGCTAAACAGGAGTTCTGCTTCTCACAAGATACACTTGTGGGTTTCATTATCATGAACAGTAACTGCTCTCCACAGGATATTAGGCAAGAAGTGCTGGAGGAAAAGGGAACCAAACCAGAAGCAGCCAACCACTTTGTGTTCAGACTGGTTGGCTGCTTCCATCAGCAGTAAGCGCCACGTGATATCCAAAAGTATTGCATTTACCCCATATTGCGTAGCCCTGTGAGGTTTCCTCAGCGCACATAAGCCTGAGCCTTTACAGAATAGCTGCTAAACAAATGTGTGAGGCAATTACAGGCATAAAGGGTGGACTGGCCACAGGTCCAGTCCCCTGCTACCAATGAGAACCCTGCATACATGGCCCACTCTCAGGTGTCAGCTAGCATGTTCCTTTGCTGCCTCACATTCGCCAGTGGGATCTTGAGATTCTGCTGGCAAGTTTTTAAAATTTTCTGTTATGTGGATATATTAGAAATAAAAAAAGCCCAGAACTGTAATCATACAGTTCTTTTGTCCTTCCTCCTGTGTTTTTGAGTTTGAAAGATGATATAGAATAGAAAAGTCAATACTGAGTAAATAAGCTTCACAAGAAATTCTAAACGTGTGTTTGTGCTGAAGGCAAATCAAAACCACAAAGGCTGAACCCCTACTAAATACAGCTCAGTGAATTTGCTGGAGCAGTGCATGGGGAGGAGAGTGCAGAAGAAAAGCTGTGGGTCTTTGAGTTTAATTAGAAGTTAACTGAATCTTCCTCATAGTCTAGTACTCTCCTTCTGCACAAGCTTCTTAGTATTTTTTGAAATATTTTGGAGTGTTAAAGTGTTGAATGTGCTTAATATTTCTAGCTTAATTTTACAAAAACTTGTAGCTTAGCTACTTCAGAAGTTTATTAGGGTGCTGGATGGAGCTTATTTGAGTTAGAAACACTGCTGTATGCTAATGACAACTGATGTTTTTCTAACATAACAATGGTTTTTTGTAGTGGGAGAAATGCTGTTCTGTATGCTATTCATTCAGCTAAACACTGTATGTTATTTATAAAATAGTATTTATTTGTGAATATAAACAATTATCACAGATGATAATGCATTTATTATTAAAACTATGGCAGATTAGAATTTTTGACTTACTGATGTTATTTGGCAGCCTTCATGACTGTTTTAAGATGGTAACTGTAGCAATAAAGTCATTTCATGTGGGTAAACACCACTGCAAACGTTTGCTCACAGTATCAGCTCTAGACAAATCATGCAATGATCAAAGAACTAGCTTATCTTCAGAGCTCTGAATGCTAGACAGTTCCTGTTGTCTTCTCTTTCATCCAATACACATAAATAAGTACATGCCTAACTGACAGAATGCTCATCAGAATGTAGATTGCAACACAATGAAAATAAGTTTAAGCTGTGAATTTCTGTGAAACTTGCCTATCTGCAATATCCACCATGTGCCTCATTTTACATTTGCAGGTGGCAAGAGCTTCCTGAAATCCCTCTGTTTTTTTCCCACTTATTTCTGTGAAGGTTATTTGTGAGTGATATAGGGAAATTAGCTATTTTTAGGTGAAGAAAGAATCTGAATAAATTAAGTAACAGGACCTGAAAGCAGCGTGAAGTTATTTTGCCTTTTTCACTTTTCACAAAAACAACAGCAGCAGCAGCAGCAACAAAATCACTAGTTCATATTCAAGGAAGACAAGGAATGCTAATAATGGTAATGCCTTCTCATGTATACACATGCCATTACATTATCTGTATAGACCAAACCCAGCATCTAAATTCCAGCACACCAGTGGTGTCTTACTGCTCCTATGTGGAAATGTTATGACTGCAACTTTATTTTTTTTAATCAGATAATTTATTTGGATGTTTCCATGTAACTTTGGGAAAAGTGGCTATGTAGGAATTATGTTTGTCAAAAAATTAAGGAAAGAAGAAAGGGAAGAAAAAGAACCACAACCTTTGCCAGCAGGTTGGAAGAGTGTGGCCAGCAGGCCAAGGGAGGTAATCCTCCCCCCTATACGTGGCTCTGCTGAGGCCACATCTGGAGTGCTGCATCCATTTCTGGGCTACTCAGTACACGAAAGAAAACAAAATAATGGAGAGGCTTCATCAAAGATCAGAAAGATGATTTAGGATCTGGAGCATCCCACTTATGAGGAGAGACTGTGGGAGCTGGGTGTATTCAGTCTGGAGAAGAAAAGACTAAGAGGGGATTTTATTAATGAATAAAAATTTCTCATAGGTGGATGCCCTTCAGTGTCAGGCTCTTTTCAGTGGTACTGAGAGCCAGGACAAGGAGCAGTGTCCACAAGCAGTTCCACCTCAATGTGAGCAGGAGCTTCTTTCAGTTCACTGGAACACCTACCCAGGGCAGTCATGGAGTCTCGCTCTCTGGAGATATTCAAAACCCACCTGGACACGTTCCTGTGTAACCTCATCAGGAGGGTTGGACTGGAATTGACAGAGTTCCCTTCCAGCCCTAATGATTCTGTGAGTCTCTGCTGTAAATGTTAGCTCATCTTTTAGAGATATATTTCTTTAATCTACTGATGTTCTTTGCTCCAAAGTGGTTTGAAAAATCAGGCACTTCCAACTGAACACCTTTTGCTTTCCAATTCAATGGTCACAAGGAATACCATAGTTAGGATTTTGTTACCTCCACAGCTGTGTCAATACAATTGTTCAATTTGCTGTAAGCTGAAGGGACATGATACAAAAAAATTTCTTTATCTTTTGACATTGTTTTAACCTATTTCACTAACTGTAAGTGTATTATATGATCCCAAATAAGGAGAGACTGTGTAACAGAGTTAGTTGTGGGGGAGGGTGGGAGAAGAAAAAGGCAAAAATGACTGCTTGGGGCAGCTAATCTTTAAACCATGTATATATAGCGGGAGACAGGACTGTCTCCCACTATATACACTGCCCCATACTGGGGCAGTATGTGGAAGAACACCTTTGGACAGCTGCATTAATATCATTAAAGCAGTTTGAAAAACTCCTTCCTAAGCCAGAATAGTGATGCTCTCTAATATACAACACATGCAAATATGTGGACCACAGACCAAGAGAAAGTCAACACTAGCAGGGTTTTTCACTGAAACTTTGCTTCCTGCCTTCTCCTCCTCTCGCTCACATGGCTTTTGCCTCCTAGTTTTTACTGAACAGGTTATATTTCTGTAAAAAGTAGTCTATGCAGCAGTGAGGGAAGATGCTGGAAAATTCTTTTAACTTTAGCACATTAGTGTGTGGTCCCTGTATTCATGGTTAATGCTTAGTTTTGTACCATACAGAGCTTAGTGCAAATACCAGAGATTAATGTGGCTTTGTGTTAACTCCCTACATCTGTGACTAATAAGTCTTGTGCCAGCTAATTCTTCCTTGTTTATTTCTATCAGTGATTAATATGTACTAGCTGATATCTTGGTTTTGAGAACAAGGATTGTGTGTCAGAGCTAAGAATGATAAGAGAAGTACATTATGACCTGACAGTCTCAAGGAGAAAAGTTTCATCACAAGACCCACAACCGTATCCAAACAACTGAATTGAAATAATTAGTATATATACATGTATTCAGGAAATTTGATGAATGTGTATCAGTTTCGGGAATAGAATCTGGTCTGTTAGGTTACTGAGCATGCATGATTTAAGGAGAATTCCCCATGCACCCTGTTACTAATAAAGTAATGTTGTTTTTCTTAACTAACAAGTTTGTTGGAGAGTTTATTTCCCAGTTTTCGATGACATGGGGACAGACTTGGCACATGAGAAGAAATAACATATTTATCAATAATCTTTGTACATACTTTTACTGAAAGTTTCAAACTACCTGGTTTTGTGCTGCTTCTGGGGTAACATTTTGAGTACATGAACCTCATCGGGGGCAAGGCAAAGAGTCAGCAGTCCTGCTTCACAATGCCGGCCCACTACCCAGTGTCAGAATTCTGGGGTGAAGTGCCATCTTGCCATGGCAGTGATCCACTCACAGCATCACTTTGGAAATTACCCGATTTTCAGAATAAACTTGATATTCCTGAATGCTGGCAGGAGCTTCTGCTTGCAATTGCTGCAGCACTCTCTGAGAACTAACATTTTTGGTAGGGTAAGTCTATGTTATCTTTGTGTCTGCAGACAGAGCTAGACTTCCTCAAAAATGTTCTGCTGCATTTCCATCGCTTTCTCAATTGAAGGCAGTTTTAGCATTTCTGACAGAAGTTTAGTCATAAGCAAATGAACAGCATTTCCTTGTGTCTACATGCAGTGTCATGCTTATGGGAACAATCTGGCTTTCCAGATGCTGTTTGGGGAATACTGACATGCAGGATTCCCTGGAAGATCCTCATGTCAGTGCTGGGGCTCTTTTAAATTCTTGCTATTCAATATTTATAATATTATAAACATTTCTTATTATTAATATATTTATACTTGCCTGAACAGGGAGTGCAGAAATCTGTTTCCACTATTTTTCTATACTAGAGACAGGCAGGATTGACAAACTCAAGAAAGAAGTCAAAGGACACTGGCAGTGCCTTGCCTGGACTGCTTTGTGAGGGGCACACTTCTGTCATGAAGGAAACCCCACTGCATTCCAAGGCATCACAATCAAGTGTGTGTTAGGATCCTGGTTTTCTGCTGGAGTATATGTACTGTAATAAATCACAGTCCTTCCTCAGGACAGGTGAAGCGGATGCAAAGCACTTGCTGTCCAAAAAAAAAAAAAAAATCTTTCTTGCAAAAAGCCCACAGTCTCTCCTTTTTGTGTCTTGAGGAGAGCTCAAATCCCAAAAAATTTTTATTTCAATACAAAGCTCATATTCAGGCTGTCATGGTCGACCAAGGGATTCACCTGCACTGCCCCCCCTTCTATGCCTGTCCCTGTGCTGATCCCCAGTGCCCACTGCCGTGTCACGGGTTCCTCTCTGCCCCTTTCGCTGCCGAGCTCACCCACACGGGGGGCTCAGGTGAGGCGGCATTTGAATGGGGCTTTTTGCCCTGCAAGCTGTGTGGGTTCTGCTCTCAACAGCACTCCTGTGTTCTGTCTGCCTGGGTTCAGCAGCAGGAGCTCAGGGGGAATTGAAAGCAGTGCCGCAGCAGAAAACAGACAGACCAAATGGGAGCACCAGGCTTTTGCTAAACCTTCCACAGGGAAACCCTCTGGAAGGCATCGAGTTCACTATGGCATGAAGAGCCGCCAAGAATGCAGGCCCAGCCCCGTGAAACAGGGGCTGAGGGGGCTCACAGAGCGTGTGCCGCCGCACCACTGCCACACACACCCCACAGCTCTACCTCACTGAGGGCCGCCACTGCTCACCAGCGGTTTAATTTTAATGAGCTAAACTTAATGAGCTAAATTGAAGGTGATGTGAGTGTAGCTGTGACGGCTGAGTTTGCAGTAACCAAAGCCTCCTAGTCTGAGGCAAGGGGGATGTGGGGGGGAACGTGGTGGCCATCTCGGTAAGGCAAGCTAGACACTGGCAGGCAAACAGACTCGCTGGCTGGGAAGTTGTTAGAAGCTGTGTATGCGAGGAAATCAGAAGAAACTGGTGTGGATGGAGGAGCAGAGCAGGGCTGGGAGCTGCACACGAGCAGCTTATGTGGGGAGAGGACCTCTGGCAGCTGGGGAGTGTTCGTCCTGGTGAAGTTAAGCTCCCTCAGTCCCCCTCCTCCGTGCCCCTCAGAAATGGCTGTGCCTGTGCCCTGCCTTCCCGCACCATCCGCTCACGGAGCCCCGGCTCTGTGCCTCCCTGGCCGGGCTCAGGCTGTCCCGGAGGGACGCGGGGCTGGATGGAGCCCGTGCTGGCCTGAGAGCGCGGAGGCGGCGATCGCAGAGCTGCGCTGGGGAGGGGAGAAAGGAGCGAGGGCGAGCTGCGGGAAGTGCACACTGGGACGTCAGAGGGGAAGGGAAACTTTCTCAGGGAAGAAGTTGCTTCAGCTTCCACTCTCTATACTCTCATGTGAACGGCTACGCAGGGGCTTATCAGCTGGTCTGGCTTCCCCCCCAGCTGCCGAAAGCAGGAGGAAGTGGGAAAGCAACAGGGACAGCTTTAGCAAAACACTTCTGACTTCCCTTCCCCTTCAACATGTCCCTCCCTGCCTCCTCCTGGGAGGCAAAAAGGTGTGCAGAGAACCCATGCAAATACCTCACCAGGAGTTGTGTAAACTCTGTGGGAGGGAAGGAGACAGGGAGACAGGGACACCCCACTCTTTCATACACAAATTTAATAACCTCCTTTCTTGCCCTCTCCTATATTAAACACACATCAGCTTTTCAAGTCTCACCTGCTATTAGTGCAAAGGAGCAAAACAGAAACTCCTATTTCCTAAAAATCATCCAAGCTGCTGGCAAGGTGCTGTTCTGAGCTGTTTGTCAGCTCCAAGTCTTCTTTGCCCCATTAAGGTGGTGCTTTCTGCACCACCTTAATGGGGCAAAGAAGACTTGGAGCTGACATCTGTGCTTCTTCAGGTATCACCTAGCTCAGGTATCTTAGGCTTTCTTTGCGAAGTGGGTAATAAAGGGCCTTAAATTATATCCTTTAAGGTATCCTCCTTAAACCTCTGAGTGAGAGGTTTCAGATGAGAGCAATTAATCTCTATTAGTATCTGATGATTTCTTAACAACAGCTCTTCAGTCTTGTCATTTCAAAAAGTGGAAGATCAGACCTACATCTGTTAGCTATTCCCCTATTCATATTAGGGGGGTAATGCTGCTTTTGCTTTTATAAGATATTTGCTTAACAAACAAAATCTCCTGGATTTTCATGGTCAATCTCAATTAGTCAAACAAACCCTAGCAAAGTTTAGAAAAAAGTGAGTCCTAATGAATGCTGATTTACATCTTTCTGTACTTTATATGCTCTCAAGAAGTTACTTGTCACAAGTGAGGCTAAATTTGAACGCACCTGAAACAGAAAGTTATAGCTCAAGTTAAATTCACAGTTGCCAGGAACATTTCACCACTCTGCTTTTGTATGCTTTCCCAGTCATATCACTTAATTATCTCTTAGTTCTAAGAGATAATTAGTCTTATCTCTTAGAACTACATCTAAAACTTGTAGAGTCTTCTCAGCTGGACTGAAATTTAAATTTTTTAGTTACCATGTATGCTATATTGCAATTATTTTATTATTCTAAAGCAAGAGGATGGAAAGGGAAAGCTTGAAAAAAGAAGACAATGATGTGGCCTAAAAAAAAAACAAGAAAGAGAATACTTCCACATCATAAACATTTCAAAACACAAAGTAACTTCAGAAATAGTTTTAATTGAAGACAATAACGTTTAAAAATGCAAACATAGTTTAACCAAAACATCTTTAAAAAGAATGATTCTGGAAAAATTTCCTAAGTCCTTCTGCTTAGTATTTGCTTAATGTCTCACATCCTTTCTATGTCCCTATCCTTCAGGCTTTTAAAAAACTTTGGCTATTCCAGATGCCTTATCTTTAGCAGGCGGCGGCAGGTTGATTACAAAGCTGGTAATCTGATTAAAAAAAAGCCAGCTGATTTCTGGCTTTAAAGTAACTGGTTAGCCTCTGATATAAATCCATAAACAAAAGAAAAGTTAGTTTAAATGAGAAGGCATTCACCTGTGCCACTGGCAATCACAGCAGAAAACCAGGATAATTTTCCATCTCTGCTAAGAGTAGTCCTTTTGGTAAAGTCAGCTTAGACAGAGAGTGTACACAAACCCCATATTCTGAAGCCTTGCTGGTATACTAAGAGTTTCTTTCAAAAAGAACGTTTCTTCTTTCCTGTCCTACTCTCCTGTCATTTTCCAAGACTTTCTTCTCTGTGAAATGAGAGTAGGTGGGCTGTGTGTCCCCGTCTCCACCACAGACCTGCCCTGCGGTCAGATGGTCCCACCTTTCGGCCATGCACAGAAGGGAGCCCTCACATGCTGTGCTCTCTCGGTACAAACATCACGTGCCTGTAGTTAACGTGGCGCCTTTCCCGGTTGCTGGCACAACGGTGACCTCTAACGGAGGAACATCTCCTGTGACAAATCTTAACCAGCATTTAGGTGGGGAGAGAGCAAGGGTGGAAAATCTGCTGACCCTCTTAATTGTATCAGCATTTGATTTCCATCACTGTTAAAAGAAAAATAAAAGGAAAAAAACCCAAAGAAGCAAACCCTCAGAACCCCAACAACAACTAAACCAAACCAACGAGAAAAGGAATTGGGATTTTAGATTTTTTTGGTTTTGTTTTGTTGTTGTTGTTTTTGTTGTGGGGTGTTGTTTCTTTTTTTTTGTTTGTTTTTGTTTTTGTTTTTGTTTTTCTGGTTTTTTTGGGTTGGGGTTTTTTTTGTTTTTGTTTTGGTTTTGGGTTGTTGGTTTTTTTTTTTTTTTTTTTGGTGTTGTTTCCACTGCCTTTTTTGCCTCTCACTCTGTGTACATCTCTGAGATGAGTATGACACACTTCCACTAGACATTTGAAAGCATCAATAAAGCCTGTGCTTTGCCTACTTCTCTTAGCTTCTAGTCTGTCATGTATCCTAGCTCCCTGATCACCTACAGGTGCTGCTGTTTTATTTGCTCAGTGCCTGCCTGCTGCCTTGCCTAAGAGGCAGAGTGATGCTTTGTGAAGGCTGACCTAGAATAGAGACAAGACAAAACCAAAGAATAAAGTAGGTATTTATTAAAAGGCCTCAATGGATACACCTTGGGCAGTACAAGAGCCCAGCCAGGGCTACACCCAAGGTTAACCCAAAAATGTCACAAAATGCATGACCAGTCACAGGGTCTGACACTTTTATAAGTTTGGGCTCATTTGCATATTGAAGTTAATTGTCCAGTTATAGCTTTAGCTTATGAAATCCCATCCTTCTTGTTTTTCTACTAAGAGATGGAGAAGATCAATGGTTGTACATAAATTGATGTTCTGAGAGCCTTTTTAGAAAATAAGTGAGAGCCTGGAGACATGATTTCTGAAAGATTTTCTTCTTCTAAGACATAAGAACACATATCTCCCTAAGACTCACATTCAGAATCAAAATGCAGATGCCTTCAGGGGTTTAGAGAAGAATCGTGGTATTACAGAGGTTGTGGCACTTCTCTAAAACTTAGCTAAACAAGTGTCTAATGGGAAGAAAAGCTATTAGAGATGTGTTAGCAGAAGTGAAAGGAACACTCAGCTGTAGCTGCAAATACAAGATGCACAAGATCCTCTGAGCCCCATTTCATTCTATGAAAATGTAAATTCCCAAAAATTATTAAATAATTTTGTTTATAAGTATGGATTGAATTTGGCAAATTTCTTACATGTCCCATTTTTAAAGGTGTAATAAATAATTTTCATTACTTTTCAATGTCTTCCAGTGAGGATATTGCAAGTTAGAGAGACCATTGTTCACAATTTCAGTGCTGGAACATATGTGTGGCTTTGTTCTTATACATTTCTGTGTAATTTTTCCATTCCTAATTTTCTGTGTACTTCACCTTTTACATAGAGGGTTGTGCCTGAAGGTGGGTGCTCTTTTTGTTGATTTCATATTCTTCCTGCAAAGACTCCTGAACTTTGCTGAAGAACTATTTTTATTCTTTTTTTTTTCTTAACTATGAAAAAAGCCAGTATGAATCGTTTGTAAGAAAAAATATCTAAAAAGATGACTTTCTGTTGAAATGAACTCACAAATCCCAGCAGGTTCTTAATCCTAGAATGCTGATTCAGGTGTAGATAATTTACTGATAAACACTAAAACTGTTCCTGTCACAGAAAGAGTAAAAGTGCACCTTTAAATATTCTTGTGTTATCTGCATTATGCTATCTGGAGATGTTAAAAAAGTCACATGATATGTTCTGTATCAGCTTCATATTTACATTTGTTTATGCATTTGTTTTATCTTTGCCTAATTTACATACCTAACACATTTTCCTATATTAGCTTTCCCTCCTCCTCCCTCCCCCCCTTTCATCACAAATATGGAAAACTTTAACAAATAAAGAGCATATGAAGGGTATTGTTCTGCATTCTAAGCGTGTCTGCAAATGTGTTTTTTGTCCAAGTTGCAAAGTACAGGGATGGGGAAGGTTTCAATTCATTCAGCATCCCTTCAATAGGCTGAAATATTATCTGATTTTAGTGTAAATGATCTGGTGGATGTAGCAGTAGGCGTGGCTTGCCAATGGTTTTCCACAGCAATACGGTGAGGCTCTGAGGCGGGCAGGACACCAGAGGCAATAACTGGGGCGCTGGTGTTTGTGAGGCTCTGAGTGTAGCGCGTCCCCTGTGCCAGCAGAGGGCACTATGCACGCACCCAGCGGAGCTGTCCTGGGGCGCTGCAGGCAATCCACCTGCTGCTTGTCTGGCTTTACAACAAACAACACCACACCACAGTCCCCCTCCAACTATACTGAAGATATACAGATAAATTCCCTTATCCTTTTAGTTACAAAGTCCTGCTGAAGCAGAATAAGATAGTAGAATTTTTTTTTTTTTAAATCTAGTTATAAGGTGTGACCCCTTCCCATTTTTTGTTAGTGTTACATTGCCACTTGACTGCAGAATTCCTCTGGATACACAAACTAATTTGTCAATTTAGCCTTGAAAGAAGTTATTTTCCTTAATTTTGAATGCCGAAATCAGTAAATCAAATAGAAACCAGTTGAGATGATTAAGGACCTAAAAAATAAAAAAGTTTCCTCATGCCCTCAAAAGAAGAAACCTAGATTCAAGGATCTGAAAACTTTAGAAATAAATTTGAAGTTCTACAGGCCTATCCACAGCAGTTTTACTGCTAATGCATCCATTAAGTAAAAGTAAATTAATACTATACTGTAAAATTAGTACTTACCATAGTTTCAGTTTTTCTGTCTCCACAGTTCTGCTGAGGAGTATGCACGGTACTAGAAGGAGTAAAAGATGTTCTTCTTCCTTCACTGCGAATGCTTCTTTAGAGAGTGCCTGTGGTTTATTTAGCCTTCACGTGAAAAGATATCAGCAATATTCTTGTTTTGCACAGTATCAGAGACCTAGAAGAATTGTAATCAGTATTTGTTTGGGTTACATTGCACCACTGTGAAAGATAAATAGGTTTTATTCATTAATTTAATTACTTCCAAGATTTTCATGAAAAGCGGGTCTATGCTGATGATAAAGTTATATGGTTATTCTTTTCAGTAAACTTTGACTGAATTAAAAAGGCAAATGTATTTTGGTTTTGTTTTTCATACTCAGGGTTCCTGAATTTACATATATTTAGGCTTCACTGTAAATGCCTGTTTCCTCCTGACCTAGACTTCCATGAATGTTCAATATCTGAAGGAATTTTCTAATAAGCTGAACTATATCAATTAGCCTTTAATTATTGAGCTCTTCAGAGATGATACAAGCAGAAAAATAGGATTGTCCTGGACTGACAGGGCATTAAAGTTCTGTAGTGCTGCAGACTTCCTGTGCACAAAAATGAAAGGAAGAAGGACAAATGGCCATAAACTTCAGTGAACTAGATCAAGCTAAAAAACAAAAACTAAAAAGAAAGAGCTTAATGAAAAGGGGTTAAAGAAGGACGAAGGGGTGTGAAGTACTGGCTAATACAGGAAAGAGGGTAGTGTTATATGTTGCTGATGCCTAACTTCTAAATAAAAGTCAGTTGAGTTTTCAGTAAGCAATCTTCTCAGTATGAATTAATGGGGATAAATAAATGTGATTGTAAAATAACAGAAAGTACTGTATCTGTGTCAGAAGCAAGATTTAAACTGCATTCTGAGGGGAAATCAGGATTTCCCTAAAATCCCAGTGCTACAGCACTGAAAAGATTGCTGTATTGCTGTAAGCTGTAAGTCCCAAACCATTTGCTTTCTATTCAACTTTCAATGGAATATATCAATACAACCTGTTATATAGATAATAGCAAATACAACTACAGATACTTAAAAGGGCAATTAGCAAAGACATTACCTATTTTCCTAAAACCAGGAAATTACCAGGGCAGCTACATGCTTATTTTCTTGAGCTTTGAAAAAATTATTTGAATGAGAAAAATCAGATATCTGTAGCTACATCTAATGTAGATTTCACTAATGGGGGATTATGTTTGAATAAATTAATACCTGTTTTGCAAAGTTTAGCTGGCATTTAAGGCAAAGGTAATGCAATTTACTTTTTTTGTCTAGATTTCAGCACAGTATTTCAGGTGATATCCTTTGCTGAATTTTAAGTGACAGGAATTGGGAGAAGATGTGACCTATCAGAAAGAGTGTAAGGTAAACTAGGAGATGGTTAAAGAGTGTAAGGTAAACTAGGAAATGGTTAAAGCTACATCACTTTAGCAGAAAGGGATTTACTGAGTTTAACTGGGATTACTCGCAGTGTTCTGCAGGCATCAGTCATGGGACTGATCCTGTCTGATCCATTACTTGGATCTGGTTCAAGAGAAGGTACTTGAATCAGGAACCTTGTTCAAGAGCTGAGCCTATACTGATCTGATCTGAAGGTGCTCTAAACTAAGTCGTTCTCATCCTGAGGGAAATCAAGTGGTTATACAGGAAAGAGGAGAGTTTGTGTATTAGAGTGATAGAACTCAACCAAATTTTATTTACAAAGTCATATACTTAAAGCTAGAAAATAATTTTTTTTTTTGCTTTGTGCCAGGGACACAATGAGTCACTAACATGACATGCACATGCTGAAAGTACATGTAATTTGAGTGCAGATTAGGCAAATGATTTTTGGGAGAGGCAGGAAAAGAATTTTTGCAGAGGACTGATGAGAGCTTGTTTAGAGTCTTGTGTGCTGCTCTGGTCAATTATGTTGAGTGACCAAGTGAAGACTTACAGTGTGAGTAGGAGTTCCTGGCTTCTGAAAAGACACTGAAACAGCTTACCTTGGGTAACTTAAGAAAGTGGAGATGAAAAGTTATGACATGGTCTGTAAGTATCAAGGAAGAAGGAGTATTTATACCAAAAAATATGGGATTAAAATCAAGTGTGTCTAAATAAGTTGCAGCTACATTTAAAGTGGGAATTATATTATAATCTATGTTCAGAAGTGATCTTCCAAAGAGCATAGAAGAGGAAGGAGATCAGTAAGGCTTGCTTGTGCTACATAAGCAATTTAGGAAAGACATTTAATAAAAGGACAGGGAAAATTCTGCTGGAAAAAAATTTGCTTATCAGAGACAGATTACTAACTGTACTGGAAAGATGCTTGGTCACCATGTCTGCTCACACTGTGTATTAAATCTTAGATTATGTGAGGTTACCCTAAGCCTGTTCTCTTAGTACTTTTTTTAAAGTAGGAGTGTTTTCATGACCAGCTCTTTAGGGTTTGCTCTGTCTGTTAAAAGTTTTCTGATATCTGATAACTCTGCTCTTGGTGGAGAGTTCTCCTGCTCCCACTGTGAGACAGTAACTCCAGATCTTCACCAAGAGATGCGTTATTACAGGTGCACAGTAAAAAGCCTGTCAGGTTTGAGGCTTTCTGAAATGCTACAGGAAGACTGCAGGAATGCTGGGTGCACGTGTGAACATAACTTGGCAGAAACCTGTTGCCACTTCTGTGGTCTGAAGGGACTATTCATGGTGGCAGGACCAGTGAAATATCTTTTTTACATCTAATTTTTGTAGCACAGTAGATTTTGTGGGTAACTGTTTTATCTCCTACTTTCTTTTGTGATGTTTAATCTCGGGTACTCTTTAGAGTCTTTAGAGTCACTCATGGTGGGCAGCAGGAAGGTAAAGAATGTTCCAGGGGACTCTTTCAGATCTGGACTGCCACTATGCAAGGGACTAATCTCATTGATCTGATGTCATCTACTGTTTCCAAACTGCTCAGCCCTCATATATCTTTGTTATTAAATGGTTCCTTATATCTTGCTTCCAAGGGGATCTTTCGATGTCTAGTAGTAGAGCTAAGTTAACATGGTTATCTTTTCCTCAAAGGGGACACTGATTTCTTTTTGTTTTCCCAAGTTAGCTGCCTTTTTAAATGATACCTCTTTGAGAACTATCCTTCCTCCTCATTCCAAACAAATTTTCCAGTAATTGTCGGCTGGGTTCAAAAGTCACTGAGGAAGATGGACAGGTAGGTTCAGTGATAACACAATTGTATCAGCCTTGTTTCCTTGTTTTGGAATTTCTGCTAAAAATCTGGATGGTAATAAGACAATTCTTCTATCCCTTTGTAATGTGCCTCTCATTTCTCATGAAGTCTTTAACTCATTGACATAGTCAAGACACAGTGATGAACTATTCTGCAAATATTGCAGGGAGCAAGCATAATAGCTCTAGTGAAGCTGCATGTCTTCATAAACATCCTGGTGATCTGTGCCATGAATTAGAAGTAAAACATAGGGCTGAATCTCCAAGGGCATTTTGCTGAAGATAATGACTCTTCAAAGTTCTTCTCTAACAATATACTATCAAGCAAATGATGCTATATGCATTATTCTTAGAATTGTGCTGGATTTGAGTTCTTGAAAATCAGTTTGAAGACACGCTAGAAATAATTATGAAAAAACATTAATAAAGAGACACTCCATTGACTAACAAAAATGGCATATACATATTCTATTGTAGCAACAGACAAATAAAAGGTTGACCACAGCTACTGTATCAGCACATCTCTGTTAATATGTTTACAGTTTATTACTTTGTTTTGATTACAGATCATTTAAGCTGCAGGTACTTTTAAATCATGCCATTACGCTGTCTTGGTGTAGCTAGCTGGCCAGCAGAAACTGTGATGCGTGGAACTGGTTTGGAATCCATTAATGTTTTCTGAAAAAAGATGAAAAATAGTGAAGAAGTGATAGGAGATAGTAGCTACAACATACATATTTGGTCAAAATTTAAAGGAAGTTGTTCTCTCATAACTCACTATGGTCATGATTTTATTGTGTCCCAAATATGACAATAATGTAAAAGAATTGTAGTGAAGAACCATCTGGACACAACTGTGTGCCGTGTGCTCTGGGATGACCCTGCTTGAGCAGGGAGATTGGACCAGATGACCCACTGTGGTCCCTTCCAACCTGATCCATTCTGAGACTCTGTGTGATTCTGTGAAGAAGCCAAATTAGTAGGGTAATATTTTTTTCTATGCCATAGCAGAGGAAACATTGGTGAAATGTTCATGTCATGAATAATCATTGTGGTGTTTGCTCTCATGGCTGAAGAAGTAAATGTTAATGATACAGTTCAGGAATAAAATTAAGCTGCTTATGAGGTTTGTTTTTATTTTAATAACACCAGCTTCATTGAATCAAGCAAAGGCTAACTTCATACCCCAAATTTAACACTGACCTAGGGAATATCCAGGAGTAGGGAAACACATAGCAATAGGTTTCCAGAATGCAGGATCGCTAGGTTGGAAGAGACCTTCAAGATCATCGAGTCCAACCCATGCCTCAACTAAACCATGGTACCATGAGCACCACATCCAATCTTTTTTTAAACATATCCAGGGATGAACACCACCTCCCCAGGCAGACCATTCCAGGACTTTATCACTCTTTCCATAAAAATCTTTTTCCTAACATCCAGCTTATATTTCCCTTGGTGCAGCTTAAGACTGTGTCCTCTTGTTCTGTCAGTTGCTACCTGGAGAAAGAGACCAACCCCCGCCTGACTACAGCCATCTTTCAGGAAGTTGTAGATGGTGATAAGGTCACCCCTGAGTCTTCTTTTCTCCAAGCTAAACACTCTCAGCTCCCTCAGTTATTCCTCACAGGGTTTGTGTTCCAAGCCCCTCACCAGCCTTGTTGCCCCCTCTGGGCGTGCTCGAGCGTCTCAACGCCCTTCCCAAACTGAGGGGCCAGAACTGGACACAGCACTCAGGGTTTGGTCTCACCAGTGCCAAGTACAGGGGGAAAATTACCTCCCTGCTCCTGCTGGTCACACTGCTCCTGATACAGGCCAGGATGCCACTGGCCTTCTTGGCCACCAGGGCACACTGATGGCCCATATCCAGTTGGCTGTTGAACAGTATCCCCGGGTCCCTTTCTGCCTGGGCACTGTCCAGCTGCAATAGTTTCCAATCCTGCAAAAATTGATTCTTGAGAGACTTCCTGAGTGAGCCTGATTATCTACCTTTAATAACCTTCAATTTTTTGTGTTGAGGTTTTAAAATGTGTACTTACTTTTGGTATGCCCATTGTGTATAGAATGGGTCTTCAGCCTGTTTAAAATCCACCTCTTGCTGGTTTATTTAATTTATGCTACTTATACCTGTCCTTGTAATATTTCTTTTGATCTTCCAGATCTGTATCATATTCTTCCCTCAATGAAAGTTCCAAATCTGCTGTAACACTAGCTTTATTGCATTTCAGAATTCCATTTATCAAGTAAAGGCTTTAGTCTCCTAAACTGTCCTAATATTTTCTTTCCTGGAATAGTCTTTTCCCTCTCCTTAAAACATAAGCTTTTTGATGGGTAGTCTGACTGGAGATGAAATCTGATTTTTTTTGAGAACTGTATTTTTAGTCAATTCTTATCCAGAATTCTATTCTAATCCCAAGTTCTGTAATATAACATTACTTGTCAAAACATTCAAATACAAATCTAACTGTTCATAAATTCAATACACAGTGGTTGATCAAAGATCAACAGATTTAAGTGAAATATGTAAGTGAACTTACCCATCACTTATTCAACTGCATTTCTGAAATGCCCCAAATATTGGCTGGGCATTTTCTCTAAACTGCAGTTACAGGATAAAGAGGCTGCTTACCTGTTTTGAGGAGCATAACTATTTCTCTTTTTCACAGGGCCGTTTTTCAATGCTTTCTCCCTGGCACGGTCTGCCATCAGGTCCTGGTGCAGGATTATTACACTGGCGAATTCGAGTGCTCTCTCCATTGATGCAGGTGGACCAGGCACTCCAACAGCTCCAGCCTCCATCAGTCACAACTGGTATGAAGACATCATATAGGATTAGGCCATCTACCTCTTTCAAGGCAGACCATGATTCAACTCAGTTATGGTCATTGTGCAGATCATTGCAGCCTCCTGAGCACAACCATCACTAAGATTTGGCATTTTAAAATGCATTTGTCAGTGGCAGTGCTTAAGAACCTTGGGCTTTCAACATTTTTGTCATTCTAGAAAACAAGCTCTAAGGTCCATTTTGGGCACCTGTGCATTAAAAACCTGGCCACAGAGAAGGAATTTACTGCACAGTAAATTTTTTATGTTGTCAGCTGTGGAACTGCATTCTTTTCCCTTTTCCCCAACCTAATATTAAACTAGCACAGTAATTGTGAAACATGATCATGTGCTAGCAGACACCAAGCTTTTGCAGAAAACTGAAGACAAAATAATTTAGGACATGGTGAGATTGCTTTTGCCTGAAATCGGTTTACCACTACTGCACCGGGCTTCAATACTCCTGTGTACTTAAATGAACTTTGTGTCATTCCAAGACACACTAATGTATGTGGGACAGTAAAGTCCAAATTAGAGCACCCTCTTTATGGAAAGAACCCAGTAACTTACCTTACCTTCCACACAGATTTGACAGCAGTAGGTATAAAGGAGTGCTATGAAATGTTTCTGTTCTTATGAAGGCTCTTTTTGTCAGCATATTGTTACAACAGATATGCTCATTTTAGTTTATTTGAAGTATTTACTCACCTTTCACTAATGTAGATTTGGGAATTTGACAAGCAATTCCCTTAAAATAACTTGAGCACAGGCATGTACAGACTCCATCTACCAGCACAAGGGTGCCTCCATTTTTACAGGGTTCACATTTGCATACACTGTATTCAGTAATGTAGTCTTCAATTGCCCTTTCCAAATTTTGTTTCTTTAAATATGCATCTCTTATCTTAACTGGAACAAGTGTATGTATTGGAGAAGGCTGTAGAAGAAAAAAAGCCCATACATAACACACTCTTCCAAAGTTCTGAATCCTTTTGATATAACCATCACTGGAATAAAAATCTGAAGAAACAGTTAAGATAAAGGCAATGTGTGAAAGTTCATTATAAACTCAGAGTCTCGCCTCCATCATAGAACAAAAGCTTTCAAACTGTAAAAAGCCACAGCTTTGAAGAAGCTGTACTTACCCGTTGCTGTATCACTACTGGAGCATCAACCAAAGATTTAGCCCACTCTATGTAATCCTCTACATCAACTGCTTTGGCTCCTCGTAGTAACATTTCTTTGATTTTAACTGAAAAATCAATCTTCCCTCCCTCAACTAAGGAAAGGACATCATCAATGACAGCATTATCATTCATTTCTGCTGCAGAAAAAAAAAGAGGGCAAAGAAGGGTGTTTAATGTCCATGCATCTGGAAGAGCAGCTGTCCTCCTAGTGCAGCCAGTCCCTCTTTGTAAAATGATTATAGAGAGAACCCTTGGTTGTAGCAGAATTCAATATCTCTTTGCTTATACCTCTTATGTGGGAGAAAATCTTTAATTTTGCAATTAAATTAGAAAACCCTAGATCTGAAAGGAAAAAAAGGATAGGGAAAACTGAGACACATTTTGGAGATCACAGTCCTTTGATGACTAGCAAAACATAATGAGTAATTCTACTGTATCCCTTGAGCTAAACCAAAATAGGGCAGGAATTAGAATAGTAGGAGCTTTTGCTTCATAATTAAAATACAAGAGCAGAGCACTAAAAATAGTTCCCTCTTATGCACTTAGTAGTAAATATCCTTCCTTTTTGCAATTTTTATTCCTTGTGAAATGGAATAGAAAAAAGCCCATCTCCAGACACTTACGAGGAGCTGAGGGCAACAATGACAGGCAAGGGAACACAAACAGGGTAATCAGAGAAAGTGAGCCCCTGCTTTGAGTCCTCACAGGCCTGTTCCAGCAGAGCCATTAGACTTGTGGGATGGGGCTGAGGATTAATCAGCAGCAAGATGAGGCAATGGAAAGGCTCTCTGGATGCAAAGAATGGCATTTTGTGATTGCATGAACTTAAATTCTTAGCATATATTTACAGGAGTGCCATTGAAAACGTAAGAGGGGTTCAGGGTGGCTTTGGGAGGAGCAAACTTGAGAAAATAAAGGGATAAAGGCAGATAAAGATTGCATATAGACAAATGACTGGTCTCTGAGCTACTCTGCTGTGTATTGTCCTTCATCTTTGCAGTCTGTCTTGTCCTACCATTAAATTCCATTCTAACCCTTTCCTAGGGTGAAGGGACTCTATTCTGTGTGCATGCATGTGTATAAAGCCCTGTGTGCCAGCAGCCAGAGCTGAACAAAGGCTGATAGGCACCTGGTGTTTGTGGTGGCAACCTCTGGAGCAAGTGACAATATATAGAATCACACAATAATGAAGTTGGAAGAGACCTCTAAGATCATTGAGTCCAACCTATTCCCTAACACCTCAACTAGACTATAGCACCAAGTCCCGTGTCCAGTCTTTTTTTAAGCACATCCAGAGACGGTCACTCTAGCACCTCCCTGGGAAGAGCATTCCAGTACTTTATTATTCTTTCAGTGAAAAACTTTTTCCTAATATCCAACCTAAATCTTCCCTGACGTAGCTTGAGACTATCTCCTCTTGTTCTATCAGCTGCTGCCTGGTGGAAGAGATGGACGCCCACCTGTCCACAACCTCTCTTCAGGAGGTTGTAGAGAGTGATAAGGTCACCTCTAGGCCTCCTCTTCTCCAGGCTAAACAACCTCAGTTCCTTCAAACATTCCTCACAGGACTTGTGTTCCAAGCTCCTCACCAGCCTTGTTGCCCTCCTCTGGACACACTCAAGCGTCTCAACGTCGTTCCCAAACTGAGGGGCCAGAACTGGACACAGCACTCAAGGAGCAGCCTCACCAGCACAGAGTACAGTGCAAGAATGACCTCCCTGCCCCTGCTGGCCACGCAGTTCCTAATGCAAGCCAGGATGCCATTGGCCTTCTTGGTCACCAAGGCACATTGCTGGCTCATATTCAACCGGCTGTTGACCAGCACCCCCAGGTCCCTTTCTGCCTGGGCACTGTCCAGCCACACTGTCCCCAGCTTGTAACGTTGTAGGGGACTTTTGTGGTAAAAATGTAGAACTTAGCACTTAGACTTATTAAACTTCGTGCTGTTGGACTCTGCCCATCCATCCAACTGATCTAAGTCTCTCTGCAGAGCCCTCCTTTCTTCCAATAGATCAACACAAGCTCCCAGCTTGAGGTCATCTGCAAATTTTCTAATGAAGGACTCAATCCCCTTATCCATGTCATCAAGAAAAATATTGAACAGGACTGGCCCCAGCACAGACCCCTGAGGGACACCACTGGTGACTGGCCCCCAGCTGGATGCAGCACTGTTCACCACCACTCTCGGGGCCGGCCATCCAGCCAGTTCCTAACCCAGCAAAGAGTGCTCCTGTCCAAGCCAAGGGCTGCCAGTTTTCCCAGGAGTGTGCTGTGGGAGACAGTGTGAAAGGCCTTGCTGAAGTGCAAATAGACAACATTCACAGCCTTTCCTGCATCCACCAGGTGGGTCACCTGGTCATAGAAGGAGACCAGGTTGGTCAGACATGACCTACCCTACATATGCCAGGGTCTGATGACCAGCAGGTGTCAAGCCACACTAGCAGATGAATACAGGATAAGTGGCTTGGGAGCCAAGTACCAGAGCAGCTGTTGCTGTGGCCTAGATCTGGTGGCTTTCCATGATGCAGTGATAGCAACAGTCAGCAAGGGATGACCAACAGATGTCTTCTACCTGGTCTTCTATAAGACCTTTGATACAGCTCCACACGACTGTCTTATATCCCAGTTGGACACACATGGAGCTGGAGGGTGGACTTACTGGTGGGCAAGAAACTGGCTGGATAAGCACAGCCAGAAGGTTGTGATCAATGGCTCTATGTTTGGGTGGAGGCTGGTGAGGAGTGGTGTCCCTCAGGGCTCTGTTTGGGACTGATTCTCATCAGTAACTTCATCAGCGATAGAGTGGGGTCAGGTGCACCCTCAGAAAGTTTCCAGATGACACAAAACTGAGTCATTAATACCACAGAAGGATTGCATGCCATCCTGAGACACCCAGACAAAATTGAGAAGTGAGCCCACAAAAACCTCATGAAGTTCAGCAGGTCCAAGTGCAAGGTGCTACACCTGGGTCAAGCAATAGCAGGCCTGAGCACAGGCTGGGAGAAGGACCTGTGGAGAGTAGCCCTGCCCAGAAGGACTTGGGGGTGCTGTGGATGAGAGGCTGCACATGCCCCGGCCATGGCACTCACAGCCCAGAGAGCCAAACGTGTCCTGGGCTGCATCCAGAGCCCCTTGGGCAGCAGGGCAGGGGAACTGATGGTGCCCCTCTGCTGTGCTTTCATGAGATCCCACCTGCATTCAGCTCAGGGATCTCTAACACGAGGAAGATGTGGACCCTGTGGAGCAAGTCCAGAGGAGGCCACAGAAATGGACAGAGTGCTGGAAGACATTTCCTATGAAGGACAGGCTGAGAGAAATGGGATTGTTCAGCCTGGAAAAGAGAAGGCTCTGGGGAGACCTCATTGCAGTCTTCAAGTACTTGAAGAGGACTTTTAAAGAGAGAGGAGGGCAATATTTTTACTTGGTTAGATACTGACAAAGAACAAAGAAGAGTGATTTTAAACTAAAAGAGAGATTTAGATTAGATGATCGAAGGAATTTCTTTACTGAGAGAGCAGTGAAGCAATGGAACAGATTACCCAGAGAAACTGTGCCTTGTCCCTGTAAATGTTCAAGGCCAGGTTGGATGGGGCTCTGGACAGCCTGATCTAGTGTGTTGAATCCCTTTCCCTTTCACTGATGTGTTGGAAATCGATGATCTCTAAAGTCCCTTCCAACCCAAACCATTCTATGCTTTTATGTCTCCAGAGTAAGACAAGTGGAGGAGGTGGATATTGGATTTCTAGGCCAAATACTGGAGAGACCTCACAGTTCTGGGTTTGACTGAGATCTTTTCTCATATGAGTGCGCTTCTGTCTAAGGCAACAGGAGGTAAGAGGGTCTAAGGACCAATTGCTGGATTGAGCACCTAGGGCCAGTCCCAAGAGACGTCCACAGTATGTGTGTCTTGGTGTGCATCAGAGAGTCTGCACCAGCAATGGGAGTGGAACTGTGGGCCTGGTGCTATATATCTCTGTCACTAACAAGAGAGGCTAACAATGCAGTTGCTGGTTCAATTGGATATTTAAGGTTAACTGCTGAAGTTATCTGTACTGATTATATATAAATATTGTGGGGGCTGAAGGCGTGTGTTGCCTTGGACAAGGTGGCCTCCAGAGGACCCTCCCAACCCACAATTTTCCTGTGATTCTGAGATATTTCCCTGAAAGACTTCTCCCTGATTAAATGGAGAGGAGAAAAAGACGAAATCATTTGTGCCATTTGTGTTTGCCTGAGCACTGTCTGTATTTTGTCTGTATTTATTTGTGGCCAGTGATGTGTGTGTGTATGTATGTATGCACCATGCTGGTGTGTTCATGTGTGTGCAGGCTGGGAATGGATTCTCAGGCTGTCTTGACTTGGGAGCATGGAAGAACGTGAATCTCACCTGTATTGCTCTACTGGATTTGTCTTCCCCTAGCAGTAATAACTATATTGATTATTCAGGGGAAGCAACTGGTATTATCTTTCCTTAAGCAAAAGATATAGCATAAATCAAGGATATACTTACATTTGTCCATCGCATTAATATGTTCACATTTACCGCTATCAACATTAAAATTGGCTTGTATGTTTTCATATGCAATATTGGCATCTAAGTGATAGCCAAGGCATTTTTTCACATCTTCTACAGTGATTCCTGGAAGTAGAAATAGGTCATTAGATGGATTGAATAAGCATAAATAACAAGATATTATTATTCTTACAGAATACCTTTCAGGCCCATTTCTTGCCATCTATCTTTTACTTTGTCTGTGTAATGAATATGAGGATGACTATAATTGAAATGCCTGAACAGATGCAGGTGAGGTCTGCAGTGACTAGGAAAATACCAAAAAATGGATTTGTGTTTTTCTTTATCTAGTTGAAAGCAGGTTCAAGAAAATGGTTCATGAAAATGGTTCCTTTAGGAACCATTTTTTTCCTTTTATTATATTGAAATTTTGTCTTTTGCAGTTGCTCAGTATTTACTCATTTTATATACTAAATTACTAAATTCTCTCAATCTCTCTCTTCTAACCTCAATTATGTTTCTCCACTCCTTTTCTCCATAAAATTAATCAAGGCCACTGATCTCTTAAAAGTATGCTTTTTTCATTAACTCTGATCAACCTCTACCCACTACTGTTTCCAACATCTCCCTTCTCCTTATCGAACCCAAACCCAGTATCATCTGCCACTTCAGCACTGTATTCAGGAAGAATTTTGCCTAAAATTGGGACTTAAAAAATCCAGAACTACAATCTCGAGGTGATAACAGACTAATAGTGGGAAATGAAAGTGACATATTTGTCCCATGTCCCTTTTCATAGCCTGACTATTTGATAGTAATATTGATATTGGTGGTGCAAGCAGCAGGTGCTCATTTTCTGATCTCCAAAATCAATGTGAGGATTGTCTTTTCTTACTTTATTCCCATGTGATCACTTTAATCCAGCACAAGCCCACATATAACTGAACTGCACATGAGGGAAGATTACATTTCTACTTTCATATATTAATCAGGGCATGGAATATTCCAGTGTGAATGTTCAAAGCTGTGAAATCAATTTCAACACACTCACATGCTTCATGTGGTTTCTAGAAAGCACTTCAATTTATTCCTTGTTTTTTTTGTCACCGCCATACTCTTAGAGTGATTGTTACACAAAAAGTTACCAAATAGCATTTAGGGTTTAGGCAGGTTTTCTTGTCTTTGGATAATATCTCTTGTGAATTATGCAGTTATTGGTAGTGTGTTCACAAGGTTTGTTTAAGTTTTCTTTGGCCCCCTCAGTCACAGACTTAAAGCAGAGACTTCAAATAGTTCTGAATGTTATAAATGTTGACTCTTTTCTCTGTAGTCTCATGTAATTCTATAATGCCACTGGTGTGCCACAAGCAGCATGCACTTTTACTGCTTTCTCAGTATTTTTCCACATACACAGATCTACCATCACATGTGTCTTTGAAAGTCTGGGAACTTGGTCATAGCAAGGCCAAGAGAAAGCATACCTAGTCGAGACATAACATAATTATCCAGCACGTAAACAAGTTCATATTTTCCTCCTACAGTTCCGGAGACTGCATAGTGAGTTCCATAATCTTCTAGGAATTTGAAATACTCCCCCTTGTCATATTCAGCAGGCAGAAATTTTAAATCATCAAGGAAACTATCCGTGAGACGAACATCACGACTCCGAATTTGGAACCTTCCCAGCTGAATCTGTCCTTTTACATGCAGAAAGGTTTGGTTCTGAATGCAGGGAGAAAAAAGAGAAGAGAGTGCTATTCTGGTAGGCAGCACAGCACAAAAAATCTTTTCTGTTTTACTTGTAAAGAAGCTGCTGCAGTTTTCATCATGGCTTTCAATCTAGTATTATGGAAACAGGACAAATGTGTTTTATAAAAATAAGAAAGCTCTCTGATCTAAACTGAGGAAGCAGCAAGAGAGTTATTTTAGTTCTTCCAATTTTGTAGAACTCTTCCCTTATTTCAGCAAGCCCTTTGTGATCTGTTTGACAACAGGTCTCTTGAAGCACAATGCCTCCAAAAAGTGGCTTTCAGATTTTTGTAACATTGAAAAGTAGTTCTACATGGCTTGCTAAATTGCAGAAGCTGCCCACTCAGGTTGGATGGAGTTTCCTCTTTGTTTATAGTCAGAGCAGACCTAAGTTCTCTCTCTTTCTGGATCACTTCCCTGTTATTCTCAGATTGTCAGAAGGAGGGGCACAGCTCCAATTAAAAACAAAACCCTCCTCCCTTTTAGAAAGAAGAGCACAGTTCCAATTAAAAAGAAAAAACCCCAAACCAACATCATAATAGAAAAATTAATGAGGAAAAAACCTCCGTATTATGTATTTGAGCCATATGTACACTGTAAGTCTAGATATAACAACTGATATTTTTGTAAATTACTCTCCAGATGATTTTATATCATATTCTAAATTAGGACCTAGCTACTGCCCATAACTCATGAAATAAAATCTTGTGAAATAGTTGCACTTAAGACTCTAAGGGAACACATGCCTTCCAAACTCCATTATTATTTGCAGTATTTATGTGACTCCTTTAATAGTAGTGCCCAATAGGAGGCATGTAAAAGGGACCTCGCTCCTAACCATTATGTTATCCTGCACCATTAAAAGGATCTTAAATTGCTGACTCAGATGCTGCTTAAGACTGGCAGAAATCTTCAGGTACCCAAATCACTGTGAGGAAGTTTTTGTAGGTGCAATATTCCTGCCAACCAGCATACACAGTTTCTCTCCAGGTGCCTCGAGACACCTCCAGGATTATGACTTTAACTTTCAAGTGGGCCCTGGAGAGGTCTCATGCAGGGACTTTCACTCCGCTACCCTGCAGCCCCGTGACTTTGCAGTGATAGAACTCTTCTTGTGACAGATTGTGATTCATTCTCTGAACTGATTTCTCAGCAAAAGCTTGAGTTCAAAGGTCCTATCACTAGACCATAAGCAGACATTAAAACCCTCTGAGCTATAGAGCTTGATTTTTTTTGTCTGTGAAGATTCATGGTTTGAGCTTTAAATGGTTTGTTTCCATAGCAGGAAAACTCATACCAGTACAAAGGCAATGTTGGGTGCAGCTTATCTGTATTGTGCAGAACTTTGTCTGCAGTATTATTTCAACTAATCAGTGATAAAATTTAGTTTAGCTTTTCCTTATATCTATTGGACCTCCAGAGCTCAGAATAGGTCCTAGACATTAAGACTGACAAACTTGAAAATATTAATTAGTTGAGGTAAATCTAGTATTCCTTGCACAGAGTGAACTTCAGCTCTATGGAGGTGATATGCCTTGTATATGATGGCATATTGTAGTCACAGACCTTGGCATAATGTGTGGAAAATTGTAACCTGATCAGTTAATGCCATTAGCACACAGCTGCTGGATTAGGCCATGATGTTTTGTTCTGCTCATTTTGCCTGAGGAAAAAGTTAATTTTCTTCACAGTGGCTAGCATGGGACCATATTTGGGTTTTGTGCTGAACACAGGTTTGATAACACAGAGATGTTTTTGTTATTGCTGAACATTGCTTACACACAGCCAAGACCTTTTCTTCTTTTTGTACTGCTGTGCTGGCAAGAAGTTGGGGGTGCTTGGGAGGTTGGGGGGTACACAGCTGGGACAGGTGACTCAAATTGATCCAAAAGATTTTTCCATACCTTATGACATTGGGCTCTGCATATAAAGTGTGTTAAAAAAGGAGAAAACGGAGGATGTTTGGAGAGATGGCATTTGTTTTCCCAAATCCAATTACATGTGATAAAGCCCTGCTTTTCTAGAAATGCCTGAACACCTGCTTTCCTGTGGGAAGCAGTGACAGAATTCCTTGTTTGTGTGCATGGGTTTTGTTTTCCTGTTAAACTTTATCTCAACCCAGGAGTACTCTTGTTTTTATTCTTCCCATTATCTCCCCAAGCCTGCTGGTGGGGAAGTGAAGAAGTAGCTGCCTGGGGCTTATCTGCTGCCTGGGATTCAACAACAGCATGTCTAACATCACTTTTTGTGGTCTATTTCATTTGGACCTCACTAAATGCAAAGGCTACTTCTTTACTATCAAATAAAATAGGGTAGAGTCTTTCCACTGTTTCAGAGGGCAGGTAGAGGTACGGCTTATGCACAATCCCAAAATGGGCTTGCTTTTCTTCAGAATGTCTACCAGAACATTCCCTTTAAATATGCTGCGGGGAAGTGCCAGATGGACATTGCTTATGAGAACTAGCACTGATTTAAGTCATGCCAGCAAGTTAGTAAAACTGTGGATTATCTTGTTCCAGAGCTAGTGCCTGTTCCCTATAGCCCTGGCTAGTTTATTAGTACAGATGTACCCACATATCGGAGATTTGACCTTTTGGTCATTATTCCTAAAATTTATTTTGTGTTTATGTAGTATAGGCCTACTCAGTGGCAATTTTTCATCATAAGACTTGATCTAATTTGCCCACATTGCAGTAGATCAGAGCTGCTCTTTAATCAGGATGAGACCAGACATCTCGATCCTTTCTAACACCAAGCCCCTGATGAAGATGAGTGTGCTTGCTAGTCAAAGATAAACAGTGGGAAAAAGAAGATACTTTGAGTTACTATTTGGCCATGTCTGAAATCTTAACCCTATTGTCACCAGTATTTCATTAAAAAAAAATAAAACAAAAAAGCAGCAGCTGACTAGAATACTTAGATTATTATTGCCTAATTCTAACACTGCATAAACTGTACCATTTGTAAAATAGTTACATTAAAACCTTCAGAAGAATTAATCTCACCCTTTCTGTGTAGGTTTGCAGGATGGAACTAAAAGTATAATTCTTTCTGTAGTCATATTTGAAGTTTCCTTTTGAATCATTTTTGTTGCTCCCATCAGTAGGTGTGTATTTCAGAGAGGCGTCAACACTAAAATATTTCTGTTTGTCTATGTAAACCTCTCGTAACATTTTCACACGATCATGGTAGTACACAGATGACAAAGTTTTGTCTGCTTTTGTCTGAGAAAAGATAGAAAAAAGGTTGTATGAGAAAAAAACAGGCAGTAGTTGAAAACTCTATGTAGCACTTTAAAGCTGTACTTTTTACAGAGCATATCAATGCATTTTCTTACAGCTCTTTTTCCTTTTAAAGCAAAACAAATGGAAATAGCACTCCCTCCACAAACTGCCTCATTGGGATCAGTTAGGGGTTCAAAAGTGAACAGAAAGCTGCAGTGACAATAATTTAGTGACTATTAAATCTCAGCATGTAATGCTGTAAAAGAAATATATGTGTGTCAACAGTCCCTTTACATTGTCTACAGCTTCCTTGTGAGTGAAGAGGAGAGGCAGACACTGATCTCTACTCCCTGGTGACCGTGACAGGACCTGAGGGAATGGCCTGAAGTTGTGTCACGGGAAGTTTAGTTTGGATATTAAAAAAGTTTCTTCACCCAGAGGGTGGTTGGGCCCTGGAACAGCTCCCCAAGGAAGTGATCACAGCACCAGCCTGGCAGAGCTCAAAGAAGTGTTTGGAAAATGCTCCCAGGTGTGATTCTTGCAAAGGGACACCTCTCAGGTGTCCTGTGCAAAGCCAGGGGTTAGACTCAATGATCCTTTTGGGTTCCTTCCAGCTCAGGAGATTCTATGACTCTATGTGAGGAAAAATAGTCTCTCTTTCCTAAAACACAATTAAAATTTGCTGAAAGCTCCTGACTTCTGAAATAAGTCAGAATTATGATTGAGCCTTTTTTTCTTACAGCAAACAATAACTAATCCAGTTATTTTAGTATACTTTAGCAGAACATCACATTATAGCAACTGAAAATTGTTATACATCAGAACCAAACATAACCAGAGATCTCTGGATAAGATTTACTCATTTTGGGAAGGACCTGGTTTAAATTTTATTTGTTTTATCAAGTTCCTACTTACAGTAATTAAGAAGGCAAAATTGTGCTCTGATTTCTGAAAAGTGTCTAACAGTTTTTTCAACAATCAGCAACATTTTTGGTGTTCAAACCTCACTAAAAGTCACACTCTGAAACTTAAAAGCCTAACTTTTTTTTTCCCAATGGGACAGAAAAATCATCACTGGTTAAAAAAAAAAAACCAGTAGGACCAGAATATTGTAATATTATGTCTGCCTTTTTATCAGTGGCTTTTACATGTCCTTGAAAATGTAGCTTATTTTGTCTTCTGCCTAGTAAAAGCTGGGTATCGGAATCGTTTGTGTACATCTGTTCATTTCTTCTGCTTGTATTTTAAGCATTCCAGAAAGATAGTTCCATTTATTGTGCAAAGGTGCAGCACAAAGATGTGAGAATTTGTCTGGCATAACTGAGCTTAACTGCCAAAGTAAATGATAACCTCTTTTCCTCTGGACTTCAGCACAAGCTTGAGCCTAAAAAGCTGCTGTCTGGCTCAAGAGATGTGCTGAGTCTTCCAAGAATATTCAATGAGGTGGCATTCAGTTAAACACATCCTGTCATGCAAAGGATTTAAACTTACATTGTAAGTGAGAGCAGCCACATTCCACGGCTTGCGGTAGTATGTCCGTGTGTTCCCATCACGCACCCGCTCACAAAGACCATTGAAAAAGTCATTGTCAAATGGGCTGGCCATTGGCTGCATCCCTAAAACATTGATTCTACAAGAGAAATACAAGAGAAGTTATACCCAAAAGAAGGTGTGTCAGCACAAATGACCTGCCAACTGGAAAAGCTGTATTGTGTCACAGATGGAGACTGTGGAACTGGATAGCTGTGGAACTGGAACTTGCTCCATCCAAGCAACTTGTCTCATCTGTTGTGGTCTCTCATCTGTGTACTGGAGATAGTTACATATTTTGTAAAGTTCTTGAAGGATCATATATGAGAAATAAATAAAAGACATTAAACCTCAAACACGGTGAACACCTTAGGCATAAAAGGAGGTAAAAAACCATTTTTCCTTACCAATATATTTGTAAGAAAAAACATTTGTTCTTGACAAATACATCTGTGAGAAAGCAATCCTTGTAGATTTAAAATGTACATCTCAACAGCTATATGTATTTTTTAATAACTTATATTAATTTGTTTGCTGGTAGGCACTTGTTTGTCAAGTGTGTACAACATCCATCAAATGTTTAGAAGGAGTATGCAGCTACTCCTAGCACTGTCTCTTGTTGTAGGGTGTGACCTAGTGGAATGGCAGCATTTCCTGGAGCATGAGAGGAAATCTAAATCATTACAAAACCAGGGAGGCAGGTGCATCAGCTGTATACCTCTATGTATCTATATACTGATATATAAGAAATACTTCCAAAATTAACTCCTTGGAGGATTCTGTTTATTTTGTTTGCCCTTTTGTTCCTGTTTCATACATTTAAATCTCTTCAGTATTTCCAATATTTACATCTGGCAAATGTATGTGCACATTTCTGAGTGTAGAAAGTGGAAAGCAAGCCATCAAAGTCACCAGTGTCATTACTGCATCTCTAAAGAACATTTTCTCATGCAAGATTTTAGTAACAGATTGTAATAGAAGCTTCTAAAATTGCCTTTATGCTTGGTTTACTTCCCCATGCTAAAAAACCAGCATTTTTGCTCTTGCACAGTAAGAAATTAATTGAAAAGGATGTATAATTTTTATTAAACACACTCTGGTGCTGTAGTATACTTTTATCTTCTGTTCAGTTTGGGTTGCTGCCTTCTAACTTTATTTGTAAATAAACAGTATGTTACATTTTCTTTTTGTTAGAGATGAAAGAAATCCAGCAGGGTCTGAGAACAGAAAGATTCATTTTCAACTTAGATTAATGATGAGTGCTCCTGTAAACAACAAAGATCCGGGAAGTGTACAATGAAATACTGAAAGAAAGCTGTGCATAAAATGTTGTTGCAGTAAGGCATCCCATTATACAAATAATCAAGAGATATTTTCTCCCTTTTATACATGTGTTTTAACAAAGTAATTGACAATTACTGATTGGTTGTGAAACATCATTAGAAACAAATCTATGTATGAAATTTGCATTGAAATAAAATGTAATTTTATTCATGTGACATGTATGTATGATTCTGTTTACTGACCTTACACTGCATGTGTTATGCTCACAAGTATACAAAATAAAATGGTAGTTAAGTGTACTTGCAAAGGCTACTTATAATTTCTGAATACAAATGATCCATATTCCACTTTTGGGAATGTTACTGTGCCCCAGTTTTTTCAGCTGGCTTTGGAGACAATCCCAAACTCTTCACTAGGCCCAATACTGCCTTTTACTACATACCCATGTCCTGCAGTCCTGCCAACTTCAGACACATCGATATCATGGTTTCGACATGGTGACCGTGGGTCAGATTCACAGTCATCTTCATCAGAATAGTCTCCACAGTCATTATCTACATTGCACACAAGTCTTCGCTTTATACATCGACCTGATCAAGGAATAAAACATTGCCTGAATGCATTTTATCAAGATGGACTATAAATGGCACCCTCAGCTACTCTTTATTAAGGTCTTTCTCTATGTATATTTCTACTGCTGTCTGGAGGGATTAAAATCCTATGCTCTGCCACTTTCAAATGAAAACACCCTGCATACTACTGTTATATGTAAGTTAGTACGATGACTGAGAAAAGTAAGTTGCAGGAGAACTGCTGTCGTCTGAAGAAAATTGTTGCATCCTAGGCTGTTCTAAGTAAAGATCAAATATTTGGTTGGTTGGGGTTTTATTATTTGTGTTAAGAGAATACAGGGAAATATCTATTCAACATCAACAAAAATTTTTTTCTAAATCATTTAAATTGTTGCTGTTTGGGCTATATTATTTGAGTAATATGGACATTTAATGTCCAAAACTGTATTGATTTGTGCTCTAAAGAAACAGGGAAGTAGTAACTTTTCTGAGTTTACATATCACAAGTTTTACAAAAATGCATGGTTTTTTTTTTTTTCCTACAGGATTTAAAGACATTAGTAAATTTGTTGTAGCATAATAAATCAACACTTTGATATCATCAACCTCACCTGTAAATGCCCCACAGTCTCTGTGAATTAGTAGTTAAAGGTTTACTTTCTAATTTTCAATTGCTTTATTTGCACTTTTCAGTGTTTGAGTTAAAAAAAATACAAAAATTGGCTTGGAACTTCAAATTCACTTCCCATCTTTCTGCTTTTGTTTTGACTAGTTTCTGCTACTATTAATTTTTCCTACTTTATTTTGATTTCTCATGAATCTTGAGCTCTATATTCGTATGCCTTGTATCACTTTACAAATTTATCTTATTTTGGATCTAGATGCATGTTGGTCTCCAACTAGCATTTATCATGCCAGTTAGATTGGTAAACTTCCATATCCATTCTGTTAAGATTCCTTCAGTCCTAGGTTTTTTTTTTTTTCCTGGTGATTTTTTGTAAAACCTAGTGATCCAGTAGCAAGTGGAGCAGTTAAGCTAGAAGAAGGGATATGGTCAGGATGGTCAGCTTCTAACCATGGAGTAGAAGTTACAGAAGTATTTAAACTAGGGGCAAATTAAAATGGAAGATGGCAGGAGTGTACCCCTTCTTAAGTGGTTTTGCTGCTGTGGTTTTGGCATTGCGATTTTGAGCCCACCTGTCCATGGATTCTTTTTAAGTGCTAGCATGAGGCTGATCTAACTTATTCACAGAACTAAAATGTGGTTTCTGAGTTACTGCTTTACTTGCTATGACATGAAAACAAAACCTACCTGAACTGCACTGAAAATCAGCACCACAGTCTGGTTCTGGTTCTTCAGGACAGGCTTTGCTGGTTTTACAGGTCTGTGTGTCTCCTAGGGCCTCCAGGCATGCTTTTCCACCAAACTGCCCAAATCTTTCAATACGTCTGGAGCGAAACTTGAAAGAAAAATAACACTATTAATGTTGCTCAGAGAGAAAAGAGAACTCTACCAGAACTTTAGGGCTTCCAGCTGAACTTAGAGCTTTTCAAAACTAAACATCTTTGGTGAAATTTTTGTTGAAAATCCACAGGCAAAATTAATGAATAAAATAACATTTAAATAATAATTATGATTATTAGTACTTAGCTAGTATGTAAATATGCTAATTTTCACTTATTTCACTTGTTTATCTCTCTCCAGTGTGAAAAAGAATAATTTATATTTCGTATGTTTTCAAGTTTTTGATTTTTTTAAAGCCCTAAAAGAACACCCCTAAGAAAATAAAAATTTGCTGTGGAAAAGAAATTGTGGTGGGGTTTTTTTGGTTGTTTTCTTTTTTTGGTTGGGTTTGTTTTTTTTTTTTTTAATTTAAAAAGGGGAAAATGTATTGAAAAATAAAGTTTTAAACAGAAACAGACATATGACAAAAATAAAATAGATACTTTCTATGAAAAAACTTTTTGAATTAGAACACTTGAGCAGTATTTCACACCTGGATGTAGTATTCTCTTACTCAATGGCTTCAAAATCTGACATTATTATGGGTTTCATCAGATCATGAACATACAGTATTAAGAACTGAAATCTGACACTTTCTTATAACCAACAGGCAGACAGATATCCATTTGGTTGTGACTTTGGAACAAAGACTTCCAAGGACAGCTTACCCTTTGATTGGTGCATGGGTCACAGGGCCCCCACGTGCTCCAGCTGCTCAGTTTGCAGTCTATTGGAGATGGAGCGTTCAATTCCCTTGTTCCCCTGTGGAAAGCTTTTTCTGAAGAGCTGTCAGACAAAACATTCCAGTACAGTCCTGAGCAGTGCACTAAAATCACTTGAGTTTGTATTTAAACCATAGACCAATGTTTTGGAGCATCTTCAAGCTGATTTCTGTTTCACTTTCATAGCAGTACTTAGATGTATCAACGGCTGCCTAATATTAAATTCTTTGGTGGTTTAAAATTACACTAAAAACAACTTTGAAGACTTAATAAGCCAGGTTTTCCCCCTTTTTTTAGATCTTTGTGCATTCAAATGCTCATCTGGAGCATGAATGAATGCTCTTCATGTTATTGAAGAGAATGAAACAATAATACACAGAAAACATCTGCACTCTCCTCTTCAAACAGTGGTTGTGCTCCCCAATATGTGAAGCTAAAGACTGGCACATCACAAATGGATGTAGCACTTCAATACATCTTGGTGATTTTAGCATCAATTGACTTTGATGGTGTTGATCTTAACCCTGGATAAAAGCATAAATGCCTTCCAGAGCTGAAGAAAACTCATAAACAAAGGTATTACTTGGTACCGGAGTAACTAACTTTGCTAGAAAAAACAGACATGTTCAGCTTGCCAAGTTGAATACTCCTGTAGTTAGGCCTATTTTTTTGAAAGTGACTTGTCATTTTGGTGCTCAGTTTTAAATATCATCAAACTTCCAGTTCTCAGTACATGTGAGGCCATTACTTAATAGAAATCAAGTTTCCTTAAAGCACCCACTGGTAGATATTAAAAACTGACGCATTATAGCATCAACTTGATTTATATCAAGTTTAAAAGCCAAGGCTATTGGTTTACTCGTGGTCTTATCTTCAGTAAATAGCAGAGGAATGAAGGAACATTGAAGTCTGACTTGCCTTTTTAATTTTAGTAACTTACTCCAGTTTGGCTTTTCATGATGATTATTCATTCTCTGTGAAGCAATTCTCTCTGAATCTCTCCAAGTTAAGGCTCTTGCCTCTGGTCTACAATGGGACCTTCCTTGCTGGTTGGCAGATCTGCGGCTCCTGCAGTGTGAGGTACCTATGGGTTTTCACTGCAGGCAGGGCTTTGCCCTCTGCTCTTTGACCTCCTTACATTGTACAAATATCGCAGGGGTACAAACAAATGTAACCTGATTCCATAAGATTAAGAAATCTGCAGTTTGGACAACAAAGGCATAGCAGTTGGTCCAACTTTCTGGTGCTATTATTCTGTGTTAAGTTTGCATATGTACTAAGTTGTTTTTGAGAAAATAAATCTACCTCTTTTCAGCTATTAACCTGAAAGCTTAACCAGCTCAGGGATCACAGACTTGCCCAAAATTTTGCTATGACAGCTTTTAAACATAGAAATAGGCTACCCAGGGAAGTGGTAGAATGTCCTTCCTTGGAAATATGCAACACTATTGTCAGGACTCCTGGATAAGCTAATCAAAAGTACTGCTTTGAACAGAAGAACTCCGGAAGTTCCTTTCAACCTAGACTTTTCAATATATTCAGGAAATTCTGGAAAGTTGTATTGTATTTGAAATTTGATGTAGCTCCCTAGCCTCTTCAAAATCAACTCTTCCATCTGTAAGTAGGTCATCTTACAGGTACCCCATACTAAGCAAGTAATTCTAAAAATGTTTCTGTACAGTTTTCTATGTATTTCCCACTACTTAGCATGACAGCAACATCAACAGTGTGAAAAAATGAAAATCTACTGCTCTGCTGAATGGATGTGAATCAGCTTTTCCTTTCTGTATCTCCAGGATGCCTTTCCATCTTCTTAATGATGGAAGACTGCAAACCTCTGAGTAACAAAATCTATTCTGGCATCTTGGGTTGAATACTGACAGGCTGTCCTTAAAGACAGTAGGAGTGAGAAACCTTAGATGCTAGACCTATAAGATATATTGACACATCTGCTGGGGTGTCTGGAAGCAGATAGTTATCTAATTCCTAGCAATTACCAAGAATTCTGATGTTAGACAAATTTACACTGAAATATATTTCTGAACTTTTACACTATTGCTGTAAAAATAGAGCCAAAACCATTTACAGGCAGTAAGGATTAATCATGGAAAGCAGCCATATGCCTAAAAGAGCAATCAAGCTACTTCACATTCTAAAGATTTTCCCAGAGATTGTTGTAAGGCATTATTTAGAGTCTAAAATAAAAATCACAGGCAGAAAAGACTGAGTTGAAGTCTCCAATGCAAATGGAAGCCTTGCCATCACCTGTCTGCAAACTAGAAGTGATGGTAGTCTCTCACTGACCTTCAGGTAGCAATATTTTTCACATAATTAAAGATCTTTTCCAACCTAAGTGATTCTATCATTTTGTGATAATCACAATTTAGCAACTTTACAAAGAAAATTCATTGAATGATGTGCACACACCCATGGGCCTTCTCCAGCAGAGTGTATGAGGTTCACATGATTTGCTGCAGATTTAGCTTTAGGGTTTTGAATTTACTTGAGGTTAGATAAACAAAAAACAAAACAAAAAAAAATCAGAAAAATCTCATTGCAAATGATTCATAAACTCTGAAACACCACTAATGCATCCACTGTTAAGATTATCTGGGAAATCAAAGGGACATATATTCAACAACATTGTTTAAAAGAATCAAGATACTGCAAAAATTTGCAAACTTGTCATCTCCACTTTAAATTTGAAGAAAAAGTGTTATTGGAAAACCACATTGAAACAGAAGCTGTCACACAATTTAAATAGGAAACTAGGTAAAAACATTTCAGCTACTGAAGAACATCACTGAACGTGACAGTTGAGAGCACAAACTTCAGAGGTGGGCATGGAAATCAAAATACCTTCTTTGCTACTCTTTATTGAGAGGTTTGAGGGACAGAAGAGTACTCTTTGGAAAGCAAAAGCCATTTCACAATCAGTACACAGAACAGTTGGCACCTTGTCTTGGATTGCACAGTACACTCTAAACACCCACAGGCCACACTGCTCTGGTGATTTGTTGTTGAGTCATACTTCAGAAGAGAGAGCTGCTGACTTCATCTGTTACAAAAGGGATGACTCAAAAAAGAGTCTTGATTTGATAATTATCACTCACCATGAAATAAGGCATATCTCTCTTGAATTTGAAGACATGATACCATCAAATGAGAGCATAACTTTGCTAACAGTAGTTGCCAGCACCATGGCCTTGGGTATGCTGAGGAGCCAAGCTGCTGGCCAATGTTGCCTGTTATGGATTCTCTCTAATAATCAAATATGTCTGGACCATTTCTAACTGAGCATGCTAAACCTGTGCTTTAATTGGATCTGCATGTCAAAATAAAAATAACCATCAAAACATAAGGAGCAAGTGGTTGCCCAATCTAGTGGCCTTCCATGGTGGAATGCCTCTGTCAGTGGACAAGAGAAGGGCTGCAGATGTCATTTATCTGGACTTCTGTACAGGCTTTGACATGGTCCCTCACAACATTCTTCTCTCTGAATTGGAGAGACATGGATCCAATTCCATACTGATAGATGGATAAGAAAGTGGTTTTATGGTGACATCCAGAGGTTAGTGGACAATGGCTTGGAGTCCCAGGGACATCAGTGACAAGTGGTGTCCCTTAGGAGCCCATACAGTGATGAGTGTTATTTGATAACTTAATTAATGACACAGATGAAGGTATTGAGTGCACCCTGCTAATTAGCAGATGACACCAAGCTGAGTGGTGCTGTTGACACTTCTGAAGGATGAGATACCATCCAGAGGGACCTGAACAAGCTCAAGAAGTGGCCCTCGGGAATCTGATGAGGTTTGACAAGGCCAAGTGCTGGTGCTGCACCTGGGTAGGAACAATCTCTGGTATCAGCACAGGCTGGGCATGGACAGCCCCAGAGCAGCCCTGCCCAGGACTTGGGGTGCTGTGGGTGAGAGGCTGCACATGCCCTGCCATGGCACTCACAGCCCAGAGAGCCAAATGTGTCCTGGGCTGCATCCAGAGCCCCGTGGGCAGCAGAGCAAGGAGGGGATTCTGCCCCTCTGCTCTGCACTGCTCTGCTCTGTTGAGAACCCCCTGGAGCACTGTATCCAGAGCTGGGGTCTGAACAGGAAAGACTTGGACCTATCAGAGAGTCCAGGGGAAGCCACTGAGATGATCAGAGGCATGGAGCACCTATCCTGTGAGAAAAGGGTGAGAGAATTGGGATTGTTCAACCTGGAAAGAGGCAGCATAGGAGTTAACTCACTGCAGCCATCCCATATCTGAAGGGACCCTACAAGAAAAATGCAGAGTAACTTTTTACAAGAGCATGGAGTGACTGCATAAAGGGGAACAGATTAGAAGAGAGTAGGTTTAGTTATTAAGAGGAGGTTTCCTGTTGTGAGGGTAGTGAGGCATTGGCACAGCTTGCTCAGAGGAGTTGTGGATGCCCCATCCATGGAAGCATTTAAAGCCAAACTGGATGGAGCTCTGAGCAACCCTATCTCATGAAAGGGTGTGTCCCTGTGCTCAACTGGGACTCACAGCACAGAGAGCCAAACTTGTCCTGGGCTGCATCCAGAGCAGAGGCAACCTTCAAGATCATTTTGTCCCCACCTTCCTGGCATGTGCTGGGACACCTCCCACTAGACCAAGGTTGCTCAAAGTCTCACCCAACCTGGCTTTGAACACTCACAGTGTTGGTAATCCATAGCCTCCCTGAGCAACCTGTTCCAGTGTCTCACCATGCCTACAGTGAAGAACTCCTTCCTAATATCTACTATAATTGCCCCTCATTTAGAGTGCACCTATTATTCCTCATCCTATCACTGTAGTTCCTATCACTCCAGGTACTCTGTAGGCACCTTCAGATACTGGAAGTTCTGGGGACTATAAGGTCTCCACACAACCTTCTCTTCTCCAGGCTGAACAGCCCCAACTTTCTCAGTTGTAGTTGTAGGGGAGGTGCTTCAGTCTTCTAAATAACATCGTGGCTTCCTCCGGACTTGCTTCAACATATATCTATTATAAGGCTCACATTTTTTAATCACTAAGTTTTTACCATTCTTGCGAATTACAAATTTCTGGTAGAGCAGCTCTGTAGGTTTTTTTTACATGACTATTTGGTAGGGACTAGGCCTTTGCTCTCTGTGGACAGAGAGCAACAGACAACTTCCCCAGGCGTTTTCCTGGGGAAGGCTGTGTGTAGATCAGAGGAAAGAATGAGAAACAATTCTTATTTCTACTTGCTGCACCTGTTGTTGTGCACGTGTGGAAGGTGTTATGGAGATTTGTTTACCAAATGGTGTTTTCTTATGATGGATGGTGTTTTGAGGGATTGACCAATTGGGTCAAAGATGTGTTGGACTATGTGTAAGGGTTACAAGCTTCTTAATAAGTAAAATATAATATAGTAGAATAAAGCAATTGATCAGCCTTCTGCAATCATGGAGTCAGTACTAATTATTATTATAATTATTAACTCCTCCTAGTGATACTTGCAGTGAAAACACAAAAGCTGTATTTCCAAATATTAGAAATAGCTAGTCTAGACTAAATATTAAGAGAAGCACTGTCAGCATGAAATTGTTCAGCCTCAGGAAGAAATAGATTGAGATTAGGTATTTTCACACAGCATGCAACAGAAAAAAGGTACCTGAGCTTTACTTGCCTGCAAAAATATGCCTTCAACTGCTTCAATGGGCATCTTTATTGTGTCACATATATCCAAAATACACAAATAAATCATTGCTATCTGACTTCTTAAAATACAGCAAGAAGTAGGGTTTTTTTCATAGGATATCTGAGCAAGGTACCATTGGAAATATCCACACTGGGTGTTTATGGTCTGTATCAGAGAAATGAAACAGTGGAGACACCTGCAGAAGAAAAAGAACACTTACCTTCTGCTTTCCTGCCAAATTGAGGCAACTGTCTCTGCATTGCATAGTATGGCTATAAGCTGCAGAATAACATGCATGGTTCTCATTTTGTAGGTGAGCAGTGCAGAATTATTGTGACTGAACTTGTAATTTATTTATTTGTTCCTTTAGTCATTTATTACCAAGAGAACAAACAAAAACCAGTGTGTACTGAAGAATGCCAGTAACTGCCCAAAACTGCCTTACTGTAAGTGCTCTAAAGTCCACTTTTCAGAAAATTCCACTTCTTCCCTGAATGGGGAAATACTGTGAAGCACTTGCAAGGTTAAAAATAAACCAAATTTTGTACAACAGTATAGGAAAGACATTATGTATTGAATTAAGAGAACCATTAACTGCCTAGTGAAAAAGTTGTTGTAACTGTGACTCATGTAAAAAACAAATAGTTCCTAAAGCAGAGCTGTTTACAAGAGCAAGTTCAGTGCATAACAGCTTTGGAATCCTCATTTGGAGTACTGCAGGACCAAAGTACCAAGATTCTTCTTTTATTCCTTCCCCAGCCAATATAAAAGAACAGCATATTTTTTTGTAGATTTGAATGAGACTAAAACTCTTTTAGCTTTCACTCTGTCACAAAAATTCAAACCACAAGCCAGCTCTTTAGAAGACCATTTCTTTTCAGTGGTTTGCTGTAATCCAGATCTAAGGCCTCATGTGTTGGACACAGTCACAAGTCACTCATAAAAACCTTCTGTTTAGCTGTTAAGAATTACATATCTGGATACAATCTTAAAATAATCATCTGAGGTAAACACTTTCCAAATTACCATGGGTAATTGAAAAATACAATAGAAGCAGTTTTATTTTTCTCTAGTCCCTGTTTTTTGTGGCAGGGTGAGGGGAGTGTGTAAAGTAAGGCAGGCAAATTTCCCCCCTGATCAAACCTTAATTTGATTATTTCATTTAAGGAAATCTTCATCTTCTGCAGCCTCAGTCCAGCTTCTTTATTGTAACTGGACTCAGAGTCCAGTTACAATAAACTCATTTGTTAGGGAAGAATGCAAGACACAGACACTTGTAATATTGTAGTGTTTCATCAAAACTGCTATTACAGTTCATGGTTCTTTAAGACAGAGACTCAGAGTAAACAACTATTCAAAGTTAGCTAGCAGACCAGCAAGGGTCTTTGGCCAGCTTGTAGGAGGTCCTGGTGAGCAGGATTCACTGCATCCTGATGGCGATTTCAAAATCTGAACAACAGTCATTTAAATCCTTACTCAAATGCTGGTAAACATATTCCTTCATATTGGCATTAAGGCAGTCAATTGTCCTTTTATTTTTAATACTAAATTATATGCTGCATTGCAGTCAAGAAAATAAAGCAAAAAAACCAAAAACAAACAAAGCCACAAAACAAAAAAAGCCAACCAACCAAAATCCCCCCAAACCAAACAAAACCAGAAAACACCCCCAAAAGCCCCACTGTGATTCTGTAAACCCCCTTAAGACCTATGTTTCCAGCTGGATAACAAATCCTTGCAATGAGTTGTTTTTAACCCCTTAACCATCAAACAATATTAGAAATAAGAAGAAAAGTCTAAACCAGCAGCTTACTAATAGATTTAAAAAGAATAAATCCATCTCTGTTAAAGGAGTTATAGAATTTCTTCTGAACACAAGATGTTCTAATTGAGATTTCCCAGCATCAGTTTAGATCTCCTGCAAAGCTGGAATATACAAGCTGAATTACTGAAACATCTGAGTGCAGTGCAATTTAAGTACTCAGCTCCCCTAGTCCTGCAGAAAGAAGCAAGAAAGCATCTTTAGCAGCAGCAAGCTCAGGCTGAGCAGCCGAAGGTACGAAGTTCTAGTGACTGTTTTTACTAAATCAGTTTGAGATTTTTATTTTTTAATATGGCACAGCATTTGTTGAACAGATGAAGTTACAGAGAGACACTTTGCCATCAGACAGCTACAGAACCTGTGAGGAATGATTCTCAGCAGGCTTTGAACTTCTGCTGTCAACTAGACCACAAGACTGAGTCACAGAGGACAGAATCAACAGCCACACTGATGTTCATTTGGTATGAAGAGTTGCTTCTTTTTAATGCCATTAAGTAACAGGTACTACAGTTTTATATAACAGTGTAACATCAATAGGTTTCTACATTTCCAGTTTGAAACAAATACTTAAATTCATGATTTTTTTTAAATTTTTAAAAACATTTTTGCATTACAGAAAGTGCAAGAGAAGTTTGTATACAAGACTAATTGTATGACTGGCTGAATTGGGTACTAAGGCGGTATTCAAGTTGACTTTCTTAGCTCTCCAGTTTAGCAATGGCTTAGGCATTTGATTTAACAATAACATTTCAAGTTTATACCTAACAATAACAGAAAAACTTCTGACACATCAGTCATCACCACTGGCCAAGAATGTAGATGTCACAGACAGCTGTAACTGGTTCCAAAACTTGTTAGTAAAGAGGCTCTTGAGAAAAGGCAAGTTTTCCAAGAGATGATTTTTTTTTTACCTCACATTAATGGCACAGAGGTGGTGCATCTGTTCACCAGGAACCTGGGCATGGAGTGAAAGCATTTTGGTGTTTTTGTTTTCTAGCATGCTGGAAACATACCCCAGTACACAAAATGACAAATCAAACTGAGCACATCAGGGATTCACAGAGATATAAGCAAGAACCCAACCTGCTTGTTTTATTATTTTGCCAAGCCACCTTAACAGGAAAATAATCCTAGTAGTTTTCCCTCCCTGAAAACTGCCATATTAGCACCAAGACAACAGTTAGTGTCCACAGCTACCTAAATGTTCTGCAAGAAGTTTTTCAGCTTACAGTGTAGGCCTCTACTACTCAGGGCTTCAGCAGTGCTGTTAGAGACTCCGCAGTCCCTTAATGACACATTTTTGGTGGAATGATGCTTTTACTTTTAGTTAAATAGACGAATATTAGATTATTTTCTTCTAGACATAGTTACCTTTTTCTGGTTAGGAGACCAAGTCATCTGTCCAGTCACCAATTAGAACTCCATAGCATCTACTTTACAACTGGCAGCTGCTGTCATCGTGGGCAACTGACCTAGTTGTTTAAGGTGTGGAGTTTCAACTACTAAATCTACACCCTTATGCAGAGGCAACATCTCTCCCCTAGGTACATTAAGTTCCTCTATTTTGGGACAGTAAGTGCTACGTAAAGGGAAGTGGTACAAGATATATTACTCAGTGCTGCCAACCTCTAGTGGAGTGCAAAGAACTAAAGTAAAAGGTAACATCCACCAATTTGAATTTGGGTTTTCAGCGTGAGTCAATATCCCCATTCGCTTTGCCCTGAATTATTGTCTTCACAGCATGTTCTTTGAGGGTCCATGCTTCAATCCACCTGGATATATTTTAAAATGCAGACATCACGAAACATCAGCAAGAAGAGCAGACAGCAAAGTGAAACACAGAAAAATCATGTTGAGAAGAGGTCCAGTTATTCCATTTGTCCTTTTCTGGTTACACCTAGTATGATGGAAAGGAATCAGTGTTAGAATGGTTATGAGTTGTGGCTTTATTGCTTAAGCAGAGCCATTGAGAACAAAACTAAAGCAATAAATAGCAACACTTGTCTTCTATCAGAAGCTAGACAGTATTTCAGGGGAAGACTAAAAGGTATGGCAGAAGATTTGCTGGATCAGTAGGTCATGCTCTTCAGTCAATGGTATCAAATTTCAAATTACATTAGTTTCTAGAAACAGAAGCACTTGTAACAGCTTTTGATGAAAAATCAGAGTACGAGTCTAGCAGTCTAGCAGCCTTATTCTAGTTTTATTCCAATTTACCCAGAGTCCAAAACTGCCCTTGTTGAGGTGATTAAATTCCAGAAAGCAGTATGCTGTATAAAGGGCACTCTAGGCTAACATTCCCCTACCGATATCTGAAAGTATTAAAGTCAACTCCTCTGATTTCTGCAGTATGTATAAAGCCATTAATTTTCCTCAGGGAAAGAAATCTAGATCTATTGTGGGCTTGGGATTTATATCTGTGGAAGAATAAAGTCTTTATTTCTAAGAAATTGAAGCTGGCTAGGCTTAGAGTGCAGCTATGTACAAGTCTGAAAGAAGTACTCTAGCAGAAGTTCCTCCAAGCACTGTTTACCATATTTCAGGGAGCATTAGTGTGAAGCTACTGCAGTTTTTATAAATGTGTTCATGAAACATTTCCTCAATAAATTTCAGAGGATGAAGTAGGTTAGCCTATTAGTGGAAGACTTACCTGATCTATGCAAATGGGTTGCCAAATTGATCATCAAAAGGACCAGAACGTGGATTCTGAGATTCCTTCTAAGGAAAGAGAGATAAGCTGTTAGTGGATTTCCAGTTTTCACCAGATTTACACTGCATGGTTATATGAGCTATTTCCTGTTCAAACACCTGAAAAGAATACTTCATAGCTCCTGCTAAACACACATTTACTGTACTGCTTCAACAAAAGAAGGGGGCTCTAAGCCATGTTAGCTTTTATGCTAGTCCAAGGCAAGGACTTTTTTTCAGAAAACCATTTGCTACTGAACACTCCTTTAGAACCAGTGGAGTCATGATGGGATATTTTCTAGTCAAATGCTAGAAGTCATAAGTCAGCACTCTGGTACTGGTCCAGAATTTTCACTGAGGGCTTCAAGTGCTCTGTCCCAAATCGAGTGATCTGGTGAAGCCACTTTCTCCTCTACAGAGTCCTGAACATGGAACCTCTTATTTGTTCAGCTAGAGAGCTTCACAATGCACATGGCACAGTCTGCTCTAAAGAGGGTTATATATACCCAAAGTGGAGCACTTCTGCAGATACATTGTGATACTCTTTTGTAGAGTGTCCCAGTCCTTTGCAGAACAGAACTTTGCACCATGGGAAACTGGTTATGGTGCCAAGCCAAGCGGAATAATGTTAACCTTTGTTAACCTTCTTGCCACAGATACCCTCTGCTAGATCACATATTAGCCTCAAAGATGCAAAAGTTTTTTGTTGTATGGCCTCTAGAGCCAGAACTAAACTAGTGCTCAAACATGGGCACCACAGATTAATGAGAAAAAAAGGGGTTTGATGGCCTTTTTTTTTTTGTGGTAGTGATGTCATTTGGGCATTTTGGTGTTAGGGTGTTTGTTTGTTTGTAGTTTGTTTTGTTTTTTATTTGTTTGTTTTGTTGTTTTTTTTTTTACTACTTACAGATGAGGCACTGAAAGGGTCTGTTTTATCTTGATTTTCAAACAGTCCTTCAGCTGGCAACACACTTTGTCGAGGAACAGGCTTTGGTGGCTCTAAAAAAGAGAGACATAGTGCTATAATTACTTGACAGATTAAACAACCACTCAGGTCTGCTTCTATAGCAACACCACAGCTCATCTAATTAGAAACACGAAAAAAATTAACTGGAATTTTCTTAGAGTGACTTTGAGTCACAATATTAACTCCTGCTTGTCCCTCACTAAGCTTAAATCAGATGGAAATTCTATCATAGTACGGACTTAGGTTTACCTCGTTCTAGTCAAATAATTTAGGCACTAGGTGTCAGTGTTCAGCCATGCTGCTGCTAAGTCTTTAATTTCCTAGTTGAGCCAGCCCTTCAAACTTCTATTTCAGTAACCATTAACTCCAAAATGTAACCAGTCAGACAGCTTGCTAGCTGCCATTTCATCATGAAAGGTACTGTCTTTAGAAATGCCTGCTTTACTACTACAGTAACTGCTGGAGCACCTGAAAGGCTTTGCTGCTCTCCTCTCCTTGCTGGTACTGCCGGTGGCTTCGTCAGCTGGAAGTCTTTGAACATTTCCTTGACATCCTTCATTTCTTTATCTCCAAGTGGATCCAGAGCAATGAACGCATCACTCTCTTTCTTGGACAGCTCCTTCTGCAGTGTAGTTCTGGGTGGGGGCTGAGGTGGGCTCGCCGTTGCTGACACGGAAGGCAGTGCTGAGGCTGTCTGAGCTGGGAGTGCTGAAGATGTGAACATGCTGCTCTGGAATGGATTCACAGCACTAGCTGGCTGTGCCCAAGAACTCGGTGTAACTTGTGCTGGCTGTGACCAGAGACCAGAAGGCTGAGTGGGTGTGGGACCAAAAGATGAAGACTGGTTCCAGCCTGGCACTGCTTGAGTACCAAAGGCAAGTGGCTGAGCAAATCCTGGAGACTGAGCAGGCATCATTGACCCATGAAAGACTGATGTAGTCTGAGTGAAGGAAGGTGTCTGTGGGGTCCATGGTGATGAAGTTGCTGGCAAGCCACCTGGGGGGAGATTGTGTTACACAGCACTTCAGATATCTGAAGACCACAAGCAGGAGTGTATCAATTCCATAAACGGTACCAGCAAAAGATTTTCATGTACTGTTTGCAAAAATCACTTGATTTGCACTTACAAATCAAATCATTTGGGGAAAGGGGGTGGGAGAAAGGGTTTAATTTTTCACTTGGCTGCACTTCAGTGCTGCAAGGACAAAATTGAGGCTGTTGTAAGGGAAGGATGAACATAGTTCTAGCACGGAAGTGACAGGTGGATTTGCCATATAGTTGCTTCTGTTTAAATGATTATTAAGACACTGTGCAGCAATGTTACCCTGACCTCACAAGTTGTGCTTGGCTCACTGGAACCTTGTGTACCTGAAGCAGGAATCTGCTGCCAAAGTTAAAAGAGTTAACTGCTTTAATCCTGATTCAGTTGAGGATGCAGAGTTTAGCATTTGCAGAACTCAATAGTTTAGGGCAAACAGCACATGGGTTAAAGGGTGTAGCACTACACAAGAAGTAAAGGAAAACTAGAATCCATGTTTTGGTGTTAGCAGATATCTTGGAGTAGAACACAACGTTTACTTTTGTAAACTAACCTAGAGCAGCCAGTGGAGATGCTGTGGTAGAACTTATTTTGAAGAGCTCCAGTGGGTTAGTCGGCAAAGCTCCTGCCTGCGCCCCTGAGCTCAGGCTCTCCGTAGATGGCACAAAGAAATCTGAGCTGAACAAGTCATCAGATGCAGTCTGGAAAGAAAAAAAAAGTGAGATGCCGTAGCAGAACACGAGCTAGCACAATCAGGGCTCCCTAGTCCAGAGTCCAAAGAAGACTTTTTTCATCTAAAGCACAGGAGGGAGTTTTGATATATCATTTAGAGCATAGGAGTTTCATAAAGAGTTTCTCCCTCTTGTTCATGCCTATGGAGATACATGGCATTAAATAGATAAAATATGTAATATTCACAAGTCTACAGCAGAAGAGCAGTACTTAAAATGGCTGAATTATTTGATATAAGTGAGCTTCCCTCTGCACCCTACCCCTTTAAACTACACTGCTTAGTCTGCAGAAACCCCTGTGGCTGTGGCAAGGCCAGGAGTTTTGCATAATTTGAGTACAAGACAAATGAAGCTGATCCAGGGCCACACTGCCTAATAAGGCAAGTCATTGAAATTTCCTTCAGTATGCAAATACTGAGAAACCACATGAGTTTTGGTAAGCCAGTACTAGTATCTTATTGTTATGAGACCCTAGGTTGATGGGCATACTGCCATCATAAAAGGTTATACTGCTATCATAACAGATTCTGGCATGATATCAAGTGTTAATACGCATAGCAGCATACTTACCAGACCTTTACAGGAGTATGGCAGCATTAAAGAAGAGAGTATAGAATTTAGTGACCATAGCTACTATGAAGCATTCATTCATAGATTTTAGAAGGTACTTTGGCTGCAAAGAGGTTAGTGTGAGCAGGGCAGGCAGAAGCAGACATATTGTGAAGCTGGGTAGCCAGTTATGCAGTAATAAGAAAGAAAAGCTTCCTTCACCCAGCTTCTCCAAATAAAATCATGCATATCACCATAAATTATTTGAACACTCTTCACCTTGACGGATCTCCTTCCTCTTCCTGGCTTGGTACTCTGTGGTGGTGGGCTAATTGTTATAGGCTCATGTGGCATGAGTTGGATATTGCTTTCAGAATCCAGTTTTACTCCATTCTGCAGAGATGTTCCTTTGGAAGCACCTTCCAGAAACAGGTTTGTTGGGGCTTCAGGAAAGCCATTCCTTTCTCTCTCTGGTATCACATTGGGAATTCTTGCTGCAGGTGACTTACTCTCAAGTGGCCACTGGCATGTTAGTGCTTCTCGTTTGCCAGTTCTATTAGAAATCTGGTCAAACTGTTTATCAAAGTAGTCAATATCACCATTTGGATCACCATTACCCCCTGATGTCAAGGTAGCTGGACTTTTCTTCTGATCAGGTTTTAGAGAATCAAATGAAGGTGGTGCAGATTGGGCTGGCTGTGTGAAAGGATCATCACTGAAAGGGTCTGGATTAGGTGTAGGAAAGAAGCTGAGATTGGTAGAGAAAGAACTCTCAGGCAAGAAGGGTGTCTGTGCCTTTGGTTGTGGAAGAGAGGCTGTGATGCCATTCAAGAAGAGATCCTCTTTTGCAAAGGTTTGTTTGGTCTCAATTTCAGAATTAAAATCCACTAACAGAATCTCTTTAGCTTCCTATTTTTTCAGAGAGAAAAATGAAGTTAGTTATACATAGATTTTGCTGCACAGTGAAAAAGATCAAGGAAAATAGCTGCAAAAGAAGAGATCCTAGTATTCAAAACATAATACCAGTAAATACTCAAAATCACACAGGAAAGCACTGCTGTCTATAGTCAAATTACAGCTATATCGTCCCTGAAATCCAATACTGAAACATCTGTTTTCAGATCTCATAGTTAAATATCAGATGCTTGTCCTTCAACTTAGTGACTGTAGAGTGACCAATTACACCTAGGCAGTGACTTGAGTCAAAGACTCTGCTTGAGTTCTAGTCCTTAGTTCTGACAAGCTGTGAAATCACACTGCCTTAGTATGATTTCAAGTTGCAGTCTCAGCTTCAGAATAACACTGAAGAGCTAGTGGAAGGTAACATGCTAATTCTCCACCAAGCACGCAGGAGAAGGGTAAGACTTGGTCACTGGCTGGGTTGACTGCACCAACTGCATTGTGCTGCTGATGGCTTACAGTGTGCCAGATTTAGAATGATGGATTTTTGGGGTCACTGAACTATGATAAGGCTTATGCTCTCTTTTGTGCAATTAGGCCAGGTTTTGAGCTAGAGCTGCTGGAACGATGTTAGTAGAAGAACTAGAATGACATCTAGTGGTTAAGTGGAGACTTTTATGGCCCTACCCCAGTAGTGATGACTGCTAGGCAGATGTCTCAGTAAAACCAGTACTTAGTACTAGGACTAAATTTGCTTTTAAAGAAAAAGCCAAGGCAAGTAAGCTCGACTCTACTTACTGTGGGACTGCTCATATCAGGGGGTGTTGACATATCCCCAAACAAGTCCATCTGGTCAACTCCCTTGAAACCAGAAATATTGAAAGTATTGGTATTTGTTAGAGCTCTCACAAGAAAAAGAATCAAGCATCATGCAGATTTACTGTAAAATCTACAGTAAACACTATAAACACTGCATTTCTTACACAATATGGGGACAGTCAGTTATGAACTCTTTGATGCCATCAACAAAAAGCTTTGAAATTTAACCTACCGGTTTCATTTTGTCAGCTTGATCAGCAGGCAGTTCTTCACCATCATTCTGTAATAGATGGAAAACAGTGTCAGAAATAATTGGAATTTCAAAATTTGCCTTAAGCAAGGAACTTGTGGGCTTTAAAAAGAAAGTGACAGGGAAGGGAAGCATGAGAGAGAATACTACTCAGTATTAGATCCACTGACCCTTTTCACTTCCATTTTGATGTAATTGGGCATCTGACATTGCCTTCATAATGCTGACAGCATAAAGAAAGTAAAAGTTAGATGTGGTGCAGCAGCATACCTAATCAACAGAGGCTGAGTGGAAGTGACCTACCTCAGTCTTACTTCTTCACTCTAAAGAAAAAAGATTTTTAATACCTAAACAGTATATAGAATATCAAAAGTCTCTCACTTTGGAGGAGCTCACCAGACTTAGGCAGCCAGAGAGCTGGCACAACTGCCAACCAATAGCTTCCAGTGTTTCTGGATTTAGGCAGAGCTTAGTGTTAAGTCTTACAAGAGCCCAAAAGTCAGCCAAATTGAAACAAGCTTTATGCAGACTCATGAAGTTTCTATATTTTTACTCACCTTTTTCTTTTCTTCTTCTTCCTTCTTCTTCATATTATAAATTAGTTGGAAGAGGTCCTTAAGATCAGAAACCAAAGGCTCGGCCTGGAAAAGATTGTAGACATTAGGCCATGTACTACTTTTACCTGGACTTCTACTGCTGCAATCTGTGCAACAAGCCAAACTTCCCTAAATGGTGCAAGACTTAGGCTGAGATAACAGGAAAAGCACTAGTTTAAAGACCTGTTTAGTCTTCATACAAGATTCTGCTTATGCACAATCCAAGGGGAATGGAACACTAGTAGTGTAGAACTGTTGCTAACTCTACAGAAGTGGCTGTACATGAATTTGTGCTGACCTGCTATGTGTTTGCTAAGAAGCTGATAGCAATACTTCTTAAGTGCATGGCAAGTCCTAGCACTGCAAAATATATCCAAGCCTTCTGGTAGTCTCTTGAGAGGAAGAACATTTTGCATTTGTCTATTGCTACCAACTCTAGCACTGAACACAGAGAAAGCTTCTCTATAAAATACTACTTTTATTTTAAACAGTGTACAAATAGCAAAAGTAAGATTATCGTCACCTCAAATGTGTAAAGTTTTAGAAACCAGCTTTAAATGAGATCTGTGACATGATGACAGTTTAGTGTGAATTAATGTGAATTAGAAAGGCACAGCATGCCCTGCACATCCATTCACAGGAATGTTGTTGTTGAGATGGTGGTGAGTTCAGATACATTGCTTTGGAGCCCTTGTGTCAGGCATACAGCAGCTTGTCAGTGTCTGGAGTAGAACACCTCCCCATCTTCTGCCACTACCACTGGCACAAGCAGAGAATCCTTTGTACAGATCTCACTGCTGTCACCTGAGCACCATCCTCTCCTAATCAAGGGGTGTAGACATGCAGCTGTGGGAAGAGCCATTGCAAGAATCATCAGCTTTAACAAGGAGTATAGCTGCAGCAGGTTAGAGCTGCAGAAGTCCTTACAAAAAATTACTTGCTTCCTTACTTACAAATTTATGACAAAAACACACAGCAGCAAGTCAAGAGCTGTCTTAGGCCTGGCTGGGCTGAGAGGCTGGCAAGCAGCACCCCGTGGTGAAATGAAGGAATAGACTCCAAAGTATATACAAAAGGCTTTTGTGCTTAACCTACAATTCCACTGAAATCAACACAATTATTGGTCAGAATGCTGACAAACTAATAAGAAGACTTAAAAGAAGGCCTTATAGCTGTTACTGAAGTACTAACATGCTCCAACAAGGAGCTCCTCAGTGGAGAACCTGTAGTGGGTCCAAAGCTGCCAACAGGCTCCCCAGGAGGGCAGGCAGGAATGAGTAAAAAATTTCTAGCTTTGAAGTGTGGGCTCATCAAATCGTTATAGTGATTATTAGAAAATCATTATAAAGACAAGCTGATAAATAAAAAATACGTAACTTCAGGTCGTTTATGAAGCTGCATAATTCTTAGTGGTATTTTTAAGTAGCTTTTTCTAGAATCCAGTATTGAGATTCCCCTCAGAGAGACTAACCTTGCACACAGGATTTCTGCATGTGAGGACCTTATCACAGAAGGATCAGAATCCCTCCCAAAAAGTTAGGATTAGGAGGTCCTAGGAGGACCAGACCTGTCATTTACAGGCCCCAGAATCATTGTTGCAATTGAATAAGTGGTTTCCCTGCTGCACAAGCCAAAGCATCATGTGAAGTAGACAAACATAGTTCTATATTTCTGTTAATTCAGAATGAAGCTCTGGCTATTTTACTTAAGAATTAGTACTTTCACAGTGGGAAGCCTGTGCTAATGGCTCTGTTCATCTCACTAATGACTTTCATAGACAAGTTAAGCATTGTTAATCATAGTAACCAAGACTACTTGAGTGATTTTATTCTGGACTACAAAGAAACAGTAAAAGATAGAAGGCAGTGGGGACACAGTCAATTCCTATTGTCTTTCTTTCGATAAAATCTATCCATGCATGCTGGTATTCCCCAAAGGAATTTTGTAGGATTACCAGCAAAACACTAGACCCTTATCACAAGTTTAATGTTTACACAACAGCATTATCCATAGCACGTGGAAGAAAATGTCTGATTCACACCTGTTGGGCTGTTTTTATGGCAAAAAATTGGTGCTGGCCTTCTCCACCACATATATAGCCAAAGGCACGATTGTCTGTCACATCCCGAGCAATAAAGGAGATTTTGTTTACTGGATGCTCATGCTCTATGACCTGGAAAGGGGAAAAAACCAAAAAGTATTCGTTTAATTCTCTGGAAATATAATAGCTGCTATTCTCTGTAGATAGAATGACTGTTGAAAAATCTTCAGTCCAAACCTCAGATTCATCAGCCTTTGATTAATCACAATAGGATGCAGCTGTCTTTCTGACAGGACTCCTCAGCATTACAAACATTTCACTAGCCAGTTTTTATATGTGGAAGTGAGGTATAGTGCCCAAATAAGAATCTATTCATATTGGTCTAAGTTCTAGGTGCCTCACTAGCTTTGAGAATCACATTAAGAAAATAAGTTTTATCTTACCCCAGTTTTTTCATCTATTATCTTGATACCAGAGAGGGAGATGTTTACCCAGATCTTCTGTTTGTGTTGACCCTGGGAACGGGCTGCTGCTGCCATTCCCTAAACAGAATGAATGCCAAAGTATTGATAAGACTTCTGTTGGATTGAGCTTTAACTTGCTCTTTGTAACATTTGAATGCTTAGGTGTAAAGTGATACCACAGATCTAGATGGTTTCCCCTGTAAATATTTTGGAGCTTTAAAACAGATTTTAGTCCACAAAACTGCTGTATAGTAGCATCTTTACCTGCTTTTCCAGTCTGATTATGTGAGTGTTCTGCACTACAGAAGCAATGGTCCTTGTTGCTGCAGGGATTAATTTATTTTTTAATTTGACTGTATCACCATTGACACAGGATGCCAACTTGTGCTTTGAGGTCAGTGTTAAATTCCATGGCAGTCCCCCCTTCCCCTCCAAAACCTGAGCTCATAATCTGTCATGAGATCCATACTGCCATCATTCATACTGGATCCCTACAGACCCAAAAGAATGTTCCCAGACTTTCAGAGAAAAGTCCTTTGAGCCAGAGGTTTCAGTACGGGCATCCATAGATGGTGCCATTAGTAACTATGTGACCAATACACTGTATTTGAAATTTTGCCAAAGTGACTGATCTGATTTTTGAAGGTTAACCAGAGATTGTTCCTTACATGACAGATCAAGCCCTTACCTTCAGCTTCATCATTGAATCCTGACTCATTTTGTCTCCTCTTGCCTCAGGAACATCATCTATGCCAATCAGTTTAGCCTTGTATTTTACACCATCACCTTTGAATCTAGCCAAGAGAGATTCATCTGTTTTTTCTGGCCCTGGAGACAGAGAAAAGGTTTGATAGGTCTGTTTGTTTTTTGAGGTTATTTTTACATTTGGGTGCGTTGGGGTTTTTTTTGTTTTTGTTTGTGTTTTTGTTTGTTTTTTGTTTGTTTTTTATGATAGAAACAGCTATGTTGAGATTCATCATCTTTAAAAAAACTATACACCATGTAAGTATACACCAAGTACAGGTTAGAACTGTCTCTTGAGCACAGCTGACTAACAATCCATGTGCACTGCAAGACAGGTACTCCTTTAAGGTCACAGTACTCTTTCAGAATGTGGCCTCAGTTCAAAGAGTGGAGCCCAGTGTTTAATGTCTGGGGGCTTCAGAACAATTGTTCACCACATAAAAGACTGAAATGTGGAAGAGCAACAGTCAAGTAAGAAAAAACACCATGCAGAAATGGTACTTCCCATGGCCATACAGGGTGTTCAGTAAGGCCCTTAGGTGTTACCCCCATGTTCTGATGCAAGCAGATCTCTTCTTGCTGCACAAAAACAGAGCCTCCCAGTTCACATATTAGAACCTGATATCAGCACCATCATACAATGAGTCCTGGTACTTTCATTCTAAGCATTTGGGATTTTAGCTAATTTGTTATTTCTGCTGTTCCTGCTACTAGGAACTGCTTGCTTTTCTTCTCTGCATGCTCAACATTGCTCAAGTATGTTCCTAGGTATGTATTTTTATATGATATAATTATATTTACAGGATCTAATCTATCAAAAAATCTATTATCTGATATACAATAATTCTCATGGAATGAATTTTCTAGCTTCTCTGCAGTAGAATTTGTATTCAATAGAATTTGTATTCATAATTTGTATTTGTAATGTGCCTTCTGGAGGGTAGGGAGGAGTCAGGTTAAAGTTCAGACTAACAGCTACCATGATGCTCCAGGGTCTGGTCACCTCCTCAGGAGAATCTCTCTTCTCTGGGCTCTTGCTTACTTGTCAGTATCAGCAAATTACTTAACAGTGGAACACAGAGCTTTAGAACTTAAGGCTAGAAAAAAGTTTTTAAAACTAAACCCCTAACTTCTGTTTAAGTGTATTATGCTGGCATATTTACTCACTCTTCTGGTCAGGTGGTAAACTCAGAGTTATCCAGCAATAGTGGGAGGGTGATATTGTATAGGCAAATGCAAAAGATTAAGGACACAGAATAGAGGAGATGTTCATGTGGTAAGCATTTCTTACCTTTCTTTTTTTCCTTCTTTGAAGGTTGTGCCTTTGGTGGAGCCTGTTGTTCAGGCTGGCTGTTGGTAGCAGTAGTTTCAGCTTCAGTAGACATGATGGGACTGTGGCCAGTTATGTTCACTGTAGGCTTAAGAACCAACAACAGTTAGAAGTCAGAAATAATATTTTACCTTGAAGAAGAAATATTAGAGCTGTTAGTCGAACTGAGTTCCACTGCACACTGATGCCTGACAAAGCCTGAAAGTGTAAGGAGTGATCATATGGCAAGTCTGACTCAGACTACACAGAGCATGAAGTCATGGCCAGGAGATGATGAACTCTCACCTCAGTAATACCTAAGCAGTAGGGCACACTGATCTTCATCAATGGGCTGTACTTGCACCATGTTTTAATCTGTCAATCTTTAGCTTTTTTTATGTTTTAAGAACCTCAGGTATTTTGGTCTATTCTTGTTCAGCACTGTCAGCAGCATCTCTAAAGTAGTGTAGGAGAGAATGCAAGAAACATTTGCTAGGATCTGTTCCAAGCACCTATGAGGATGACATCAAAACACCCAGAAGATACCAGTAGATATTGTTCATGCTTTTACAACCAGCAAAAGTCAGAGGTTATACCACCCAAGAGGTAAAACCAAATAATTTCCTCAGACTGCAGACAGACTGCTCCAGTAAAAACACCTCAAGCCAAACCCCCCACACGCTTGTCTTAACAGTAATCATGTAAACTTAAGATTTTAAAAAACCCTACAAACTGAAAAGAAACTGTGGACTTTTAGGACTTACCTCTATGCCATATGACCCTTTTGCCTCTGAGACACAAATTAAAAAATAATTTACAGTCACCATGTTTTGTTCCAACACAGCTGAAGCATTCACTCTTACCCAACAGAGGTACTCAGAGCAGTTTTATGGAGTTATGAAGATCTAAACCAAGCCAGAAAGAATTGGATATCTATATCTGGTACCATTCTATCAGTCTTCTGTCTGGGATTTTGCAATGGCTGCAGTTAGTCCCCTGAATTTTAGGATAACAAATGAAGTCAAGAAATTGTTTAAGTGATTAAATAATTGGGGTCCTTTTTAATTCACCCTACATCCAGGCAAGCTGCTCCAGACCAAGCCATCCCTTTTATCTAGCATTTGAGACACAATTTGTATGTAGATACGAGCTACTGAAGCATTGCATAACCCCTTGCATTAGAAGTTTGTAAGTCTCAATAGTCAATTCCTCATTTGCCTTAGTAACAGCTGATGCTTTACCCATTACTTGAAATGTACTTTCAGGGTTTTGCTCTCACTCCTGCCTTCCCTTCCTCCTCCAATTTACTGCTAACTAGACTGACTCACCCAGCTTGCCACTAAGTGAGGAATGGCTATGAATTCTTAACTGACTCTTAACCCAGGAAGAACACAAATTCCTAGGTCCTAAAGAGAGAATTTCACCCTGAAAGCCTCCATTTCCATTTAACCAGGAGGAAGGCCTTTAGGGAACTAGCTAATCTAAGCAAAATTAGACCTAGCTTCTTACCAGATGGTTTGTGAATTGCATTTAGCATTGGTCAAGTAAATCAACAGAGATAAGGGTGCTCAAATGGGAAAGAACTGTCAGCTATACCTGCTCTCCTCTGTAAGCAACTTATCTGGCCACAGTTGGGGAACATTTGATGCAAGGGAAGAAAGGTGTTGCTGTGAAAGTTTCAAGTGGTTCTGAGTAGAAATACATGTTAGAGGAGGAATTTGTTTAGCAAGCCATGGTTATTTAGGAAATGTTATCACTGAAAGAGTGGCTTGTGTGTCCATTCTGACAAAGGGTCAAGGGGACAACTATTAAACCCACAGGGATTTTGCAGAATACTTGCAACAGTGCTAAAACAGATTGTGTGTGCCTATTGAAATCCACATTTTAATCAGATAAAATGAAGTCAAGTGAATTCTTCTTTCAGAGTAACTGAGCTAGTTTGCCTGATAGTATAGTTTTGAGTAGAGATAGCTTTTAGACATAAGCATAAGGAATCCCTCCCTAGGTTTATCAAGTCCTTCAGAAATAAGAAAGGAGAGTTAAGGTTGGATCCTTAGTTAAACACCCACTCCTGTATGGAAGATTACTGTTGAGAGAATAGAAGGAAAACACACAGAAGAGAAAAATAAGATGTGCTCTCAAGAAGCTGAGTTATAGCTTTAGGACTTCTGCCTAGCTCCATTTTGGAAAGAAAAAATAAGAACCTCAAGGCACTGAATCCTGGCTGTCAGTGATCCTTCTTCCTCTAATTAGCAGAGCTACACCCAGCTGTGTTGCTATACAACTTGCATCACATGTTGAAGTAAAATTTAGAGGCAATAAAAAAGAAATAACTTAGGAAGGAGCAAATATGCACAAGCAAGACCTCACTTTGACAACTGTAAATTGGTCTCTATCTATACGTGCAGTAACCATCTTTGCATTCAAGGCATCTCTGATCATCGCTGCCATCTGCCTCCATTGTATGGAAATCAGATCACAAATTTTTATAGAACAAATTTTTTTTGATAGCAAAAAAAACCCACAGTGAAGGAAGATGGGCAGGGATACACCCAAGTGTGGCTGAACCTTTGCAAACACCCTGACTTACTATGGGAAAGCTCATTGTTAGTGTTAGCAATGCAATTTTAGGTTAGTGAGGGCCTTCTGGCTAATTTACAGGACCTACTCTGATATCTGCGATCTACCAAAACTCATGTTTCCTGGTGAGATTTTGCAGTACATGATGGTCATTTATCATGCCTTCAGAGAACTTAGTGTCTTTGAAAATCACCTCAGAAACAACTGAGTCAGTGAAACTAAGAACCAATGATAGACAAAGGCAACCTTAATACATGTTCATATTTTAAATAACTACTTCTTGATACCTGAGTTAAGCCACATGTCTAGTACTAAATTGTCTCCATCTTCACCTTAAAATTTTTCTGGGGTGGGGAGAAACATGTAGCTTGAGCTAGCAGTAATCTATTCTGCTCACTATAAAAGAGCCTCAACCACAAGTAAATACAGTTTCTGGGCTTTACACTCAAACTAAAGCTCAGCAAGGACTTCATCACACTTAAGTGTTATCCTAGTGGAAAATGTTGGTGTGCTTAACATGCAAATAACTTAAATAAAGTTGAAATCTGCAATTTCTTTCTTGGGGGCTTCCCTTCACAGTACTCAGCCCCTTAGAATTTCCTTACTCCAGCTGCAAGTGGAAGGCAACAAGACAAATTGTTTTCTTACACTTTAAGTTTGAGGTCATCTCAAAAGAGTCAGCCAGCAAGTGTGGCAAGGTTAGAGATGCATGTGCTTGTGTGCAAGGGTGAAAGGACAGCTGAGCCTTCAGATATGCTGGCATAGTTAAGAACAAGATCATTACCCCAGCAACTATGTCAGCCCTTAGCTTAAAGCAGTTTGAATCTCATCCATGTAGATGAGTCCATTGGTATCAGCACACCTTTTAACTACTCACTAATCAGTTGTATGGCCCATCTTCATTGCTGTGCTGAATGTGCTGTTTCAAAAAGCCAAAGAGTACAGATTTACAGATGCTGCCACCTTGACAGAAGTGCACCAAGCTCTGCCTGTATCACCACATACGTATCATACACATTTTTCTCACCCACTTTTAAATTTACTCCAGACAGGGCTTGTAAAGAGACCACTATCAGTATCTTCCTCCTTTCCTTCAGGGACTATCCTGTGGAGAGCAGATGGATCCTGATGACTCCTCAGAAAAACACCATGTCAGGCTCTCAACACACAATCCTTGATGTACAATCTGCTATCAACTGTCTCAAGTCAGACTACTCTCCATTCAAAACTTGTACTTCATTTCTACACAGTTACCTCAGGAAAGTCAGTCTCATAACTTCTGGTATACTGCACTGTTGGTGTCTTCTCTGAACTCTCTGCAGAGAGGGCTGTCAGTAATGACAAGTCATCCCTGAAATACCTGTTTTTTAGCAAGACTTGGAAGAACATGCCGAACAATTTTCTCGAGAAACATTTAGTTTCCCTTAGAGATATTTTTGTAGATATCTTTTATCTGAGAAAGGGCTGGCGACATGGTAGATACCCTTAATGATTATGTTTTTGTCCTGTGCACAAGTGAATTGAGAATCTTCATCATGGCTGTAATTTGTCATAGAATTAAGGGCCGAAAAGAATTCCTCACCAACAGACAGGCTTTTCCCCCATCAGCAGACAAATATAAATGTCTCAAAGTTGATGGGAGATTATCTGAGAAGAGGTTAGGGACACCCAAAAAGTCAGAGGTAGATAAGCTAAACATCTGCTCAGCAGCTCAATACTTTGTCCTCTTCACAGCCTGTGCTCCTTCTTTGTCCCTACAAGTACATGATTCAGCTTAAAAAGTATTGCATGTAAATATTAACCTTGAATTAGAATCTGTAAGGCTGGAAGAGGACAAGAGGAGCTTTTAATGCCAAGTGAAATATAGTTAGGAGGAACTAGTAACAGGAAGCACAGCAACAGTTCAACTGCTGAACGTGCTTCTGGGGCAGGTTGTTTCCTCCCCACCGTTCTTCAAGGATTACTCAGGTTCTTCTGGTTAGAAGGCTGTGCTAGTGAATTCAAGATTTTTGTTTTCAAGCTAAGAAAATAGACTAATGGCTAAACAGCAATTCACACGGTGACTAGCAAGAGTCAAAGTTGTAAAGCCAAGTAGTCTGTTATCAGTAAATCATCTTGACTGGCAGCCTTCTGCTCACATCAGAGTACAGTAGTGCATTTGGGTGAGCCCCTGTAGGGCTGACTGACATTTACATGTAACAACTCCCCATCTGATTATCACATTTTCTGCTTAGCTCCTGCTGCAATGGTAGTAGCCTTGAGAAGCCCTAGGCATGCATTAATAAATCAAAACCGTAAAAGTACTAATCAGACTTTTGCTTTTTAAACAGGATGACTCATGCTGAGGAGTCAAATAAAATATAATCTTAAATGTTTTCTTTCATTGCTAGAACACCTACTGCTCTGGTATCTGACAGTGTCTAAAGAGTTCAAGTTGAATAAACTTTCTGTAACACGACACAAGAGATTACAATGATTTAGATGGAACATTGCAGATGCTTGTTCTGATGCAAGCATTAACATTAGCCCGTTTTCTCTATTAAAACAATAAAACTATTCTGTTATGAACTGGCATATACAGCAGCTAATATTGATGAGAAGTAATTGTCTTACCCACAGGCAGGTTATATCTGATGCACTCACACACGTGACTAATACCTGCTTGAAGACAAGTAGTAGAAGAAAGTTCATAGACAGCTTGGGAACTATTCACCTGCAGTTTTAGCCATGTCTGGAATGCAAGAGCAGTATTACTTGTCAGAAAGATGACTAAATACTTTTATACTTCTGAGTATAACCAAAGGTCCCATGGTTTGTCTTGTAAGAGAGACAGATGAAAAGGATATTAAACTACACTGCCTGGCAAGTGCAGCTAATTGTCATTCCCGCAATTCAGTAAGGCTTAGATTAATAATGCACCCATCACTCAGTTCAAAAATCCTATTGAACTGTCCTGCTTAGGCTGTAGGTTGGCAGAAATGTGATTTGTGTTCAAGAGATCATTTGCTTGATATAGTGACTTAGTTAAACCAAGCCCTTACCTGTTGGACCAAGTATTTCTAGAATAACAGGATTTTACTTTAGGGAACTTCCAATGTGCAACTTTATTTTCAAGCCCTGTTTGATGTTTTGCCTTCTTACCCAAGGGGTGGATTGGTACTTTGGTGAGGTATTAAAGGCAGACTTATGCCAAGGGCTTCCTCTGTCAACACCAACTCCAGCTTGGAATAAACTGCAACATCACTTAGTATATTGCAGGGTGTGGAGTATAGTCCAGCTGTGTTCATCGTATACAACCAGTAATGAGAAACAGGGAGGGGTGACCTTCATCTGCTTAGTAGGATAGAAGTGCAGCATTAGACACATCAGGGAAAACTTCCCTCGTGCTGCTCCCTTCCCTAGTACCAGCTACAAAGCAGATAAAGATCTTAGTGCACTAATTAGCTGTGTCAGCTACAGATGTTGGCATGTACTATTGCTGGTGCAGGATCACGCCTGTGAAACCACACAGAGAGCTCACCGTTCAGCCAACTTGCCAGCTGCTATTTCATCAGTTGAACAGAACAGTCTGTTCTCATCACATCAGTCTCCTGTGAACCTCTTGGTTTTCAGCAAGAACATAGAAATTCAAGTTCCTGAAAGTGTTTCATACACACTTGAATCATAGCCAAGAGAATATCACTAAGTTAGCAGCTGAAACGGAACAGGCCACACTGTTCAAGTGGTGCAATTGGATTGGTACTTTTTTATCATTCTACTATGCTTTCTGAACAGATAATTAGTTACTTGTCAACCCAGCTACAGCCGTGGTTCTATTTTGGATTTTTCTTCCAGTTGTCATGGATATAAATATATCTTTTGCAGGAAGATTAAAGCAGAGGGCTCAAGAGAAGTAATGACCAGTTTAAATTAGCTGTACCTGATGAACACATGGAACAATACCAATTCACGAGTGAAAAGCATTTAATGAGCTCATGCTATCTGGTTCCCTGGAGACTTAATCACAATATGAAGGAAACTAGCACTGTCATAGTGTTTGATAGAACTATTTTCCAGCCAGGAACTTCAGTAACCAAAGGTAGGGCCCAGATATCTAGCTAGTCCACCTTAAATTATGAGTTGTTCCAGGAATAAGAGAGCACGCTGCAACAAGGCTTGATAGCAGCCTTTCCAATCTCTGTTCATCAGCTATGGTGACCTAATCATTAATTTACTGAATTAATAAATCCTTCATTTTTAGTACTAGAAATACCAACATCTGAACTCCAAACTCTTCTCCTAGGAAAAAACTGAAAGGGCATACTGGAATACCTTTCTTGATAGAGAGCTATTACTTTGGAAACAGAGACTAATTAGATTAAATATTTAAATTATCCATTTTCTTACTATCAGCCTTCAAGAAAGACAGCGTATTTTGCAACCTGCCATGGGAGCACTCCTCTATACCTCTCTCTGGTTTCCAGTTCTGAAACCTCACAAATTAGCAGCACCTGAGCCAGAGCTCAGCTAGCTGCTGTAGTTATTGCTAAGGAAAGCATCACCTGCCCATGGGATGAGGAGTCTCAAGCAATACGGCTGCAGTGCCTACAGCTTAACCTTTTACCAATATTCCTTGTTGAGATTCACTGGCTATACCAAACAACATTGATTCAAAACAGTGATTCAAGGCAGCTAGTGTTTACTCGGACGCCACTGGGTTTGAACTGAACAAATCAAACACTTCATTTCCAACTGTACTCCTAAAGCCCTCCTGCCTAGAAGGCCTGTTTCTGATCTTCTTCCTTGCTAGTATAGTGAAGGACTCTTGCCAACAATCATGCTTTTCACCCCTCCTTCTCAGAGCAGGAACTTGACACATATTGAAGCTGTTATCATAGGTTATGTCAGCTGCATACAGTTAACTGTCTGCTGCTGGCACAGTTATCCTTCTTTGCCGTTTGGGTATATGCAAGCTGTACTGAGAGAAATTGCATATGTTTTGCACAGCTTGCTCTTAAGTGTGTTCTCTAGTGGTTCACGAGTTCATCTGTATGATAAGTAGGATTTTCCTGTACTATCCTTGCATTCACACAGCCTAAACCCATGTAATGCTGGCCATGTTGTTGAGTACGGCAGTTTGCTTACCCAGCCCAGTTAGCCCATAGCAGCCAAAAGCCTATCATTAAACATTCATCTCAGCAGCAACTGAAGAGCACTCCACCTACCCCCCAGATACTGTGCCTCTCAATACACAAATTGTTGCAGCAGTTACTGCCACAGGAGTCACTCCATACTGCCTCTTGTAGGAGATGCAAATTATGTTCATTATGTATTCTGAGAAGACTGATGAAAATTCTGCTTGCAGAGCCTACTTGTTGTAGGCTCTTTTACAGCAGTTCCAGTCTTGTTAAGTATTATGAAGCATATTGCTTAATAAAAGTGTTACACTTGCCTTCAGGATTAGTTATTACCAAGGCCCCCAGCCCTCCCTTTTACACGCAGCAAGAAAGGCAATGAATAACTACACAAGACTCAAATCTAAAAAGGTAATACAGAAAGATCTGTACCAGAGGTAAGAAAGGATTAACCAGGAATTTTAGAGTTCCACTACAGTTCTTACAGTAGGTATCCTATTGAACAGCTGATAGAGTTTCATAGATGACTGTTCTACAGTAAGTTTCCATACCAGTAATTATAATTGCACATATTAGAGGAAGTTTACACTACAATTCATAAATCCAGACTATAAAGCAATCTTGACCAGGGTCTCTCTAATTTTCCATCTCTGTGATAGTCTTGACAGCATATTATAGGGATGCTCCCATCTCTCAGAAGCGTACAAGAAGAAGTGCCATATCTAGAGTTTACCTTCCATCAGCCATTGTTTGCAGACACATCTGTGATCTGAGCTACTAGAAAACTAGTCCTTACTCATACAGTGACCTTTGTCCCTTGCCTCAAAGCACAAATGACCGTGTTCTCACAGGGCACAGAAGAGATCTGTAAGGTAGAAAAACAGGTTGTAATATTAAAACGGCATCCTTAGTGCTCCCAACTTCTTCTGCCCCTCCAAGAGGAAAGTGTAATCCATAGGCATTTTAGCCATGGGGCTAAAATTATTAGATGTGTGGCATATCAGCATCAGGATTTGAATAGATTTTGCTAGAGGCACAACTTCCTAGCTGACATTATCATGAAGCCTCCTGACTTTCAAGGTGAAGGTCCATTACCCTGTCTCTTAGACCTACTTTTTCTGCTGAAGAGATAATCCTCATCTTATTGCTTAAGGATGCAACATGAACTGACAGAACAGCAGGAAATTCAGCTCCAAGGCCAATAATTTGTCCTTAACTGGCCCTGTAATGTCTGAGCTTTTAGATTTAAGGGGACGTGCACCAGCTATGAAGCTATATTAAAAACTTTTAAAATTAATTTTAAAATCACACAGATAATTACGGGCAAAGATCTACAGGGCATTTCAGCTGAGACACTTCATCCTCAAGCACTCCAGAGCATATGTAAGGCATAGTCTTTCAGATGAGGAGAGACTAGAATGGTCTATGTCTCCATCAGCCAGGGCTGAGAAGACCTGGGAGGGAGAAGATGCCTTGTTCAGCACTCAACTGCCCAGCTTGTATAAACAAGATAATCCTGTTGAAACTGGTACCTCTGGTTTATTGACTAGGCCTGACACTGTGCTTCATCCAGCTTCTTTACAACCCTGAGACCCTTGAACCCAAGCACAGCCTCAGAATCAGGTTTCTAATGCCAGTTTTTCTTCTCAGTTACAATCCTCAGATAGTTTATTTGATTTGATCTCTTTAACACAACCTCAAGTCGTTCTTCTGTGGAGCCCATGCTGAGGTAGCGAGTAGTGGCTTATTCCAGTTTGTGTTTCACAGCAGAAGCGCATTAAGATCTCTCAGCAGTCCCTGATCCCAGTGGTATCACCTTCATTCTAAACAATCCTTTTGTCTGCATGCAAGATCTGAAGTTTTTCACCAAAATCCTTGCAGGTTACAAGTTACCTTCATGCTGCTTCAACACTTCATTTGAGATAATCTAGCCAGCAAGCAGAATTTGCACCAGCCCTGTTTCCAATCAAGCTGGCTTTCTCTAGATGTGGAATTTATTGCTTTGTACAGGCAAATTCATGCTTCTGTAATGGTCACATATTGCTATCCTTGCAGAATAAATTCCACAAGCATTCCCAGGGTTAACCCAGCTGGTCACACAAATTTCCTATAAGTGTGAGGTTTACTAGGAAAGGAGAGCATCGATAAGAGAAAAATTAGCAGGTTTGGCAACAATATCCGACAACTGCAGTATATTGGTGCTCTTTTATATCATATCTCAAGCTGTGCCTTTTCAACTTTGATTTCTGAGCATCCACATTGGATTCACCCTTCTGTGACATTAAGTACATTTATTTGCTTTCCCCCAGAGACAAAAATTTACCCTTTCCATACATTATAATCACCTGCTCAGTGTTTCTTCGCTTATCTGCTTGAGAAATAGAGGTTTTGAGCAATAAGAAGTACATCTATAGCAGCTACTGGTCTGCAAGTCTGCAGGTAGTTTAACACGTAATGCTCTTCTCAGTGATAAAATAGATTGTGTAGAGATACTTAGCGGCATTGTAGAAGGCATATAGCAGATTAGACAATCACCTTTATCTTCACAAAAATTCACTCCATTTTATACTGAGCTTTCCTATGCACCAAATCATGGTGTTTGCTAGTTAAGTCTCTGTTCTGATGGTTCACCTGACATTGATTTAGCATTCTCATCCTCCTCACCTTTGCTACCATTTGGTTGTCCTTCTTCCAAAACAAATCTAGTACTAATAAAAATTTCTGCTTCAGATGTGACCACATCCTCACACCAGCCAGGGAATTTTGATTGTGCCTCAAGAAGCATTGTGCTGGATGCAATTGCAGTGATTCTTTGAACAGATGTGGTGGGTGACCCCCTTGGAGAGTGCTCAGCTGGAAAGATTATCTTTGGATTACAATTCATGTATCCAGCCTCACTCACCTCCAGGAAGGTCCTAATGGAAGCAGACACAAAGCATTATAATTGCCTAGGAGGTCACTATCAGACACAGTGTCATCCTTTCAGTTTAACATTGCCTGTCAAATCTTCACAGCAAACTAGAAGACACACCTTCATAATTAATTTTCTCTAATTGAATCTGCATCTTTAATTTTTGTCTGTTTACAAAGTGCTACCTTCCTAGAGCATACCTGTGGCCATTCTTTAGCATTCAGCGTGCCTTCATGCTCTCAGATTTGGTTACTTTTGGGCAGCCTTGTTTATGAAACTTACAAAAGACTTCTGAAGAAACAAATGTTCCCTTTTAAGGCAAACTAGCTTAATTAGGAGACGATTTTAAAATTCCCAACTATCAAAATAATTAAATCATCAGCCTTACCACTGAATTTGAAGAAAGCATTTGAGTAATCAGTCTCAACATTATTGAGGGGTAAAACCTCTTTACAGAGAAGTCCACCTGAGGAGATCTATGTTGGCCACACCTGCATTTCTCTCATGGCTCACTGCACTGCCACCATCAAGTGTCACCATATAATGGACATTAGACTTGATACATCATCACCTGAGAAGCCAGTTTCTCTGTCACAGTAGAAGACTAATTCCAGAAAAATGTCAACAACTACAGCTATCCCAGTTTACCCCAGACTGAAGTATCATGCAGAAATTCACCGGCAGAGAGAGGAGTGTTCCATCAAAAACAGCAAGGACACTCCATCCAAAACCAGAACCCTACTCCTGCTTCACAGCATCCTAACCTGTGCTCTCATTATCTCTGCTATTAGAGAGATCCTTTCATATTAGTTATTTATTATAACTAATTGGCTATAAAACCCAGGAAATTTAGAGTTTACACAGTTAATCTACTTCATGGTTTCAACCCCATCCTCCCCACACACAAAACCAACACCGCGCGTTTATATTGCTTCACTCCTGTGTTTCCCCCGGCCGCCCGCCCCGCCGGAGCCGGGAGCAGGATGCGGGCGGCTTCTCCCCCACCCCAGCCGGGACACGCTGCCCGCAGCCCGGCTCGGGCCGAGAGCCCAGCGGGACGGGCTCCCCGGCGCCGCCGCCTCCCGGCGCAGCGCGGCCCCCGCGGCTCCTCACCGCGGCTGCGGGAGCGGCGGAGCCGAGCCCCGGCCGGGCGCACACCGCCACCCCTCCAGCGCCCGCCCGTGCCAGCGCCCACCCCACAGGGGTACCCCGCGCCCCGCCGCAGGCGCCCAATGTCACGTCGTCGCAAAAAAAAAAACAAAAACAACAAAACCAAAAAAACCACCAAAATAAAACAAACAAACAAAAACCCCCCAAAAAACTCCCTTCCCCGGTGACAGCTCCTTCACCCCCTTCCCGGCTGTGCGAGAGCCGAGCCCAGCGCTCAAAGCTCCTTACAGGCTAGATCCGTGCCGCTCCGTGCATGATCCGATGACCGCAGCCGGTAGCCTGGCTGGGACCGGGGCCCCGGTTAAATATTCGGTTGCACTCTCGCCTTCAGATTAGTTAGCCACTCACAGCGAGCGATATGGTTTTAATCAGATGCTGGCAGCTGACGACTACCCAGGAATGCGCTGTGATGTTTTTGCTGCTTGGTCTTGGCTACTCCCCCTCAACGTGTCGGTGCTCACAAGTTTAACCCCTTGCGAGCCGCCGCTCCGGCCGCCGCTGCGGGGGCGGGAGGGAGCTGGGGCCCGGCCGGCCTCTCACGGGGGCACGGAGCCCCGCGGGGGACCCTGCGGGGGCACGGGCTCGAGTGGCACCCACAGATTGTCCCGCCTTCTCTACCCTCCATCTCCCTTAATCTGTGACCGGCCGAACCAAAATATTGGGTCAGTGCAATTCAGTTTCTGGGTCACATCGAGACCTGACCTTTGTACTTCCCACTCATCTTTATTCAAACATCCATCAGGGTGTTTTTTTCCCCCCAGAGCAGTACAGCTGTTTTACAACTTGTGTGAAAGAACCTCTGATAAAAAAATGATATTTTTGTCCTTGTAACAGAATGAGGTTTTTTTTCTTTTCAAGTCTGTTAACCTAGCTTAATTTTTTTTTTTTTAATTTTCTGTTCAAAATTGTGCATTTGGGTGTGCACCAATACCCAATTAAAAAAAAAAAAAAGAAAAAAGAGAAAAAAAAAGGGAGCAATACTTTTTTTTTTTTTTCCCTGCTGGTTAAATACATTTGATAGATATTTCAAAGTGTTCAAAAGATGGAAATATTTAACACAAGCTTATTTTACTGCTGGGAATGTCAAGGCCCAAAATGCATTTGGGAAACATCCTCATCCAAAGCTACTAAATGATACAACACTTTTCTAGATATGGCATCGTATTCTTATTTTTCCTGAACAGCGAGACCGTGCTATTCCTCCCATTGCCTGAGGTGAGTACGAGCTGATAGTTGTGTCTCACTTGCCTGTATCAGCCTTTCATCTCAGAAGTGCTAATTTTAACCAAAAAGGACACGAGAAACGTCTTTTTACGCCCTGGCCTAGTATTCACAGAAGGAAGTGCATGCCGCAGAAGCAGGGAGGATTTTGCTACAATTAGCAGGTTGCTGGCTACACACCCGTCGGTATTTGCAGGATTAGATCTGAATTCCTCAGGACACAGTTAGATTCATGTTTAACAATGTTGGTTTTGTACAGCTGGCGCTGCCCTGTACATTGTTTTGAACAGCTTGTGCTAAACACCCACCAGCAGGACTGGAGCTTCTTGGTGCTGGGGCAGTAAGTATTTTAGAGAATAATACTTAGCTCAGCATCGTTTATGAGACACACAGGCAGGATGACATGAAGGTTGACATTGTGCTTGCTTTAAACGTGGTGCAGTAACAAAGCAACTCCTATGAAACAGGCCAGCCTGGAGCTGGCATAAGTAGGATTATCAGCTGTGTTTTGCCCAAGCAAACTCCTGGCACATTTCACCAAAATACCTTAACTAGTCCCACTGATGATTACAGATATGATTTATACAATTTGTTATTGAATTTGGAATAAAGGAAAATGCTTTTCATTTGTCAGAAGTGAGCAGTTTAAGGGCCCTTTTGAGGGCCAATGAAATTACATCTAGTACAGAAATGGCAAGAGGTCCTTCAATATGCACCAGCACTTGGAACATCACTAACAGCCTCAGAGGAAAACTTTTTTTTTAAAAACTGAAAAATGGTTAATAACTGACTTGAAAAGTTATGGTTTTCTTGGAAAATAAAAAAAATGAAGGAATGCACTGTTTTTTTTGTGGTTTTTTTTTTGTAAATTGGCTAAGAACATCTCCCCTGACGTCCCACATTGTTGTGCTGAATGCTAAAATTCAGAAATGTTGCATTAAACATATGTAATAGAATTGCCTCGCCTTCTGAATGCAGGAGGAATCCAGGCAGAAAGCCCCACAGGAATTCAGTTATTTTGTCTATACTGCACTACATGAGGACATGTTTTATACTTTATGAAAAGTAAAATTATTTCTCTACAGCAAAACCAAAATAAAATGCACAATGGCTGTTATGACTTTAGGAGTGACCATTTAGAGGCTGTAGTAGAGAGGGAGTGCTGTTTCCCAAGATTATGACTTTTTTCTTGTATTTTTTGTGTCCAATTTTACTACTGCTGGCATAGGCTCAGCCCCCACATAAGGATTTTTTTGTGTAAGTTAACTGCTTTTTGTACAAAACAGTATCAGCCTCAGCACTTCCCAAACACAAGCCATTTTTCAGCAGGTCTAAAATTATCTTGAAGTTGCAGCTGGAGCCCTTCACCTCAGTGAGTTTTTCTATAGCTTTCCGGATGTTAACTCTACCCAAACCACAGCCTGTCATTAGGATCACCAGGATTCCAGTCTGGGTGGGAACTGTGGTAGCAGCACGAAAAACCCCACTGAAGTGCAGAGACCTTCGGAAGACATCGGCTTTCATGAATGCCTCGAAAGTGGTATCAATAACAGTTTGTGAAAAATCTGCTTGCAGCAAAGCAATCTGGTAGCTAATCTTGCGATGGCTTGCTCAGGAATGCATGGTTTATTATTAAAGTAATCTTTTAAGATTTTATTGGAATGCGCTTCCACAGAGATGTTTTTGCCTTTGTGTGCTTTACTATGTGTGTGTCATCTTGTCCATAATTAAACTTTTCACTGACAGATATGGGACATTTTTTTTTTTCCTTAACCTCCCACTTTGAATACTGGAATTTCATTTGAACTTTAAATACTTCCTTGGAATTTGCCATAAGGTAAACTGTCTGCTCCCATACACTTTCCTGCACTGCTACAGACATTGCAGGCACACAATATATGACTGAATGTAAGAGAACTTGGAAACTTGTGTCTTACTGTTAAAAAAAGGCTGACAGAAATGAACTGGAGCATTCTCACTTTGGAATATGTGGTGGGGGAAAAATATAATGGAGAACTGCCCTAGAAAGTACATTTTCAGTGAAGCTTCACTGCTGACAGCTGGAAAAGGTGAAGTATGACAAAGGAAACATGAAAGAAGAATTTGTACTTCAGCCTTTGGACTTCTCAGCCAAGTTTCTCATGTGACTTAGACTTGCTGACCACTTCTTTTTATAAATTCAGTTAAAGATAAAGTCCACAGAGTATCCAAAGCAAAAAGCTTCCTTGCTGTTTTAAAATCTGAAATTTCAATCTATAGCTAATTTTAGTACAGCTCTAGTCATATCTCCGGGAAATGCACATTGATAACCTCAATACCCAAATGCTGGTCCATCAAAAGACCTCAAACTTGTCTTTTATCCTGGAATCAAGGATAGACTTGAATAATTAATTAATTATTTAATTGAGGGTTTGCTTCTTGAGGCCCAAATCTGTGTGTTTCAGTCTCAGACTGCCACAGGGATTTAAATTGGTAATATGTTCAGCAATTCAGAAGTGATTGAGTTGGGGAAATGTAAGAGCTGTTGAGACTCAAATGATGTAAAACTGCTCTCTGAGGTAAGCCCAATTATTTCAGATTGCTTTCAGTGGTATTCGCTAACAGGTGAAGCTAACAGCTCTCTCAGCTGATGACTACTAATGTGTGGCTGAGAGTGGGTAATTTCCAGCAGTAATTTACTGTCTGACTTGCTTCAGGTAGGAATACTTGAGGAGGAGATGGTGAATTTTAGGACTAGAAGCATATGCCTTGCCACTGCTGCAGCCCTCCAGCTCTTCCAAAACAAGAGGCTCATTGAGTTGTTCAGTGGTTTTTTTGTATATCCTCTCATCTGCAGCCATGTTTTCCCTCAGGACCATGAATTTGTCCAAGCAGAAAATGCATTGGTAGGCAATATTATCTCATTTGAAAGAGCGCATTACCCCGACCCAGGTTAGATAAATAAACAGAGTATTTTGTTTGGCAGCCATCAGGACCAAGAAGGGCCAATACCTAAGCCATGTTCTCCAACTGTGAGGCTACTCTTTAAATAGTGGGAGGTGACTTCTTTCTCTCTTGATGAAACATAGCCAGAATCTGTGGCCTGGTTGACAGTACATGTGCGTATACATTCCTGGTTTCAGGAAGGGATCTTGGCTATGGTGTGCTTTTTCTCTCAAGAGGTGTTACGTCCATGAGAGAGGGAGAATTTCAGACCATTCTTCTTGGCAGTGTTTCCTGTTGGCTGGCTGCAGCACCTTCTGTTTTTCTGTATTACATATTTTGGCTGTTTTTTGAGTCCACAGCTGGTGCTTGACTTTTGGGCTTAATAATATTTAGCATCCAAACATGGGAGCCTCTTCTGGGATCTGGCTCATTATTCCTAACCTGTTAAATGGAGTTTGACAGTTGACTTTCTTAGCTGTGTTTGCAAATTCTGGTGAAAGTGCCTTGATTTTAAATCATCTAGATAGTTTTAAAAACCACTCTTACAAAACAAGTCTTACTCCTTTCAGTTAATTGAAACCTGTCTTTGATGTGCTGCATGATTCCCTGTCTGTATGTGTCAGTGTGAAAGCTTGTTCTCAACCCTTGTGATTTGTAAAGCAAAGTTGCATAAATTAGGCATTATATAAAATTTAGATCTTAGAAAATCTAGAAAAATGTATTTAAATCCACAGGATCTTATTAATGTTACATAAATGGGTGTAGACATTCTTACCAATATGGGTCCTCTCTCATTGTTGAAGATTGTCTCTGTAGCTATGAAGTACATAGAGTGAGCAGAAGGGAGTGTGAGATTAAATAAATTTTTCTGCAATTCCAGGAACTAAGCCTCATCTTTGAATTTGTCTAAGTAAATGCGTAAGTAACTGAGGAGCCCAAACAAGTACAAACTAGTGCCCAAAAGGTGTCAGCCTAATCTATATGAGACTGTAACATTATTTTTGTGTTTAACTCATAAATAGTCAAGGCCAGGAAACAACACTGCTGGGATCAGTCCTCCAAAAGAAGACACGCATAGTTCTCTCTTGTTTATACAGGAGCTACTTTGGTTACAGCCTTTCAGTGCTCATGTACTTCAGAAATCTTCCTCAAATGGTGTTTGCTATGTAGGTTATTTCACCCTGATTCAGTCAGTGCACTTCCGAGTAGCACACTGCGCTGAGGCCAGCTCTGGAATATTTCTGTGAGAACACTCAAAAGGTAGCATAAATACTTTCAAAAACATTTTTGGATGAAAATATGCAGTGCAGACCTTTGAAGAGATATGATTTAAACAGTTGTTTTGTCTGCTCATCTTCTTTCTCTTGGTCCATGTACCTTGTTCCTCTAAGTCAGAAACATGTAACATAGTAAAACATGTTTTTATTGAACCTCCCAATATAGATTATAACATTTCTATTCTGTTTCCATAAAACAGTTTGCAGGTAAATTGCTTTCATTAACTGAGGTTAAAAAGAAGGGAGTTCCAAGGGGCACTTTATGCTACAGAGTAACTTGACATTCAAAATAGAATTAGAGCTCAAGATCTCCTATAAAAGTACTGAAATTAACCTGCTTGAGCAAAGGCTTTCACTTGTTTCCTAACAGTGCTCAGGCTAAATTTTGTTCTTCTATACTTTTAATTTTAACATCCTCAAGGTACCAGAGGTGATAACTGCTATAAAATTAACAGGACATTTATGGTATTTAGATGTTGGTCATGTGGTATGTTGTCTATGGAGAAGAATCAATCCTCTTTGTGCTCTTTACTTTTCATTAAGGTTTTCTTCTCACTTTATTTGTTTCTCAGCATTCCTTAGAGCTATCCCTGCACTTTTCACATAAGGCAGTACATACTACTTTCACTTGTTGCTTGGTTCTTGTTTATCTAAATCTCTGGAGCTATACCTTCATCTAGGATTTTCCAGTTGTCCTTGATCCTAGTTTTCTAGAATAGCTTCTTCTTAGTAGCCTTTCTGTCTAATTGTCAACTCCTATTTTAGGATCTTCCTTTTCCACCTTGTAAATAGCACATCATGAGGAATACAGCGAAACTGCTGCCTCTTCCCTCTTTGTTCTTTTTTAGTTTGTCAGTCTCTGGCATCAAATGTGAGCTTTTACCAGTGTTTGTGAGCTGACACATCTCCAGTTCAAAGAGAGGGACAGATCAGGGGACCATCTAAGCTGACCCATCCCTTCCATTCTATGGCTCATTTCATTTATCCTAAATTTGCAAAGTTTGGTTAATAATATTTTGTTCAGGTTGGGTCATCCTTACTGCCATCCAAAATTGTTTATGTTTCACCCAGGGTTGATATTTTTGGTTTTAGTTAACAGAAATGGACACAGAGGATCATTATGCAAACTCCTATTACATGTTCCTAATCTATACAAGAAAGCAGAAGCTCAGCTTTTGGTATTCCCCTCTGAGAGAAAAACAACGATTTTGGCTGTTGAAAGCCTGAACTGGTCTCTTATGACTTATCATTGGGGTAGTGAGCTTTAACAGACTATGATTCCTGTTTAATCTGAAATGTTTTTATCTCAGACAACTGAGGTCTTGGAGTTTTGATGCTTAGTTTGTGGTCCCTGACCATATCAATTTTCTTTGCTTTACTCAGACTAGCAGGAAAGCGAGGGCAAAGCCATTTAGTAATTTCAAACTAAATAAAGTTTGTAGGGTACTTGTAAGATCAGAGTTAGGATGTGACTCTTACTTCTTGGACTTTGCTCATTCCTGCAAACTTCCTGTTTGCAAAATTTTTCTCCTAAAAAGCTTTTGCTTGCTGTTTTTCAGAGTTTGATTTTTTTGCTAGTCAAAGTAGACTTTGTGCTTCCTTTTGTCATAACTGATATAAAATATGTTGAGAAACACTTGCAATGTCATAAGATGATTATGATTTGAAACACCTGAGAACATTCAAATCGTATTGCCTCTCCCCAGCTGTAGCATTCCAAGCAGTCTGGAAGATAAGAACGCTGTCATTACTAGAAGACAGATGGTTTGCAAAATGGATTTAAGGTTTTCCTAATAGATGCGGATTACTAGGTTGCTGCTCTATGAAAAAATTTGGATTTTGGTAGTGTAAAATATTAGAGAAATGTAGAACAAATTTACCTAAATAAATACAGCTATAAAAATGTATGGAGTTAAGCACAATTTGCTTCTTCTTGGGAAAATGATTGCTGCATATACTCTAGCTCATGCTGAGGAATTGACATGATAGAGCATAAACTACTATATCAATGATCTCTCCACAGTGCATGACACTGATACCTCAAAATACAGCTTTGTTTTCTATAAATTGGTGCAGAGGTAAATAGAAAAATCATGGTAGACTAAGTTTTTTTGTAATAATAATCACAGAATTCCACACACAAAAAAAATTGCTGACAAGAAGCCTCATTTTCCTTAACCTCTTTCCTATACTTACTTCAATCAGAGCAGACAGAGGTTATATTTTTTAGGAGAGGGCATGTATCCAAGTTCTGTCTCATCCCATCACTTGGCAGTATATAAAAATGATTTGCTAATACCAGAGGCCCTCTTTCTCTTTAGGTCTCATTTGTTTAAAATATAAATTACTGAAATATTTCAGGAACAATACCTATGTTAAGAGTGTTTGGTAAAAATGTGTCTTCCTTTTATTTTAGTTTTTTTTTTAGGAATGTTCCTTTAAGAGTTACTATAGCAATACAAACCCTATTGAGACTGTAAACATTAATGATGACTTGGAAGTTGACACCCTACAAAAATATTTCAGTCATTCTAAGTAAGACTTCCAACAGCACTGCCATAATATGCAACTCCTACTGAGAACAGCAGGATTCTGAGTTTTTGAAGAAAATAGTCTATATACTAGACAGCAAAACTGCAATGAAGGGAAAATAATACACTCTAATTTTGCAATAAACCAAAATTCCCATTTCAGCATATTCTGATGCCATATTCATTATGTTTTGGGAGGTCTGTCAAGCCATGTTTAAAGCAACATTTGCCTGCCAAGTCCAAGCTGGCTCTGTATCTCTCTGGAATGAAACTTTTGTTGCTGTTGTTGTGGCCTTTCTTTTGAAAATGCAGTAAAAATATGTGTTAGGTTACATGTAACCATGAATATAACTTATTGTGTAGAAAGCACAGAAACAAACCAACCACCAACCCAACTAGATGCTCACAGGATATTTTGAGAGGGCAAAATCCAAATCTGGGCTTCACTCCAAATCTGAGAGATTTAAAATAGAAAAAGGAAAATCACAGGTTTGTGTCTTGAATACATTTTTCTTATTGTTTTTCACAAATGCAGTTGTCAAAGAAGGCTGAGGAACTGTTTTCAGTTTCTGCTTACAGGGAAGGACACTCCAGTATGAACTATTGGGTACTTAATGATCACTAACACACAGCCTCTCTAGAAGGAAACAGACCAGCAGTTAACAAAACTGAGTGAGAAGGCAAATAGTTTTAGGGACTCATCACTACATAGTTGTCTCTCCCAAATTAAATATACTATTTGGGCACATTTTACAGGACAATTTCATTGGAAATTTTTTTACTAACAATTGTCAGATCAAAAAGGCACTACCAAAGACAAATAAAAAATATTCCTCTCCCCTGGGCTTTGCTTTTGTCAAGGCCAAAGGTGGTGGTGCTGAGCTGGAGCTTTCCTTCCCTCTTCCTGTGCCACACTGGAGTCTTTGTGGCTTTTGGTGTTTTGCACCATAGGTTGTAGGCTTGTTACAGGGTGTTGGGAAGTATTTTGTGGTTTGTGGGGGCCCTTCTGGAATAAAGATCTCTTTTACATTGTTGTCTGTGACTGTATGAGCCTGGACTTATGGTCCTCTCCAGCACTGTGTTTCTGGAAACTGCTTTCTTTCATGACAGAGTTGATCTCAAGGGTGAAATGTGTTTCCCTGCTGAGGTTGCTAAGTGTGGACCCTTGTAAAAAGAGCAGCCATTAATTCTTCTTGTGTTGCACTGCTCTTTCACAAGATAAGAAGGGCTGTGCCACTTCAGCTTTGAGACTCCCCAAGTCTGGAAAGTACAAACTGTTCAGTCTTGGTTATGGGCTAGAAAATGTGCAAATTCGGATTTTAAATAACTTTTTTTTTTTAAGACTCTTTTCAAATGGGACAAACCCATACTTAAAAATTCAAATTCCACATTTAAATAAACATAAAAATTTGGTAAATAAGAGCTTGGCTTCCACTGATTTACACTGAGCCATCATCTTACATCAGGCCATCTGAGCCAAGTACCAATACCAAAAGTCCCCGTTCTCAAGATCTCACAATGCCAACAGGCTTGAAAATCAGAGCACAGGAAATGATGAAGGGCAAAATGTGTTGCTGCAAAAGTATTCTACACAAAGCACACGTTGTTTTAGTGACAGGACAAAAGTTTTTAAGCATGTTTATCTTCCACAAGGATGGCATTTCTCCATAATTTGGAGAAACCTCATAAGCAGAACTTGAAAATTCATAGCAAGGTTGCTTATAGTCTACTGATCAAGCTGCCATAAGGAACATCTTTTAAGTATGTAGGCTGACAATGAGTGAAAGTGCACACTACTATTCCAGTGGTTGTTAGAAGGGCCACTGTAGGAATGGCTCTGTTACTTTGCTGATACAAACTTCACCTAAAGGTGATCTTATTAGCCCCCATTTTTAACCTGTTAATCCTGTGCTGCATCTTCCCTCAGTGTCTGTGCACACCTCACTGTGCACTGCTCCAAAAGGTGGAATCAGTGTGCCATAACATGTAATGAGGGACCTTGCTCTTCTAACCTGACACCCTGCCTTCGTCTGTCCCATGTTTCTACCTTCTCTTTCCAACCCTCTCTGTCCCCTGAAGTTTCCCAATACATTCAAACAATCTGAATACAAGGCAGCATTATCTCTTAGAAGTTTTCCAGCTACTTGCTACTTAAATCCATAGTGTCTGTTTGGAGCTTAGAAAACATCTTCCATGTCAGTTTCCACGCTGCTCATGTGTCACAGGCTATCTGTATTATTCTTAACAAAGGTCACCAGTAGAAAGAGAGGTTTTGAAACAATTTTTTTACATTACCATGTTTTGGTTTTTTGGTTTTTTTTTTCCCTGTGTTGTTTGAGAATCCTTTTCCTGTTGTCTGGGAAAATGAATGTAGCCTTTATAGAAAAATAGTGATTTTTTTCACCCTAGGAAGATTCATTCAAGGTCAGCTTTGATAGAGCACAGCTGCATAAACTTGGATTGAGCTGCTGTGAAAACAGCTGATAGGTGTCTGGTCTAGGGCAGCTCTCAGCCTGGGAGCCGTGTTCAGGATCAGACACCTGCCCTTGGTGCTCACTGGAGATGCACTGCGGATGGGCTGGGCCAGCACAGACTCAGACTGGCAAAAGATCCCTCTTGGAAGCTGCCTGTCATTGCTGCTGTCAGCTGTGTGGTCTGTATGGCAAACACTGTGACTGGTCTCAGTCTAATTCCTAATAGGTGCACCCCAAATTCCTATCAGAATTAGCACGAGTCAACTTAGTTCCTCAGAGGGTGGCACCCAGGAGGACCACGATGACAGCATCACTCTTCCTGGTGAGGGGTGATGTACACCTGCAGTTTATGCTACAGAATCTCAGTTTATCTGCTCTGTAAAGAATGCACATTTTGGTTGACACTACAGCATGAATATGCAACATAGCACAAAAACAGGTTTCAAAAGGTACTGAAAGATTTCAGTTTATTTGTTGCCTTCTTGCATAAGGTGAAAAAAGCACATCCAAGTTCAATGCAGCAAAAATGTCCTGGAACCCAGTCACTAGTCTCTGAAAACAGGAGTAGGTATCTGAAATGGAGACCTTGGAACAGAAGTTGACAGGATTCCTATTCCATATACACAGCAAAAAGTCCAGAAGTGTAATAAAGGGTGAGAGAGGGAAGTGTGTTATCCAACTTGATTTCAGATTCACACTGGATCTGACTCAGGAGTTGCCCATCTCTTCCACTTCTGCCTGCTTCCTACCTGGGTGTCAGGTTAGAAGAGCAAGGTCCCTCATTACATGGCAATTTCGCAGCTACCCTAGCCCATTAAAGAGAAAAAAGGAATGGGGAGTAGTGTGTGCTTCCATTTACTACCTCTACTTATTTCTTTCCTGTCTACAGTTTTGAGAGAAACATTTGCATTTCTCTACTGCTGTTCAACTCTTTAACAGTCTTAACTTTTAAACTTTTACTTTTTATTGAATTCTTTAATAATTAATTTCGCAAAGGATACAAATTGTGGGGTCCCATGGCTTGTCAGTATGGGGAAGTTGAAGTTCAGTGAGACCCTGTGTTGATTTTCTGCTAAATCAGTACATAGTCATGATGAGTGATGTACTTGAATTCTTTTCAAAAGCAACACCAAGAAAATATTGCAATACCACAGAGTATTGTGAAATCATTAAACTGGCTATAGTTGAAGTAAAGGGAGGCTGTGGGTAGGGGCAAGGAAGATTTTTCCATTATTTCACTTGTTGCACATAATTTCTCTGTTCTCAAGCCATCTGATTTTGCTGAGGGACCAGAATTTGCTCTGTAGAACTCCACTGTCTGTTTCTCTGGGGTCCCCTCAGCACACCTTCCTCTTTGGCCTGTCCCTTTTTCTGGGCTTCATGGATGGTATGTGCATGGCAGAATCTCTCTCTTGTGGAGCTGGAGGACCACCAGAACCTACCAGATAAGATAATGGACATGGGTTACCTCCTGTTAGACTTCTGCTGGCACATTGCTACAGTGTAGGAGCTGCATTCAAAGTCTTCCTTGAATTTTTCCCTGCACTGGTAAGGACAGACCTCAGATTTTGGTTTAGGCTACTTAGATCCCACACTTAAATTTGCAGTTTTATGAATGCAACCAGCCCTGGAAAGTGCAGAGTGACTCATGCACCACTTCCAGGACTGAGACTAAAGTTGGCTCATGGAGAAGTGAAAGCTGAGCAAGATAATGATGACACAAGGATATTTGTTCATTAACAGCTAATGTTGACATTACAGCTGTGGCAATATGGGGAACTGAGTGTTTTGAATTTTGAATCATCTAATTCACTAAATTATATATTAAATTCTCATTTTCTTTCAAGGCAAATAGACTATATCGATTTTAGAGTGGCTCTTTACAGTGTGTTGTAAATCCCATTTCTGCTGCTTTTCTGTTTGTGTTAAAAGTGCATTCTTAACAGGAGAAAAGGGCCAAAAGAAAGTACCTATATGCTTGTAAACTCATACTACTAAAAGTGATTTCATTAAGTGTACGTGGATTCATGTGTATGAAGAGAACCTCTACAGATTAAAAAAGACAAGTTAGTATATATTTACAAGGAAGATACATTTGACAGTATATTTTAACAAGAAACAGTGCTCTAAATTGGAAACTTCTACCTGCATAATAGGAAAGCAATTTTTCAAATGTATTTAATTACTGACTGAAATTCAAAAGTTAGTAAGGTGAAATTTTGTAACAACCAATTTACTTTCTAATTAGTGTTTTTCATTTAATTGCATCAGTAGCTACATATATGACTTTTAATTTGATATTTAAATTTAATTCATCCTGAGCATTGTCTGCTAGGATGATCTTTCATTTGTATGACAATGAAGATCTAATCTGCATTCGGGTAATCATACAAGCATAGGAGTAATTGGCAGGATATTCAAGGAAATCCTGCTATAATCTGATGTAACAACCAAATTAATTGGTTTGTGCTGCGACACCAAAGGAAGAAAACCCCACTGATCAAAAGTGAATGGGGTTTGGGCAGAAGTGGTTATCCATTTATGTCTTTTGCAGGTGTCTGCCAGCACAGTGATGATTCTCAATGCTTCAGCACAAGTTAGACTTAGAGAGTGCCATCTCCATGGCTTCTTTTTTTTCAGAGTTTTTCTTCAGTGTCTCCCTACAAAATCTTAGTGATTAAAGACCAAACACAAATTGGCACATTCTTGCTGAAGGAAGGGCTAAAGCCATCTGTAGCCTGGGAAGAATAGGGGAACCCATTGTATTCCGACTCAGCTGGAAGGTGTGTCTGACTGAGTGTGCTCCCCAAAGCAGGAATACTGCTAATACAGTGAAGCATTAGCATGACACCAGCTTACCTGTTGCTCTTTCTGGGCTTTGCATGCCTCTGGAAGCTCCTGGAACCTTCTTCACAGATAATTGGGCTTTGCAACACTGTGATGGAAAGGCTGCAAATAGTCAGTTTTTTTGGCATGTGGGGATCTTTTGAAATTTTTTCTTTCAGTATAGGATGATAAATCCAGCTCCTTAGACTAGATACTGCTGCCAATCCACCTGCTTTTGCAGCAGACTTCTGCCTTGAGTAGCAGAGCTGTAGGGATATTGTATTTGATGGTCCACAGTTTGCAAACCTAAGGCTGAATCTCCCAGCTGTTTGGATGGTTTGCAGTTGCAAGAGTCACAACCCATGCAAGAACCCTCTGTGAGCAATGGCAGGCAGGAAAATGTGTCCTGTGACGGCAGCATGGTGGGTACCTGCAGCTGCACCCCAAGCTGCACGACTCTCTTGATGGCAGGGCTATGTTGAAAAAGGCAGTAACAACTATTTTCAAGACCATAATTATTTTTACTGTATAAAGAGTCCTGTATCATATGGCACACATGGCATTCTCTTTGAGGCATCTCTTAGGTACTAACAAAGTGTTTTCTGAAAGTGCCATGAAACCTGGATGGTGGCAGTGCCAGCCATCATTTGAGTAGTTTCCAAAGCAGATTAGAGATAGCTTTTGTGAGATAGGTGTAAAAATGAATCCTGATGAACACAACTGGGTTCAATCAGATACTACCTGGAATGATTCCAAAGTTTCAGCTGTTTCTATAGCTGGCTAAAAATGTGTAGTCTGGAGTATCTGATATAAATGGAACAGATAATTCTCTGCTTGCCAAGAATCTGGGTCAATTAAACTACTACATGCAATTACTGAGCTTACTAAAAGAAAATATGGTAAAAAAAAACTTTGCAACTCAGTACTTCCTGATGCTAAAAAGGTTTTTGCCGTGGGGAGGTGTTGGCAAGCACAGCTGCAGGACTAGTGTGGAGTCCAGTTTGCTGCCTGCAGGCAAGAAGGATCTAATTCAGCCCTTCTACTTTTGTGTGTAGCTCTCCTTCAACCAGAAGACCCACCATTTGAACACAGCAGAAATTTTGTCCTCAGCCAGAATGTTATTATGTGAGGCTGTAATTATGTCGTTTTGGGGGTATTTGCTTTCTACAGAGTGTTAAATCAATCTGCCTGTGCATAGGAGAAATTGCTGATTGTGAGTTAATGTGGCTCATGAAATACACTGTACACTGTTATCCTGGAAATTGCTGGTGAGACTGTTTATTTTCAAGCATTAAATCCTTAATTGTAAATAAAGTAAATTTACACCAAAACCACAGAACAGTAGGTTTTTCATTTGCCTGCTAGAAAACTGTAGGTGTATTTGTTATTCAGTAAGGCATTAGGAGCAAACACTGATACTTACAGACCAATTCTAAGTATGCACACTGGGTGAAGGAAATGGAATATAAACACTCTGGAGTCAGAGGGCAAAAGTGGTGAACTTCCACAAGTAGCTGTGGAACATTTGCATGGACAAACACCATTCCCAGACATGTAGGCTACTCAATACTAAAAAGTCAAAAAGCATATCTCTTGTCCAAAAGTATAAGAATAGCTTTGCAATGCACCATTCTTTCGATTGGAAAAGACATGCCTGGGCACAATATACAAGTGGTCTATAAAAGGGCCAAATCATGGCTCAGAAGAGAGAAGGTGGCTCTTTACAACACAGAGCACCTGCCCAAAGCATGGCACGGTAGGTAGGAGCTCACCTGGGCTCAAGGGATGACTGAAAATTCAGGGGGGAAGGACACAGTAAGCATAACCAAGTATGTGGAAACTACATGCAGCTTAGGAAGATCCTGGGAAGCTCAGAGAGTCATGTAGGATAATGCTGTCCACTTGTTCTTTTATGCACTTTCTCAGCCATGTATTAATGCTACTGCTGGAGACAGGCTAGCAAGGCCTTCAGGCTCATTCAGAACTGTGATTCTTCTTGTGACAATGGTGGGATAAATGGTTTATGGAGTGGCCAATATAGTGGTAAAAAAGAATCCTGGAAGCCTGATAAATCACTGACTTACTCCTTTCCTTTCTCCTTGCCTTCCCCACATTTTTTTATGTTTTCTTTCCTTTTTTTTTTGAGGAGACTGTTGAAGAATGCATCTTTGCATGATGTATGAAGATGATCTGAAACTTTAGAGTGTTTGTTTTGTTGTGAAAGCTATTTGATTCTTGCATATGAAAAACGCACTGGTATCTCTAGAAGTGTCTCGTCTAGCAGACTGCAGATCAGACTGGTGCAGCTTCAGTGTTTCCTAAGTCAAACAAGTGAAAGAGGAAGGCATTTTGTAAGAGTGCTCAAAAATCCTTTTCAAAAAAAATAGAATTGTCAAAAACTTTAGGAGAGCAAACTGAAGACTCAACTTCTGATTGCAAGTATTTTAGAAAAGGCAAGAAATATGAAAAGCAAAATTAAAAATAGAGTTTTTTTTCAACCCTCACTCTAAACAGTTAAATAGTACAATTTTTAAAGACAGATTTCTTAAATTGATCTTAAATGATCCCAATTTTCTATTTTATATCCTGTCAACTGACAGCATATGAAAATTCTGGACTAGATTAAAGGCAATCATCTGTTATTTTGGGTGTACTTGTGCTTTAAGTGTCAATTTTCTGTGGTTTGAAGAGAAAGAATACAAGACAGCCAGGGGTTAATCAGTAAAACAATTCAAACCCATGTCACCATGCAAAAGCAATAGTCAGATTTGAAGGTGAACAGAATGATGTCCTGGTGGCTCAGCTCCAGAGGGAAGCCCTTGCACTGCTGCAGATGATGTAGCTAAAAGGAGAATATGCAAAACCAGAGAAAAAGAACAAAAAGCCTTGGGGGCTGCTGCAGAAAAATCAGCTTGTTGTGAGACTATGGCAGGGAAATGGAGGTGCTGCTCCAACCATCTGTACACATGACAATGATGCTCTCAGCCAATGGGCAGATACATACCACAAGGAAAAAACACAGCCTGCAGAAGAGCTCTTTGTCTTTCCTGCTAAAGAGGAAGAGAGTAGCAAAGGAAAGCCTAGAAAGAAATGAAATAGTTAAAGAGAAAAGCAAATACACTTTGCAAAGCAGAAATACACTGGAAGCCATGTAAGCCTTGGCTTACATTTTGCTTCTCCTTTTGTCAGTTTCCCATAATTATTTTCTTGCTTCTCTACTTTTATTGTTTACATGGCTTTTCTGTCTCATGCACTGTGTCTCTTTGGGTTGTGCAAGAACTTATATTGTGAACTACTCATTTCCTTGCTGGTGTATTAGAAAAGAGCAATTTTTTTTTTTTATAGTAGCATTTGGAGTAAAGGAAGTAAAAATATTTCGTGGGGAAACACTAAGCTGTGTAGCAAAAGTAACCTCTTTGTCTGTGGGAGACAGAAGCTGGATTGTATGTACTTCTCATTTACAAATGCCTGTGTTGGAATTTTTTAAATTGGGATATTGCAATAAAATGTAACAGGGAAATTAGACCACTGTAGGATAACCTGAAATGAAAAGATTGCTGCTTTCTGGGCATGACAGGAGCAGTTATCAAATAAGATTGCACAAACTAAGTGGGACAGAATGACACATTCTTTTTGTGAAAAATTTATTGAAATGAGTCTCCACTGTTGGTGTCACCCCAGTCACTGCATCAGAGAAATCAACTCAAAGTTCATTCACTAGGCCCACAAACAGCACAGTACTTTTGAGAAGACTCCAGCTTGTTCCCTTCCTTTGCTGAAGATATGTTTGCATCAGATATATCCACTTGCTCTTTTCCTCCTTTCATGAATCATCTGTAGGTGTTGTGTCAGACAAAAATATTTGGCAAAGGGAATTGAATTTAGGCAGAATGCAAATGACCTTTGTTGTAGTCTGAGTCCTCTCTGTATCACATACTCTTGTCCAAACAGTGACGTTTTAGTGATGAAAAATTGTATTTTCTATAGTATGTGAGAATAAATACTAGCATGCTGCCACTTGTTGAGTTGTCTAGAGAAGACTCCAGCAGCTCTCCTTAAAAAAGAAAAGGAATGGGTCCAAAGTGAGAAATGTGTCATCTCTTTAACACAGATGATTTTTGCATGTGTGCACAAATTGAGGGGGTGGGAATGTAAGGGAAAGAAATTGCTGAACAAATCCAAGAATAGCTTTTCCAGTATCACAGGAAGATGATAACGGGAGACAGATTTCTCATATTTCCTTATTTACTATTGTGCAAAAATAACCAAATGTTGATAATTGCTTTTGTACTGACCACACAGAGAAATTCCTTCAAAAAAATTCCTATTCACTCTTCATTCCACATAGTGCTTGGAAAATAGAGATTTTTTTGGGGCCATCATCTCTGAGTGGTGTTAAAAATGCCTTAGGCTTTTACTTAACTAGTGCTGCTGTTTTCCGAGAAAGTAAGGTTCAGATGCATAATTAAGCCAGAGAATAGTTGTGTGAAAGGTAAAGGCATTACACTGAAAGCCAAACTTAGCTCTACAATGTAAATATTACAAGGTAAATGAGTTTAGCTGAGGGCAACACTTCTTTAACACACCCATGGGACAAATTAATTGCTGAGTCATAGTGCAACAAAATGCACGTTTAAAATCAAAGCAAATTACAAGCTGGAATGCCAATCTCTGTGAACATTAAACACCAGATTTGACTCAGACTGTGGTATTTTATGTCAAGGAGTCTACCCAAGCTTTGTAATGCAGGCACGACCTAATGCAGATACAGATTCAGAATTTAATGAACTGTCCAATACTCAGGACTTCCAACTACTTCTCTTTTGTTTTGTAAGGACTTGAATATATTTTCTGTACATTCCTATACGTCCTCATTATTTTATTTTTGGTTTGGAACATGAAGTGACTGTGTGTATTGTCTGTATTTGGAATAAAACAGAAACAAAAATGGTTTGGAGACCACAGTGGAGGGGTTTGTATTCAACGCTAGCATGCATAAAAATTGGCATAAATACTTTTTCTGCCTTCAGTGCCATGGGATTTAAAGGAAATAATGGGCAGCTGCAAACAATTACTAAACTTTTAAATGGATCTCAACAATGTTATGATTCTGCTCTACTTCTTCAAAAACACTAAAGGTTTTTATTATTTGGAAATAATCCCTTCCCTCTTCTTAAAAGTAAATCCTGTGTAACCCAATTTTTCAGAGACTGGAGTTTCTTTCTGCAAGACTGGACTTGTCAGAAGACACCATTATGTTCAGACTTTGTCTTAGAGGCAAGAAAAGAAGGGAAGCAAGAAACGGTTCTCCAATATGTTTTCATTTCTTCTCCCCATACACATTTCCTATTTTTCTAGGTTTACCTCAGTGTTCAGAATTTCAAAGCAGTGGAAACTGGCTGCTGGCTGGGGAAAGAGGGAGAGCTGTGAGCTTTCATCAGGAAAAATTCTATTCGTACAAACAGCGGGTCCTTTCCACCTGAAAGGAACTGATTGAGAAACACTGTCTCTAAGTGGCCTTCTGATCACTGGGCTAGGGAATCTGTGGTTAGAACTGAGCTCACAGAGTGATTTCCTGAAAATGTTTAACCCCTTGCAGAGGTTTGTAAACTCCAGGACTTGGGAAATGGATCCGTGAACAACAAATCAAAACAAAGTAGAAAGGTCAGCATAAACTGTCAAGAGATAACGAGTGTTTTTGGGGGAACGTGAACAGCAGTAGTCTGATTCCTCACAGAGCCATTAATGACTTCGTGAAAGAGAAGAGAGGAACTTACTGCATTCCAGACATGTCTGTAAATATTACACTAGTCTATTTATTACTCAGTGGCCTAAAGTCACATTATATAGACTATTGAAGGTCAGCAATTATAGAGACTCCTAGTCACTTGTTAACTGTTTGCTCTTCTTTCATTGCTACGGTAAAAGAGTAACTCAGACTACTGATTAAACCATGTTATGCACAGGGGTCTGATAGACCAGAAACAACCACACCACCAGGGACAGCAGATTGCAAAATGCAGACAGAGGAGGGACTGGGAAATAGAAAACATTAGGCAGCCTCTTTCTCCTCCTAAATCTTCCTCTACAGCTGAGCTGTGAAACTTACCAATTTCTGTGTGTCAATCCCTTGTAGAATTTTTTTTCCTAGGTCTCCCATAGACATTTTTCCAAAACCTCTAGGCTTTATTTCACAACAGAAACAAAACCCTTCAGACATCCTTGAAAACCTCATCTTTTCCATGAAGCTGAGATCTTTACCTTATGGCTAGTCATGCAACACAGAATGATATACCATTCATGGTATACCACATGAATGAAAGCCACCAAACACACTATCAGATAAAGCACCAGAAATTCTTAGACAGTAAGGATTCTGTCTTTCAGTTAGCATGGATTCACCGTTAAATGGTGACTCCTTTGTATCCTTTTACAAAAATCAATATAAGGATAAGTAAAAATACACAAGGATGATAAGACAAGAAGGGGTGTTTCAGGGCTTCATCACATGCCCTTTGTTGTTATCAGACAGGTCACAGACACAATATATCTGATTATTTGCATATAGCATCACCTTCCTAGATCTGCCTTAAGTCATAGTCCCCTTATTTTGAGATAGAGGTGAACAATGACCATTCCACCAGAGGTTTTTTGAGATACCAGAAAAGCTCCACTCTAGTTAAGATTAAAAAAGATACAAGTACCTCTCCAGCAGTTTGTGCCATCCTGTTGTTAGTCAATTGTCTGTTTGCATTGTAAATTACCAGCTTGTTTGTGGTAACTGTAGACCCAAGTTCCTATTTCTCTAAACCTATGTCCCTGCTTTGAATTCTAGTATCCAAGTACAATTATAGAATTGTAGAATTGTGCGCTTATAGAAGAGAATATAAATTAGAAAAGCCAAAAAGCTCGCTTAAGATAATTGTTTATTTATAGACACCATTGTCCCATATTGATTGTGACACAGCAGTTTCCTTTAGTCAGAGTATGTGGCATAAACCAATCTGTCTGGGTATGTTTGTGGTCTCTGATACACAATCTCTTTCAGATATCTCTGAAATGGATCAGGCATGTCCATAGTGCAGCAATACAAAACTCTGTCTTAATAGCACAATCTGCCCTGGAGAACTTGGTGTTACACTGTTACTCCCTAGTCTGTATTTGGAGAAATCTTTTTATTATTTGTAACAGAAATGCTTATGTGTCAAGACTGAGTTATAAAACACTTTAAGGATTTTTAAGGAAATACTACGTATTATTCTACAGGGACAAATTTGATAAGATAAAATTATAAAGAGGTATACCACAGGTGTATTATAACAAATAACAAATTATAGAAAATGAAAGCAGCTTCAGT